>NC_090321.1:127027932-127359151 GCF_040869045.1 Eurosta solidaginis
ATGCATGTTTTTATAACGCAACGTCTTGCTTTGCATGTCGATCTTGATGCCCTGGTCGATTAAGAAGTCCACTCCAATTATGAGTTCATCAACAATCTCTACCACTATAAAATTGTGTACTACCGTGACGTTCCCAATTGCGACTTCACATGCTACTTCTCCTAGAACCGTGCTGTCTTCTCCAGTGGCTGTACGCAATCTTGCTCGAGGCAATGGTCTTACCTTCTTGTTAACTAAATCCGCTCGAATGATGGAATGAGATGCACCCGCATCTACAGTCAGTAAACGTTCTTTTCCACCCGCATGCCCTCCTACAGCAAGATTGCTTGACCTTCTTCCAATTTGCGAGATAGATATTTTGGGGCATTCAATTGAGGGAGCCAGCTGTCGCCCCTTGCGGCTGACTCTCTTTAATTTAACGATTGAATGGATTTGGAGGTTTGCTCATCTCCTTCAGCTCTACGTTTACGGCCACCCACATTGCTGCAACTGTTAAAGTTGGTACTGCAATAACGTGCAATGTGACCTGGCTCTCCACATTTAAAGCATTTGACGGCACCATCGTTTTTCTGCTGCGTTCCTTTTAATGCTCCAAAATTGTGTCTACCCAGTCTGGCCTTTCCACTTCCACGCAATGAGCTTTGTATGCGGGCTTACTCAAATGTGACGCTGTTTCCTGAGTGAGTGCATGGGATACCGCTTCTGCGAATGTGGGTTTTGGGTTTGAATATGTCGCTCGCTTCGTTTCTACGCCCGTATGCCATTTATACAACTCTGAATTTTTACCCTCTCGGTGTACTCCACGAGTGCGTCCACATTTGCCAAATAAGCCAACCTTTCAACATCCGAAGAACACTCTTGCAAAGTTTAATTAGCTTTTTGGTAACGGTTTTGCAATTCTATTTGATATATCTATTTCCTGTATTCGTTTCCGTACCTTCGTTTTACAGCAGTCATCAATGCGTCATAACTGCCCCGTTCGTACTCTGGAATAGTCTGTAAGATTTCGGCAGCTGGTCCTTTCAATGCTACGAAGAGTGCAGCAACTTTATCTTCAGCATTCCAGTTGTTCACTGTTGCGGTCTTCTCAAATTGTAGCTTGAACACCTGGAAAGGAACAAAAACGTCAAAGGATGGTGGTTTACCTTTGGATTACTCGCTGAAACTGCTGCGCGATTTAGTTGCGACTCCTGTATACGATTTTTCAAAGCATCCCTCTCGGCCCCATTTTATCTTGTCGTTCACTAAAAGACCCCAGCTCCGATGAGACTTTTGTTTCCTGTGCCTCCAGCTTCGTTGAGATACGCTCTTTATGTGCTTCGAGTTGTAATGTTATGCGTGTCTCTTGCTCTTTTAATTGTTCTGCAATTTGTGACGCCATGTATTTTTGTGTTCATCCAATTGTGCTTCAATATTCCCTGTTATACGGTTTTCCTGCGATTCCAACTGAGACGACATTTCGGACATACGTCTCTCCTGTGCTTCCATCTTGGATGTTATACGTGTCTCCTGCGATTCCATATATGTTTTCTGTTCTGCCAGTTGAGATGTTATATCTGTCTTTTGTGCTTTGAGCTGTGTCGACATATCGGTTGATATTTGTGACGACACTCGCAAATGGATTCGGAGTCTCTATCTTCTCCTCCAATTTAGTCGCTGGTTCTTCCACATCAGTATAAAAGACATACTCGTCCACATCAATTCCTTCCAACTCCATTACCTTTCGTAGCCGCGCTTGAAGTTCAATCTTAATGCCGGTTGTATTCAATCCACGGCTCTTCAACTCCATCTACAGTTGCTGGATTCTCAATTCACTCAACTTTGCCATTTCCAAGTTGTATTCGCAATTTTCATAAATAAATTCAACAATTCCTCTTCTGACTTGAATAAATAACTCCACTATTCAATACTGCTTTTATTAAAGTTCTTCAAAATAACACCACTATTGCTCGCCAGATAGCGTCTTAAATCAAACTGATTGTCGTGCCTCTATTGTTTCGGCCTTTTGTACTCTGTGATTTCTCGTTTGCATACTTCTAGGCTCTTCCAGAATTTACTTGGTTACTGCTATATAATTATAACTACAGATGCACGTGTATAGCTCTCATATGCGCGTGTATTTGTGAGCGACACTTCCACAATTATAATTGCATACTTTTGAGAGCATCTCAGATAAGATATCTGCATGTGTTTGTTCGTTGCTTCTCCGCTGCGTGTACGTACATATGTGTAGAAATAATGATTGAATTATTGATGTGCATACAAGTCACTGCTAGCATCGGATTAGAGATGATAGTATTCCTTAGTGCTGCTAATATTCGTTACAATATTATATTAGCCTTTACCCGCCGCCTTGTCCGCAAGGAGAAAATAAAATATATGGGCTATTCACGTTAACCTGTTTATCAAGTTATTTGTTTAAAAAAATTGTCTGGCTAATATATTTAATTTTTGTAATAGAGTAAAAAAAAATAACTAAATGAGCTGATAACCTGATAGGATCGCCAAATGAAAGAAATTATCCATGAAAAAAATTATCTAGAAAAAGCCACGAAATGATCCCGACGAAAAATAGGATGTATCCTGAAATGATCTCAGAAAGGTCCCAAAATGATTTTGAAATTATCCAGAAAAAGTCACGAAATGACCCCGACGGGATCCCGAAAGCCATCCAGAAATGCTTCCGAAATAACCCTAACGAGATCCCGAAAACTATCCAGAAATTATACAAGAAGGTTCCCCAAATGATCCCGAAATAGTCTCGAAATAACCCTGAAGGGATGCAAAAATGATCCCGGAAGGATACCGAAAATGTCCTGAAATAACCCCGACGGAATCCCAGATGGATCCCGAAAACCAACCAGAAATGAGCCCGGAGGGATCGCGGAAGGATCCCCAAATGACCCCGACATAGTCCCGAAAAATTCCCAAAATAACCCCGACGGCATCCCGGATGGATACCGAAAACTAAACAGAATTGATCGCGGATGAGTTCCAAAATGATCTCGAAATAGTCCCGAAATTACCCCGCCGGGATCTTGGATGGATCCCGAAAACCGTCCAGACGGGATAAAAAGTATCCTATGCCCGTCTTCTGGTTTTAAGCTACCTCTCGCACAAATTTTCAGCCAAATCGGTTCATCCGTTATAAATAGTGTAACTAACACCACTTTTTCACGGGCAAATTCAACGGTGAAAAAATATTCATTAAATGAAAAAAATTTGACAGTAAAAATCACTATTTTTTCAAAATGAATCGCATATCAGCTGAAGTGGTGAAAAATGCTTTCACTTCACCACTTCATAGAACGTGAATTGACCCCCAGATCTTGTCATAGGGCTTATGCAGATGTCTTCTTATCTGCCTTTGGAGGCGCAATTACATCAATCAATTGTCTTTTGGGATACCTCGGTGCTCAGACGTCTTAAGAAGATATTCCGTAGCAGTTCTAAGTGGGAAATTTGCCGGCCCTAGAACTTTATCCGTTGCAGAGATTTGAGGATTTTGATGCACCTTTGTGCATTGTAGGCATTTGTACTGAAGCAGAGACTTTGTTCCAACATCAAAACCAAAAGTTGTTGGTGTTCTACAGTAGTAACGTTATGCAATCGAAGTGGCTGTCCAGTTGTTGTATTATGTACAAGGTCTAGGCCGTCAACAATATGGCCGTATGTAAATTAAATCAGTGCCAAGTCCTGTAATGTGAAAAATTTTGAGAGACAAGGGATATAAATGTTTATTTTGCAGCACATTTTTCTTTTGTTGGTTCCTCTCTGAATTCGCAGAGCCATGAAGCTGCCGGACAAAACTAAGTTCCTCCTGAAAGCCTTTCAACCTGACGGGGAATGAAGCTCCTTCCGTTGTTGTCCTTCAGGAATGAGGGCAATGTTTCCTATATTTCAGGACGAGGGTGACAGAGGTGTGATGACTTTCCCACCAAAATTATTATACTCCCACGATTAAGATTTCGGGTGTACTCGTAAACAATTTTGAGCTTAACGTAAAAATATTTAATATAATAAAATAAAAATGCAATGTTTGTTTATGTAAATTTTTTTTTAATGAAAATATAGTGTTAACTACTTTGTACTATTTACTTTAATTTTTAAAATAATATTAATTGAGTTTTCGTGTTAACTTAAAATGTTTGAATAACTTCAAAAAAAGAAAATTCTAATTAGTTGGAAAATATTTAAACCCAAAAGTAAATAAAATAATATTTCTAAAAAATAAATATTAAAATATTTTGTTAACTACCAAATATATTGGCGATTCTACCAACGGACCTACAATTACGAACTTTAAAACCTGGTTAACTTAATCAAAGAAAAGTTCTCGAAAATTATTAAATAAATGACACTATTGAGATTCTTGTGCATGTAATATAACTGTGCTTGTGTTCCTAATACATTTGTGGACCGGAAGCAGTACAAGTAATAAAATTCTTAGAAGTGCACTACATCTTTAAATGTTTACAAATTCAAGGAAAATTTTTATATATTCAACATTAAACAATCATTATTCTAACTATACAAAGACAAAACAAATTGTTCATTAGAAAATAATGAAATGAAACCTAAATATACTTCAATTAATAAGCAAAATTCTGTTAATTGTATATACGAAACGTAAAACAAAAAAAAAACAAAAAAAAAAAAAATAAGTGTGGAAAAACAAATTAAAAACATGAAGTGCTTATAACAGCTTACTAAAAGAAACGTTTTATAATAGATCTATATGCTCAATTTGCTAAATTTTTCAAAAAATTAATAATGAACAATGAATTCAAATAAAATGACCCAAGGCGAACATGTCCTCAAGGTGTTAAAAAAAAGCAAAATACCCAAAAAAGGTGCCGATTTTTAAAAAAAATGTGCATTGTAATTGGCTGAAGGAATAAGCGAAATCAGTGATGCAAAATCCTTTAGTAGGTTCTAGAGGCAGAAACACTCCTTTGAAATGATTCTTACCTCATATTTAAGTTGAGGATATATGTTTGAACGTATGAGAAGGGTTTGAAAAATCACTTGGGCTTACATTCAAACACTGTTGTTTATTTTCGAAACTATACAATAGCGTCTCAAATGTTAATTTTGATTGCCACACTCCATCCTTCAACACCCAAGTCTTGCGGTTGGACATTTCCTAAAGTTGGCGGCCCTATCCAAAACTAGTCCTTTGGAGTGAATCACATTGTTTATAGCCTACCAAACAAGTTTAAATATAACCTACGCGTTACTGCTCCTTTCACAAATTTGAATACGTAGGCACATCTATAAACAAGGTGAGACTTTGTCCTTCGCAAGAACACTCAAAGCGGTGAACTCAAAGCGGTGAAGCAAAAGCTTTTCAAAGACAGTCGAACTAATGACCGTGTGTGCTACTACCCTAACGTAGTGGACAGTCGAATTAGTCTGCTAACTGAAGCTACGCGGTCATCCATTCTAAAATATCGTTTTGATTTGACGAAGATTATTTAAATCAATGTTTGTGAACACGAAAGTCTGCAAGCTTTGGTCTACATTTTAAAAATTATATCCAGGGTCCTTGTAAAATTTCAATTATGTAGATGCGCCGAGGATTATACGACTTTCCCCCGTGAGTTACGCAGTGAAATCCATTTAGACTGCTTATGATTTCGAGGGCGCCCTCCTTGGCCGAATATTCACTCCCTAATGTTTCAAGGTGTTTCTCTCGGCAGCATAGCGCGACAAAAACATCCGTTAGAAAGTCTTCGGAACTACACCTACAGCTTCTAGGAAAGTGACGTCGACGAAGGTACCTATGAGTTCGAAGTCGCAGTCCTATAGCTTCTTTGCTGGCATATGGTGTGAAGGTCAGGAGGCGTGGTAGCGACTGGTAGCGCAAATCGGGAATTGTAGCTCTTAGTCATCGGGAATTGTAGCTCGAAAAAACTGGGTGCGCCCTGTGCCACGAGAGTCATGAGTATTAATAGACCGTTAATAGCAACCGAAAATCACCCAATAACCACCAAGTTATTAAAACAAAACACTAAAAGAAACGTTTTATAATAGATCTATATGCTCAATTTGCTAAATTTTTCAAAAAATTAATAATGAACAATGAATTCAAATAAAATGACCCAAGGCGAACATGTCCTCAAGTTGTTAAAAAAAAGCAAATTGCCCAAAAAAGGTGCCGATTTTAAAAAAAAATGTGCATTGCGATTGGCTGAAGAAATAAGCGAAATCAGTGATGCAAAATCCTTTAGTAGGTTCTAGAGGCATAAACACTCCTTTGAAATGATTCTTACCTCACATTTAAGTTGGGGATATATGTTTGAACGTATGAGAAGGATTTGAAAAATCACTTGGGCTTACATTCAAACACTGTTGTTTATTTTCGAAACTATACAATAGCGTCTCAAATGTTAATTTTGATTGTCACACTCCATCCTTCAACACCCAAGTCTTGCGGTTAGACATTTCCTAAAGTTGGCGGCCCTATCCAAAACTGGTCCTTTGGAGTGAATCACATTGTTTATAGCCTACCAAACAAGTTTAAATATAACCTACGCGTTACTGCTCCTTTCACAAATTTGAATACGTAGGCACATCTATTAACAAGGTGAGGCTTTGTCCTTCGCAAGAACACTCAAAGCGGTGAACTCAAAGCGGTGAAGCAAAAGCTTTCCCAAGACAGTCGAACTAATGACCGTGTGTGCTACTACCCTAACGTATTGGACAGTCGAATTAGTCTGCTAACTGAAGCTACGCGGTCATCCATTCTAAAATATCGTTTTGATTTGACGAAGATTATTTAAATCAATGTTTGTGAACACTAAAGTCTGCAAGCTTTGGTCTACATTTTAAAAATTATATCCAGGGTCCTTGTAAAATTTCAATTTTGTAGATGCGCCGAGGATTATACGACTTTCCCCCGTGAGTTACGCAGTGACATCCACTTAGACTGCTTATGATTTCGAGGGCGGCATCCTTGGACGGATAGTCACTCCCTAATGTTTCAAGGTGTTTCTCTCGGCAGCATAACGCGACAAAAACATCCATTAGAAAGTCTTCGGAACTACACCTAGAGCTTCTAGGAAAGTGACGTCGACGAAGGTACCTATGAGTTCGAAGTCGCAGTCCTATAGCTTCTTTGCTGGCATATGGTGTGAAGGTCAGGAGGCGTGGTAGCGACTGGTAGCGCAAATCGGGAATTGTAGCTCTTAATCATCGGGAATTGTAGCTCGAAAAAACTGGGTGCGCCCTGTGCCACGAGAGTCATGAGTATTAATAGACCGTTAATAGCAACCGTAAATCGACTTTGTGCGTGACCGCCAAGGAGCCACAAATGATTTAAAGAAATTGTGTTCGCGACGATTATTAGGATTTAAGGAAACTACGCTTTGCACGAGATATACAGACAAAAGTGTGACCATTTTATGTATCTCTATTTCTTTTCAGCAGACGCAGCAGTACCAAATCCAAAGACCGGGGTTAGGTTCGAAGCCTCCCTGGAGTAAGTGAACGAGGGACAATCCCTCCGGAAAGATCTACTCCTGAAAATTTTTGAACGATCTGCGAGTTTTTGAGGCTAACACCCCGGATCTTTCCGGAATGGTCAAAACGTTGATTTCCTTCAATACATACAAATAAAACCTTTCCTAAATATTATTTTTTAAATAGAGAAGTCAAGCTTTTTATAGTAAGAACACCGGCGTACGCCGGCGCGCCGTCCACGCCGCCGCCGCTGGTATATAATAGAGCCTACGCCGCTGCCAATAAAGTGATCGGCGTAAACCTCTAATTGGTGAAGGGTCATATTCGTGCGGAAGATCGCATCTCTTCAGTTTTCATTTCTGTTGGAGTATTCTAAACGTACACACGAGCTAAATATCTGAACCAATTTTGATTTTGTGGAAAAATAAAGCGAAGTGTGCTGATTTGTGCAATACTGTACATGAACGTGTAGTTAATTGCGGTGCACAAACTCATTTGAGCATACAATACATTTGGAGGCACACGGTAGGGTACTCTTAGTAGATAGATATAAGAAAACATATATAGTGATAATTTAAAATCATTATAGTAAGGGTGAAGTAGGATTCGGTTAAGGAAATCTGACAGGAGTGAATCTAAAGCACAAACTCGCGCACACACTTGAACTGAGTGCCAGTAACGCGATATGTCATCGCGAACCGTAATCTTGGCTCATGTCGGGTTGTTTTGGTTAGATCCTTTTCATCTTCACATGAGATAGGCAGGTTAAGATCTTTCTTAGTTTTTTTATGTTTATACATACATGTTCGTAAGGCGACCATGAATTCGCAGTAGGAATATTCACATAACCAAACAAGTAAATTTTGATCTGTATATATGTAAGTGAGATATGAATTCGCAGTAGAAAGACACTCAACCGTAACTTTTTATAAATATATGTGTGATATAAATTCTCGATAAAAAATTCTATATGCTTATGCAATGTAAGTTACTGTACTTATTAATCGATGAATAAAACGTTATAATGCATTGTTTGTGTATATGTGCAATACTGGTCCGATGCGATCAGTTCCGACAAATGATTAATCGAACACACAAATATACCCGCACACCAAACTTTATTAAGATATCTCAAAAATTTAAAGACTATTTTCTTTTGGGCATTTACGCACTCATACATTCATACATTTTAACGCTTATGCGAACTAACACCTACGCAGGTACATTTAGTTCGTGCCTTGACAGCAATGTTACCACGCCTTGGGCAGCATGATGTCTGCTACAAACAACATCATGCGAAAGCTCCATGCTGTTTCCGCTGCAACACTGCGGCTACCACTAATTAAAATTCAAAGATGTTGCACTTATCTCATGCCATTGTGGCGAAAGGCTGTCGTTAGAATTGTAAACAACTTTTAAGAAACCAAGCTGCAAAAGAAGAGTAAAATTAATAGCCGTTCAATATCCCTTTTACTGCAAATTTCCAAATCTGTATGGGCTTTAGGTAACTGCTCGGAATTGCACTTTACCGAAACTTTGATGACTAAATACTTAAAGTTTATCTATATTGGAAAATTTTAGCTGTTTACAACTCAAAATCAAAATTCATTCACATAATGCTCAAGAACACGTTTCCGCTGCCTTTTTATCTATTTATATGAAGAAAGTGTTAAAAAACATGTATCCTCTTTTTATTCTTCTCATATTATGCACGACAATATGCTGGCCCATGTGAGTCAAAGTTTCTCAAGTGGGTTATGTGAAAATTTTTAGATTTCACTTATGTTGCAAAAAGACTATTTCCACAGGCTTTGATACCCATTTTCACGTGCAAAACAAAGAATATTGAATATAAGTGTCTTACTAAGCTTGAAAAGCAATCTAAGCTACGATATGTAAATATTCCTTTACAGGTACGTTTTTGACGTGCGTCCTCTCACGAGGGCGATGAGTATTTTATTCATAACCTTTATTACCGATTCGATCCATTTTTTCTCAACAGCATTATAAGCATTTCACTGAGAGCTTTTCATGGCAGAAATACATGCATGCCAAACACTGCCGAGGGGCGATACCGCTTAGAAATTTTTTCTTCTATTTGAAAACATGTGTTTTTAAATTTTGATGTTGCTCTACCCGGGGCGTGAACCCAGGATCTTCGGATTCGGATCCCAAATTTTTCGTCAAAAAATTCGATGCAGAACACTTTTTTTGCATTATTTGTTATATTCAATTTAACATGAAAAACATTTAAATATAATAATAATAAACTCGAAAAAACTGATAAGCTTAAAGGGAGATTAATTTGGTGTCGATGGCCGTCTGACTTTTCAAAATCGAACCAACACAGCAGAAGATTTTTGACAAAAATTACAACAAAAACTTTCTTTGTGGGGCCCAAGTAGAAACTCTTTTCTTTTAGCAACAATAAAAAATCGAAATCGGTTTGTATTGCAAAGAATTGAAAAAAAAAACCAAACAAAAAATCTGTAAGCATAAATTTTTACTTTAAAATTTTGTGCAATACAAGTCGCTTAAATTTTTTAGCGTTATTCCAAACAGAGTCCATGTATAAAATACATGTATACACGCCACTTTTTCAGGAAAAATTAATTTTTATGGTTTTTTTTTTTTTGGTTTTTAAACTGTAGCACGATGGAACCTGAAGGCTTCAAAGCCCCAAAAATCATAAGAATTTATATTGCCCCGCAAATTTTTAAAATGGAACCGAGTCGTATTGCATAAAATAAACTTTTATTTTTTTAATTTTCCTTTTCCATTTTTTGCAATACTTAGCAATTTTAAGTGCTCCTTTAAAAATGTGAAACGTACTTACGCCCTTACAAAAAATGTACAGGTCACTTTGCGGGACAACGTTAATTTTTATGTATTTTTAGGTTATGAAACTGTTTCGCAATTCAGTCCAAAAGGTTAAAAGCGAAAAAACGCACAAAAATGGACTTGGCCCTAAAAGCTACAAGAATCATCTAAACTTTTTTGTATGTCAAGCTTATAGCGGCAAAAATGAGGCAGACATTACATTAAAGCTCTTATCTGATATGTACTTATATTATGCATATGACCGATCTTGACAATTTTCACAGACAACAATGTACTTATGCCTTATTTCTAAATGTGCTGTACGATTTTTATTTTCTAGCTGTTAAAATGAGTAATACAATAAACGCTCACAAGTTAGAACCACTTTGTTTTTGTGGTGATTCTAATTTCTGAAAAAATCCAAACTCCTGGAAGTTTTTTATTTGTATAAAGCCTTAAAAATTAAGTCCATTTCCATTAAAAAACTACAATGAAATTTTGTCTTATTCGATTTTATTCATAAAAACGAGAAAACATAAGGTAAAAATCCAGTACAATACATATCACATATTTTTTATTAAATATACATATATGTATATATACGCTAAATCAAAAAGGATCCAAAAAACATAAACTCCAAATACAATAAATATATTTATTTATTAAAAATACATAAAAGATCGACAAAAATACATTTAAAAAGCTAAAAATGAATCAAAAGCTTCATAACTAATTTTTTATTTGCAGGCATGTAGTACGTTATTGTTGTGTGTTTCTTACTTCTTTTTTAAATCTCAAATAACAATCTCATTGCGAAGAGCTATTAGATTACTTGTGTTCTTTGCGGAAAATGATTCACTATAAATACACAAGACCTCACAATCATCAAATTCGCTGCCACCTGAAGACTCATCATCACTATTGATATCATGTTGTTGTTGTTGTTGTAGCAATGTTTCGCCCCACCTAATAGCTGCGACTGATCACAAATTTTCATCAATATCCTCTAACGGGAGTCCAAGGAAACTTGCTGTATCGACAGGGTGGACCATAATGAAAGGGGTGTTAGAGTCGTTGGTTCCACATTACAATTAAGAAGTTGAGCCAGAGTGACTCACGTTTCCCTGGGGAGTATGGGTTCCTCTTCTGAAAGTTTTGGGTACTGTTCCTTAAGTACTGGATTCATCGGGCAATTCCCGGCATAAAGGTGTGACGGAATTTTCCTTATGCCGGGGTATGCTCAGTCCGTCCAGGATGTGGGAAGAGAGAAGAATCCCTATCGTCTCCTTTTACAGAGAAAGATCCTGTTTGTTGTTTAAACGTTTTAAACTCTTTATTTAAATTAATTGCAAAAACGACCCTTAAAGTTACGGCGACGGAGGTGGGAAACCACCGTCGGTTCTACGCCGATGGGGTTGGAAAACCCCCACCGGGACTACGCTTAAACTAAAATCTCAACCTATTTGTAAAGAAAGCGAAGGTGGAGAGCCACCACTTCCTCCCAGTCAGTGGAGTTGGTAAAACCTCCACAGAGTATAAAACTTAAAGATACCCTGCTCTTCCTGAAGGTTGCGGAGGTGAAAAAACCACCTCAATCCCTCTAATGATGGGGTTGGAGAAACCCCCAAAGTTACTAAATTAAAGAACTCGTGAGATTGAATAATCCCAGGAGTCCTATTCACCGTTAAACAAGGCGTTAGCAGGCTACAGCAGGTGGACAGTTAACCTGCAACAATAAATCTTACTTATTATATGTATTTACGTAAGGTATCCTACGGTCAACGGTATTATTCTACCCATTTATTCAATTATTTACTTGCATATAAGTATTTATTTCTAAATTACATATGCAGTAATTCCCTCTGGACTGCCCCCATGCGATATGCTATGATGACTTTTCAAAAGTTTCTCGAATTTTGAATAAAGAGTTTCAAATAATTACTATGCTTTTTGACATAAAATTATGTAAAAAAATTTAGAAAATGATTGAACAACGTAAAATAGATAGAAATTACATATATTTGTGTTTTAATTTTGCTATTTTTTTTTAAGTAGCTGTACATACATAAAAAGTAACTATTTCATACCAAACTACTTATGAAATGAATTTATATTTGTTTATTTTTATTTATATAGTCGCGAAGTAGTTCATATAGTAGTACATACATATTAATTATAATTAAATAAATCAGCATTCAAATAGATAACGTTTTCTTTTTTCTCTAACTCATTACACAATACAAATATAAACGTAATAACGCACCTAAAAACACATTACAACTTCCATTATATTTAATAATTATAATTTAAAAAAAAAAAAATATCATCTATACCTCATTTGTTGTCTATTGTTTATAATTTAATGCTTGCCTTTTTCACCTTGTTCACTAATTTCGTTCTTGCTAGTATAAATTGTACAATTATTCGTAGCCAATCAATGGCCAGTATCCTCTTTTCTACAATTTGGAAAATATTGAAATTAATTTCCTTTTCGAAAAACTCTACATGCTCAGCGGAAAAATGTACGCTTTTAATTTACTTCTCCCGCAACATCAAATCAATACATTGATTTTATTGAAGCGTACATGCGATTGATGTCATGCTGATATTTATCTTGAATTTTCTTGCGTCTCAATTTGAAAACGGCGGTAACGAGACACATATCCGGTGACCAAACTTCCTTGCAGAGCGTAATAGCTGCGGGTACTTCAAACTTTTGTAATTTGCCTGGATGGTAAATGTTAAAGAGCATGATGTAAAAATCGTATCTTTACTGATGTGCTAGCTATTTGCAAATCAATTGTGTTCCAGACCGGGTTTGTTATTTTTATAAAATAAATTAGGAAATTTATAAGGTCACCTATTCTTAGCATGTTTTATGATTTTAAAAAACCTCATTTATGCTTTGTTGTTGGTTCTCATATAAAATTAAAATAAAAAGTTAAAGAGCATGAAATGTTAAAGAGCATGATGTAAAAATCGTATCTTTACTGATGTGCTAGCTATTTGCAAATAAATTGTGTTCCAGACCGGGTTTGTAATTTTTATAAAATAAATTAGGAAATTTATAAGGTCGCCTATTATCCGCATGTTTTATGATTTTAAAAACCCTCATTTATGCTTTGTTGATGGTTCTCATATAAAATTAAAATGAAAAGTACAATCCAACAGCCCACGTATGTATGTCAGATGTGCTAAGTTATTTAGGCAATTCAGGTGACCTCTTAAATTTGTATGCGTCGTATTTAAATACATCTGTAAAAAGGATTGACAAATATAAATTTATGAAGCCGCTAATCTGTTAATATTTTTCTCCCATAAATAAAAACCCGGTCTTTAACACGGAAATTCGATAAACATAATTCTTTTGGAAATTGTTTTTTATTTTATTTTTTGCACCCATACTTTTTAGCACATTCGGAAATTTCCTTAATAACTGCCTTCTCCATAGCTGTTGACGCGCATAATTACTCAAATGATTTACCCTGCAAACCACTTCGTTCCGCTAGTTCTTCCAGATGTTTCTGATTTGGAAGTAGCAACGCCACTGTAAATTGTTTAGCATGCGAGTTCATTGGTACGCATCTCCAGTTAGCTAGCATCGTTACTTTCGATTTCCATCTGCTGTCTGCTTATTGCGCGTTGTTGTTGTCAACGAGTTGGTTGCCCTTCGTAAGTAATTTGCAAGTGTAATGTTTATGGCTGCCTAGTACACACTCTTTGTTGTTGGTATGCTGAGGTGACGTCTTTCTAGTACATTGCATTTCTTTTGTTTCCTCTTTGTGCGATGTCCGCCTTGACGGTTCGCTTCAATGCCTGTTGTGCTTGGTCGCAATTTCTTTGTATACGTATGTTTGTACATTTTTGGTGCTCCTGCAGTGGGAGCTTATGTGTGTTGCTTGTTGCGTTGCTGTATTCCCATCGTTGTTTAGAATTCCAGCAGGTCCTTTGATTTCAGTGCAAAGCCAAAGTTTGTCCCGTTTGATCTCTATGCAAAATATAATATCCAACCAAAATATCTGCCGTATGCGGGCAGAGAAAATTATGTTTTTGTGAAATAATAAATATATAAGTATATATTAGGGCGTTTCAGAAAAATGATTATTTTATGTGTGTAAATTCAATTTATATAATTCAGGTTTATATGTTTTACATGCTATATGCACTGATATAAACTCATTGTCATACACATTAGGGTGTTTCGAAAAATGATATATAATTTGAAATTGTAGATTATCTAGGTTCGAATGTGTTGGCCCAAAGCCTCTGGATTTGGCTGGCTATGTTGTTGGCGTGGTTCATCGCCGTCTGGATCCCGTTGTCAAGGGTTGGGGCTTGCGCTTGTGCAGTCCTCGGTTCCATACCCTGTACCACGATCTCTGGAAAAAAACTCATCCCATGTCTTATGCTCCTTCCCAGTGAATTGCGCTATCATCCCCTTGATGTCACGATTCGCTCTCTCCGTCGGGTTTCTCTTGCGGTGTGTACGGTGCCGTTAGCTGGTGCTTTATGCTAGCCTCTTGTAAAAATTTCTTAAAATGCCTGCTCGCGAACTGTGCTCCATTGTCCGTTATTAGAAATTTTGGTGCGCCAAGTCGTGCCAAAATCCTCTCTCTCATTCCACTTATCAGACTCTCCGTCGTTGCTTTCCGTATTGTTATGACCTCTACCCATTTCGAGAATCGATCCACGAAAACTAATGACATTGCGTTACCACGCTTCGAACGAGGGAGTGGTCCAACGAAATCTGCACAAACGGTAGCAAAAGGTTCATTTGAATTCTGCGTGATTATCTTACCTGCATCTTGTTGCTGGCTGGGTTTGTAGACTTGGCATGCGTGGCACTGTTGCACGTACTTCCGTACCTCCCTGAATATCCCAGGCCGGTAATACCGCATCTTTGCACGTGCGATAGATTTCCATATCCCCATGTGTCCTGCGCTTGGTGTGTCATGAATCGCGTTAAGCACTGTTCGCCTCTCCAATGTCGGCACGCATAACTTCTATGGTACCGCATTCTCACCATCCATTTGACTTCAAATTCGTCTGTATAGCCTTCCTTCTTCTATGACGGATTCGGGAAGCTTTTCTGGTGTCCTCGTTACCTCAGCCATCTTCGACGTGTACCACTTGCAACTCAGACTGTATTCATGTGTCGTAAGGCTACCCAGCTGTTCCTCCAGTGGCTGCCTCGAAAGTGCGTCTGCGACCACGTTCATCTTACCCTTCCTATACTGTACGTCGAACGAATACTGCTGTAACTCGAGCGCCCATCTAGCGATCCGGCCTGACGGAATTTCGATCGCGTTCAACCATTTCAAAGCCAGGTGATCGGTGATCACCGTGAAATTGTACCCTTCAAAATACGGTCACATTTTCCTTATTGCCCACATGATTGCTAAACATTCCTTTTCAGTTGGTGAGTAGTTCATCTCGGTTTTATTCAACCGGCGGCTAGCATATGCTATCACTCGCTCCTCGTCATCAAACCCCTGTGTGAGAACTGCTCCGAGACCATAATCGCTCGCGTCCGTCTGTAATCGAAATCTTTTAGTAAAATCTGGGCAAGCTAGTACCGGTGCTTGTATTAGTGCATTCTTCAACGCTTCGAATACCGCATGTTGTTCTTCGGACCATTTCCACCTACTTCTCTTCTTCAACATTGACGTCAGTGTGTGCGTAGCTTGTGAAAAGTCGTGTACGAACCTCCGGTACCATGAAACTATCCCCAGAATTGGCCTTAACTCTCGTATGTTGTGTGGTGGCGTCAGCACCTTGATAGCCGCAACTTTGTCGGGATCCATATGTATCCCTTCCTCGCTGACGACGGGGCCTAGGTATTTCAAACTTTTCTTAGAAACTCACAAATACTTCTCCTAGGTGCTTTATGTGTTCTTCCAAGGTTGTGCTGGTGATGATGATATCATCCAGGTAGGCAAACATATTTGGTTCCAACTCTGGGCCAGTAACACGGTCGAGTACTAGCTGAAACGTAGTCGGAGCGGAATGTAGACCGAACGGCATCACTTTCCATTGATACAATCCTCGGTCGGGCACGGTAAATGCTGTATACTTCTTGCTATCTTCTTCCATCGGGATTTTCCAATAACCATTTTTGATTTCCAGACTGCTGATAAAACGCGCGCTACGTAGTCTATCCAAGATATGTTGTATTCTTGGGAGTGGGTACGCATCTGGCACTGAGCGAGCGTTGAGCTGCCGAGAGTCAACGCAGAGTCTCCTTTTGCCGTTCTTCTTCCGGGCTAGAACTATTAGTGCACTGTGTGGGCTGTGAGATGGTTCGATGCAACCTTTCTCTATCAGCTCGTCTATCTCCTTGTATATGATCTCCTGCATCTTTGGGTTCTTAGGGAAATACCGCTGTTTGATTGGACGATCATCTCGCATCACTATCTTACGCGTGGAAATGTTGGATACTCCTGTAATTTCTTCGAAAACCTGTAATTCACGCTTTAGAAAGGTACTCACCGCCACGTCACTTCTCACGTCTTTCTCGATATTTGCGCTACCTTCGTCCTCCATCATGGTTGTACAAGTTGCCATCTCCTGCGCTCTCTCCTCAGCTCGTAGCGTTATTGTTTCGTTGGCACACCTCCGCTCAATTTTAGCCTTTGCCAGATAGTCTGTCCCGATCACCACGCTGTCGAATAACCCAGGCAGAATTAATAGCTCACTCTGATGTACTTGATCCCCCAGTTTTACCTCTGCGTCCGCTGCCTCCGCTAGCCATGCTGCGCTGCCATCGCCCATCACCACTCGTGTCTGTATATTCTTGAACCTCCTTGCATCTATTTGCGCCGCTATCTTCTCGCTGATGAAACTTCGTGTCGCCCCCGTATCTACTGACACCATGACTTCTTTTCCATCCATGCTTACTGCAGCAAAGATTCGCCCTTGGGTCTGCCTAAATGTGCTTACTGAGTACGAGGTAGGGTTTGCTGAGACGCCACTCCTCGATACCAATGGGGTCTCTGACCGTTTCCCTGCTGTCACTACAGCAGTCACGTGTTCGTATACTTACTCGGCCACACTGCCAGCAGAAATCTCTTCGTTCGTTGCGACACCCATGTGCGTCGTGTCCGCTTTCTCCGCATCGCCTGCATGCGTTCCGTGGATAGATGGGCCCTTGGTGTGGTATCGTCGCATGCTCTGGCGTGCTCATTTTCGTTCCGCTTCCGGTCTCCGATCTCCTTGTCTCTTATCTTCGTGCATATAGTGATAATGTTCGGCTGGCCGTCGCGGCACAAAAGGTTTCGCCGCTGGCCTCAGTGGTCTTTCTCTGCCATGATGTTCTCGTAGTCCTCGGCCATGCTTACCAATTCCTCTAGACTGGCGAACTCGCTCCGTTTGATGTAAAGCTGGTACTCTCGTCGACAATTTCTGTAAATCCGGTTCAGCTTCTGCTCGCCGTTGTAGTCAGCGTGACGCATGAGTGCCTGTAACGATAAAACGTAATCTTTAAACAGCTCACCTGCTCGTTGCACACGCTGCCGGATCTCATCACCTAGCTGCTCGAAATACCTCGAGCTCAGGAAAAAGTCCCTTTTGAATGCTTCTCGTGGGATGGAATCGCGACCAACTTCGTAACTGTCGGCCAGCTCCTCCACCCGCTCAATGAAACTAAATGGCTTCTTATCGACGTCGTACTCCAACCCCCACTTACGTACTCGGTCCATTTCGTTGGGGCGCGACACCGGCTGGTTCGTGGCGTATATCGGCGTTTGTAAAATTCCTCTTGAATCCGCCGTCTGGTTTATCACTTTTGGTGCGGCGCCGCTGCCGCCGGGCTCTACTAATTCGCTGTTGTTTGGTGTTGGTGTTGGTGGCCTGACCGGCCGGGTATGCTGAAGAGCTAGCTCTTCAAAACGTGTCTCAAACTCTGAGTCGTTTCCCTGTCCCTGGATGAAGTTCGCCAAGCGTTTTCGTAGCTCTTCTATCGTTCCTGTGCTCTCCACTTCAAATTCCGTGGTATATTTCACCAGCTCGTCGCGGTTGAGGTAATATACCCAGGTTACCTTTCCCATCGTGCGCGTCTACTCTGAATTCCCCTGTGTGATCTTCCTGTGATTTTACCACCTGTTATCCTCTTGTTGATTGTACTCCGGCTCTGTGTATTCCTTGTTTAGGGTCCCTGCTCGGGCGCCATTTGTGAGGCACTTTTCCTTATGCCGGGGTATGCTCAGTCCGTCCAGGATCCCTGTGGCAACGTTATAAACTCTTTATTCAAATTAATTGCAAAAACTACCCTTAAAATTACGGCGATGGAGGTGGGAAACCACCGTCGGTTCTACGCCGATGGGGTTGGGAAAACCCCCTCTGGGACTCCGCTTAAACTAAAATCTCAACCTAACCGCAAAGAAAGTGGGGGTGGAGAGCCACCACTTCCTCCAGTAAAACCCCCACCGAGTATAAAACTTAAAATACCCTGCTCTTCCTGAAGGTTGCGGAGGTGGAAAAACCACCACAATCCCTCTAACGATGGGGTTGGAAAAACACCCAAAAATTACTAAAATAAATAACTCGTGAGATGGAAAAATCCCAGGAGTCTTATTCACCGCTAAACAAGGCGTTAGCAGGCTACTATACCTAGCTGGCTACTACTCAAATTCGCAAAATTTGTCGCCCTTTTATACTTGTCCACGCGCAGGTGGACATTTATCTTGCAACAATAAATCTTACATATTATATGTATTTACATAAGGTATCCTACGTTATTCTACCCATATATTCAATTATTTACTTGCATATAAGTATTTGTTTCTAAATTACATATGTAGTAGTTCCCTCTGGACTGTCCCCTAGTATGCGAGTTCATTGGTACGCATCTCCAGTTAGTTAGCATAATTAATTTCAATTTCCCTCTGCTGCCTGCTTATTGTTCCTTGTTGTTGTCAACGAGTTGGTTGCCCTTCGTAAGTAACTTGCAAGTGTAATGTTTATGGCTGCCTAGTACCTACGCTGTGTTGTTGGTATGCTGTGGTGACGTCTTTTTAGTACATTGCATTTTTTTGTTTCCTCTTTGTGCGATATCCGCCTTGACGGTTCGCTTCAATGCCTTGTAACGACAGCCTCTTGTAGTGGATGCAACATAAATTTATCAGAGCCCTAGCAAACACGTCGAACCAAATCGCCCCATCGTCGAACATATAAAGCAACATCGAACAGTCAAACCAGTTGCCAATGCCTAGTGCACAACCATGTCAAACCCTTCTTCGTGTGTGTGAATGTATGCATGCATGGAAAGTATTTTCCCTTGTGAAAGCGTGAATGTCTATATAGATAGCTTGTAGGTGTCGGTTTTAGTGGCTGTGTAGGCATGTATGTATCTGTGAATAACATTTAGTGGCAAGAATGTATAGGTAATTCCTTCGTGTGCTGAGTGAAAAACGGGCGGGGGAAACCTGCCGTTCCACTTTGGCGATGGCTGCGCTTAATAGCCGAAATAAAATATAAATTAATGATGGAAATGTCCAAGACCGAAAAGGACGTCTTACATATAACCAGTGCGTGAAAAAAAAAGAAAATATTAAAAAGTTTTATAAAGTGGACTTGTAAGAATAGTCGAATTTTTTTTTACTGCAAGTGATCGCAAGTTTACGGAACTGGCCACCGGTACACTCAAAACGGACCTGCAACAAGCTTTAAGGTAAGTGAAAAGTACAGTTTGTTTAAATCAATTAAAATATAAAATATAAAAATTTTATAAAACCTAAAAGTTATAAAATCTTCAATTAAGTTACCCTAAAATTTAATAAAGGTATAAAATTAAATTAAATCTAAAATTTACTTAAACTTAAAATGTTAATAAAACGCAAAATTCAGTAAAAAGCGAAATTGTAATAAAAGCTAAAATTAAGTAAAACCTAACGTTGAATAAAATCTAAAAATTTGATAAAATTTAACTGGAATTAGTACACATATATACATTATTTATTATTAAATCTTGGAATATTCTTTTTTTTTTTCTTCTCTTTTCATTGTATTTATTTTATATTTTTTTTAGTTCGCAAACGTTTGGAATTTTTGATTTTTTAGATTTATACCTAGTAGTTATATTTTTCTTTTGTTGTTTTTCTGAATTTTATTGAATTCTTTTGTCTTCAAATTCGATTGGAATTTTTTTTAAGTTTTTTTTGCACTATTTGCCTTCGCTTTTAATGTACTGAATTTATTTTAGATACATTTTCAAAGATCTGATTTAGGTGCGAAGTTTGCAAATTAGTAAATTTTTTTCATCACTGCATTTGATACATAGTCGAATATCTTTTATAAGGTTTCGATTCACCTTTAATAGCGGTCGGTGCAACGTTGTTTTATTTCGTTTTGCACCAAACCGACCAATTTCGGTGTTGATAAGTTCGGCTTGTGAACCCAGGTGTGCCAAATTTCCCTCGCTCGTGTGTTTGTGTGAGTGAATGGAGGAGGGAGACCACCCAGATAGAGTTACTGGTGGGTTGGGATTGTTTAGTACTGATAGGCGTATCACCAGGAGTGTGACTAGGCAGCTAGAGAATCAGGTGGCCGGGTCCCTGTTTAATCAAATAGATACGGGAATACCATTCCCAGTTGACTTTGTACCTACCGACCTTTTTAATCGGTGTGCAGCCAGAATTTTCGGAACGAGTGAGAGCGATACAAATAGACGTTCTACAGTGTCGATCACCAACCAAGTGGCCATCAACGAATCTAACAACAGCCTAAGTTTTTCGACAAAAATAGAGCGACTATTAAATATGCCAGAAACCGGAACACCAGGAGTTACCGGAGGAGCGGATGTCGTGCAAGATGGACAGCCAGTGAATTCGGGAGCTGGTGGTTCGAAGGCCTCAGGAAATGGACCAAGTGCAACTGCCGCCGGCATCGAACAGCTAGAGCGGAGGATGGAGATGATGGTGACACAAAACCAAGTTATGGCGCAGTACATGAACGCGGTTCGTGACCTGAAGATCGACGTTTCGCACCTCAGCAACCGTATGGGGGACTTAGAGGTTTCGGCTCAAGCGCTGAACCAGCAAGCCGCTAACGCATACACATTCCCCAAGGGGGAGAGATAGGGGCCAAAACAGGAATAATGCCGAAGCTGCCACGGGTCAGGGCAGAAATGGGGAGCCTTCGCACCCACATTGGAGGAAGGTCGACCTAGACAAGTGGCACGTCAAGTTCGATGGGTCTGCTAAGGGGATCACCGTGGAAAGCTTTTTATTTAGAATAGAGAAGTTAAGGGCTCAGTATGACATCTCCTACAATCGCCTCTTCACTGATTTCCATTATCTCGTGACAGGCTCCGCGCTTAAGTGGTACTGTTAGGTACTTGAGGATCATGCCGACGACCCTGCTTTTGGCTACTTCGAGCTCAAGGCAGAGCTGTTGGCCCACTTTAAAACCGCTGAGTCTGATTACGAGATAATCAGGGAAATCATGGAGAGGAAGCAGTCAGGTCAAGAGAGTTTTGATGATTTTTATGGCGAGGTCCACGACTTGACGTTCAGGCTAAAGCAGAAAATCCCGGAAAAGGAGCTGGTGGGCATCATTAAGGGGAATTTAAAGTCTTATTTGGAAAATTTAACGTTCGCAGCAAAAATGGATACCTTGGCCGATCTAAAGACGGAGTGTCGGCGTGCAGAACGCCTAATCAAGGAGAATAGGAGTAGGTCGGCAAGAGCAGTGAACGAGTTGGTGTTTCCCGTAGCACAAGTTGAGGCTGAAGTAGAGGGGGAAAGCTCGTCGAGGCACTCGAAAAGCCAGCCAACCCGAGACTAGGGTTTAATCAGCCACTTAATAGTAATAATTCCGGGCCTTTTTCCACTGCTGGTGGTGTGTCTGTTGGAACTAACTCCACGACAGGTCCCCAACCCACTGTTAACTCCTTCTGTACGTCTCCATTCCACTTAATGTTATGTGTTACGTGTGGTATGCCTGTGAACTACTTTGTCATGAATCCGTCGGAGACGTTGAAAGAAAATAGGTGTAAGTCTCGTTTTCACAGTATGGTTTGTTTTGCTTGTGGTAGTGCCACGTCTTTTTGTATTTTTAAGCCCGGGAAGGGAAACTCCACACTGGCGGAGATTTCCGGGACCTCCAGCCAGGAACAGGCGCAACCGGAAACCAACCGGAATACAGGGTTTTAAAAAGGGATACAACCGTTCGTGGTACAGAGGAAGTAGGATCTGGAGTGAAAACCGATTTAAAAACTTTGCACCAAATGAAAATTGATTATGAAGCAGCACGTAAGAGAATTTTTTGTGAGGAAATAATACTAGAGAAAAAGAAACCAAATTTTGAGAAAATAAGAAAGATGAGAGAAAAGGCAAAAAGAATTAAGAGGATTTTTAATAAAATTATCTCAACGATAGTAACGGTTAAGGGAGACAATAGGATCTTTGCCCAGACAACCATTGGTGGCCGGGACGCGGTAGCTTTTTGGATTCGGGTGCGGGGGCTAGCTGTTTAGGAAAAAATTGGCAAAGACAATTAGAGGGCAAAGAAAACTTAATACTCCCGATAAGTGGGCAAAACATTCGTACCGCGAACGGTGGAGAAACGCCAGTTGTGGGAGTAATCACCATTCCGTGCATTGGGATGAGATGTGTAAGGAATTGGAGTTTTTGATTGTCCCGGGGTTGCAACAGGAAGTGTATCTTGGTACCGACTTTTGGCAGGTGTTTGACTTGAACGTGGTGAGTAGGGGAGCTATGTTGCATTCGGGATAGGTTGTCGTTGCAGAACTCGTTCCCGCCGAAGGGGACTTGTCCTTTGATGCCGTGCAGCATACGTTGACGCTGGAAGAGAGTAAAGCGTTGGAAAAGGTGAAAGCGAAGTTCCCATCCTTTGCGGTGTTAGGATTAGGGCGTACAGATATAGAGGAACACATCATTGAGGTCGTTAATGAAAACTTACCCGTTAAAAAGAGACATTACCCGATCTCGCCGGCGATACAGAAGCTTGTGTACCAGGAATTAGACAGAATGATAGATATGGGAGTGATAGAAGAGATTAATAGTAGTTGGAATTCTCCCGTATCGTTAGTAATTAAAGGAGCAAAAAATAGGCTCTGTCTAGATGCGAGGAAAGTTAATGAACGCACGGTGAAGGACGCATACCCTCTTCCCCAAATCCACGGGATTCTTAGCCGTTTGCAAAACAGACGTTTTATTTCCGCGATAGATCTTAAAGATGCATTTTGGCAAATACCAATGGAGCAAAATTCCAGGGAAAAGACCGCTTTTACTGTACCAGGAAGACCCATTTACCATTTTACTGTGATGCCCTTCGGTCTTTGTAATGCTGCACAAAGAATGTACAGGTTAATGGACAAAGTTATACCCGCTTCTTTACGTGAATGTGTTTTTGTTTATTTAGACGATTTGTTAGTGTGTTCTGAGGATTTCTTGTCGCATTTGTCTTCGTTAGAAAAGGTCGCTCGGTGTTTGCGAAAAGCGAAACTAACAATTTATGTCGAGAAAAGCAAGATTGGTTCCTCGGGATGTCCGGCTGGTACAGAAGATTTATCCAGGACTATGCGACAATCGCAGCGCCGCTGCACGACTGCCTCCAAAAGGACAAGATTAAGCGATTTACAATGACTGAAGACGCACGAAAGTCCTTTACCCGACTAAAACAAAGCCTGATTACTGCCCCTGTACTGACGCATCCGGACTTTTCTAAACATTTTCACATCCAATGTGACACGTCGACGGACGGAGTGGGTGGGGTTTTGTTTCAATTAGACGAGGACGGCAACGAACGACCCATAGCATACGTTTCCGCTAAGCTCAATAAAGCCCAAAAGAATTATAGCATCGCCGAACTTGAGTGTTATGCTACTATCGTTAAACGATTCAGACCCTACGTAGAAGGGCTTCCGTTCACCATAATTACTGACCATGCCAGCCTTAAGTGGTTGATGAACCAAAAGGACTTATCAGGCAGATTGGCACGATGGAGCCTAAAACTTCAAGGGTATGACTTCGACATCCAACACCGGAAAGGTTTGCAAAATGTAGTGCCCGACACCTTGTCGAGGATGAATATGGAGCAACTAAGCTTAGGTGAAAGGAATGTCGAAGTCTGCCTGGACTCACCTTGCTTTAAATCGGACGAATACTTGGAAGTTATAAAGATTGTTGACGGAAACAAAGACAGACTACCTGACCTGTGTACCTCGGACGGTTACGTTTATCGACGAACGCAATTTGACCGGGGAGACGGACTCCAATCGGACCAGACGTGGAAACTCTTGGTTCCGTCGGGATTGAGAGCGGGGTTAGTGGAACGCGCCCACAGTTCGCCATCTGTTGGCCACGGAGGTATCCACAAAACCCTAGCACGAATCCGCGAGAAATACTACTGGCCAGGGATGGTGACTGATGTACAAAAATTTGTTAAAGAATGTGATATTTGTAAGGGGAAACAGCACATCACCGAACGGCCGTTTCAATGTGTGCTTATAGATTTTATGGGTCCATACCCACGTACTTGTGATGGCGCCGAAAGAGTTAATAGATCAGTTCTTCAGATAATTAGGTCCTTCATAAATGATAATCAGCGTAATTGGGACAAATGCATCAGCGATGCAGCGTTTGCTCTCCGTAGTGCGGTGCATGCATCCATCAACTGTTCTCCTTACTATGCAATATTCGGCATGCCGTAGATGCAACACGCGGCGTCTTACGAAATTTGTCGAAAACTTCATTCCGTGAAAAATGTAGATTTCCAAGTGGAGGCAGGGACAGACCGATTGCAACATATTCGCGAAAAGATCATGAAAGAATTAAAATTAGCGAATGAAAGAAGTCAGAAAGTTTATAATACAAGGAGTAAGGACATAAGGTTTTAGATAAGACAAGTGGTATACCGCCGATATTTCAAGCAAAGCTCTCAAATTGACCATTACAACGCGAAACTTGCCCCAAAATAAGTCAAGTGCGTAGTGTTACGGGCGATAGGGAACTCCATGTACGAGCTTGGTGATTCCAGTGGCAAGAAAGTCGGCATATACCACGCCAAAGATATGTTTGCTGTTTAGATAAATGTTTAGTGCATGTTGGGATGTTCGTTACTATGTATGTAGGTTTGTTGTGATTAATGTTATCTGTACCTTTTTGGACGAACTACACCAGTAGAAATCAATAGTATCTAACCACAATGTAATTATTTAGGCAATTTGTTTATTGATGTAAATGTAGGTACATATTCACTTGACAATCCCTTAATCACTTTTTTTTGCTTGATTTATTTTCAGTTGTTTAGTTATTCCTTTTTTTAATTTTTTTTTATTAACTTTGACCGACTTTCTTACTGCATTATTCTCTTTAGTTTAGTTAGAGTTAGAAACCTGTGATATAGATTTAAGCTTTTATCTGTGATATACATATTTACTGAACTAGTTAGTCTGTGATATAGCACGTAGTGGTAAACCGAAATAATTTAATTGCACGATGTACACGTAGCTACTTTCGAAATTTTATGGGCAACGCTAAGGCAACCAGATTAGGTAAAATGATGAAGCCCGGCTTTGGGTCATGGGTCGAAGCCACACGTTTGGTTAGGAAAATAGGCTACATGCTGTGTTTATAATTTTTTTACGCACACGTTCCAAGTTGCAGGCAACCTCGACTACTGCGAGCCTGTAACGACAGCCTGTTGTAGTGGATGCAACATAAATTTATCAGAGCCCTAGGAAATACGTCGAACCAAATCGCCCCATCGTCGAACATATAAAGCAACATCGAACAGTCAAACCAGTTGCCAATGCCTAGTGCATAACCATGTCAAACCCTACTTCGTGTGTGTGAATGCATGTATGTATGGAAAGTATTTTCCCTTGTGAAAGCGTGAATGTCTATATAGATAGCTTGTAGGTGTCGATTTTAGTGGCTGTGTAGGCATGTATGTATGTATCTGTGAATAACGTTTAGTGGCAAGAATGTATAGGTAATTCCTTCGGGTGCTGAGTGAAAAACGGGCGAGGGAAACCTGCCGTTCCACTTTGGCTATGGCTGCGCTTAATAGCCGAAATAAAATATAAATTAATGATCGAAGTGTCCAAGACCGAAAAGGACGTCTTACATATAACCAGTGCGTGAAAAAAAAAAGAAAATATTAAAAAGTTTTATAAAGTGGACTTGTAAGAATAGTCGATTTTTTTTTTTTACTGCAAGTGACCGCAAGTTTACGGAACTGGCCACCGGTACACTCAAAATGGACCTGCAACAAGCTTTAAGGTAAGTGAAAAGTACAGTTTGTTTAAATCAATTAAAATATAAAATATAAAAATTTTATAAAACCTAAAAGTTATAAAATCTACAATTAAATTACCCTAAAATTTAATAAAGATATAAAACTAAATTAAATCTAAAATTTACTTAAACTTAAAATGTTAATAAAACGCAAAATTCAGTAAAAAGCGAAAATGTAATAAAAGCTAAAATTAAGTAAAACCCAACGTTGAATAAAATCTAAAAATTTGATAAAATTCTAAATTTAATAAAAGCGTAAAATAAATAAATCCTAAAATTAAATTAAACCAACTGTGAGGTGGGTTTTGTCGAAGGCTGAGGTTAGATCAGCCGCTCCAGGGTCAGGCGAAGGTCCCACTAACCTTTTCCAATTAATAACACAAGTAGTTGTTGTTTTGTTCCGAACACGCCCACATACACGATGCGGCTTTTGCCTTTCGATGCCGGCAGCGTTTGGTCCCAGAGAGAGAGAGAGAGATAGAGATAGAGAGAGAGATGCCACGGATGATAGCGCAAGAGCGGCGGAAAGATGACAGTACGGATCGCGGTTCTCAGGGAACGGTGGTGATAATCCTCAAGTATCTTACCCCAGAGAAAGCTTACTCGGATTGGTTCAGGCGGATTACGGTGGTGCTCCTATGGCTAACGATTGACTGTGGCGGCCAGGAAGGGCGCGGTTTGACCTAGGTGAAGTATCTCTATTAGTAACACTCAACGTATAGATGTATATGTATACATGGGTGCTGGGTAGATTCAGTACTCCTCTCAGGGAGCCTCGGACAAGATTCCTAGCGACCATGATCGGTGTAGTGAAGTCCACCGTTGCATTCGGCTCGGCACCCCAATCAGGAGGCGGGGGAGGGAGATGCTCCTCGGCCACCCTGAGTGAACTGTCCGCGCCTCATGCCATCCCCATTTGTTGCTGGGTAGACCCAGTACTCCTCTCAGAGAGCCTCGGACAAGAGTCCTAGCGACCATGAGTGGTGTAGTAAGGCCCACCGTTGCATATGGCTCGGAACTTCACCCAGGGAGCGGGGGAGCGAGATGATCCTCGGCAACCCTGGGTGAACCGTCCGCGACAAATGCCACCCGTATTGATATGTATTGGGCCTGGCATGCCCCTCAAGTGGAGCCCAGGACTGGTCCTGGACGCGCCTTGGGGGAACTACCCGTGCCCATCCGTCCTTCAAGGTAGAAGGGGAGCGTATCCCCTCCTACCCCGAGGGTGTGCTGAGTATGTTTGGTTGTTCGCTGTTGGTACTTGGCATACTATGTGCGGATGGTTGTTCGCTGTGCAGGGCGATCGTAGGGTATGTATATTTAAATGCTAGGGTATGTACATATTTAATGTTAGGGCCTGTGAGTGGGTTATTGTGACGTAGCATTTTGCTATGTTACAGTCCCCCTCCCACTTCCGGAGAGGAAAGTGTAAAAGCAACAACAAGCACCAGCCCGCCGGGAGATGGGCCACCGAACACGCAACCACAATCAGAGGACAACACCAACCTATTGAATACCGACAGCTTGAACTGGATATATTCGCTGAAGAAAGAGAGACTCATCGAGGAGTGCAAGAGATACCGGATATTTGTTAACGGCAGTACTGTCGCCGAGCTACGCATAGCGCTCAGTGCCTACGTCAAGGCAAAACGAAATCGCAAGTCAACTGAAAATCTGCTGAGAGAGGTTGAAGACGAAATCAAGGCAGAAGAGAATAGCCAAATTAAAACCCCCCTCGACCAAACTCCCTCCATCCATCTGACTACACCGTCTGCAGTTACAAAGGCCAATCAACGATCGTCACCACCCCGTACCGAGTTAACCGACGCCGAAGTAATGAATACGGTCCGCCGATGGGATGTCCATTTCACGGGTGGAGAAACGCTTTATGATTTTTTGGAGAGAATTGAGGAGCTAGCCGAGTGCTATAGCATTCCATTGGACAGATTGCTCCCAACGGTGCCAGAGACGTTACGCGGCAAGGCATTGCAATGGTTCCGTGTACGCAAAGCCGAGATACTCTCGTGGGCACAGTTCCGCACAGCGGCCGAGCAATTCTTCCTACCCAGACGGCGTCTACACCAACTAGTGGACGTCATACGCCAGAGAAGACAGCAGGGGCGGGAAAAGGCTAAGGATTATATTATCGCCATGCAAACCATGATCCGACAACATCCAATTATGTCACGGGAGAACCACCTAGAACGCATTTACGACGGGCTGCGCGTCGAATACCGGTTATTCGCAAAGCGTAGCGAGTTCCGAACCATTGAAGAGCTGATGGAGCTCACCGACGAATTCCAGTTGCTACAATTAGAGGCCACCACTTTCCTCTCCCTGCTCGGGCGCCATTTGTGAGGTGGGTTTTGTCGAAGGCTGAGGTAAGCTCAGCCGCTCCAGGGTCGGGCGAAGGTCCCACTAACCTTTTCCAATTAATAACACAAGTAGTTGTTGTTTTGTTCCGAACACGCACACACACACGATGCGGCTTTTGCCTTTCGATGCCGGCAGCCTTTGATCCCAGAGAGAGAGAGGGAGAGAGATAGAGAGAGATGCCACGGATGATAGCGCAGGAGCGACGGAAGCGGGTCTCGAAAATGACGGTACGGGTCGCGGTTCTCAGAGAACGGTGGTGATGATCTTCAAATAGTATCTTACCCCCAGAGAAAGCTTACTCGGATAGGTTCAGGCGGATTACGGTGGTGCTAGTAGGTGAAGTATCTATTAGTAATACCCAACGTATAGATGTATATGTATACATGGGTGCTGGGTATATTCAGTACTCCTCTCAGGGAGCCTCGTACAAGAGTCCTAGCAACCATGAGCGGTGTAGTGAAGTCCACCGTTGCATTCGGCTCAGCACCCCAATCAGGAGGCGGGGGAGGGAGATGCTCCTCGGCCACCCTGAGTGAACTATCCGCGTCTCATGCCATCCCCATTTGTTGCTGTGTAGACCCAGTACTCCTCGCAGAGAGCCTCGGACAAGAGTCCTAGCGACCATGAGTGGTGTAGTAAGGTCCACCGTTGCATATGGCTCGGCACTTCACCCAGGGAGCGGGGGAGCGAGATGATCCTCGGCAACCCTGGGTGAACTGTCCGCGACAAATGCCACCCGTATTGATATGTATTGGGCCTGGCATGTCCCTCAAGTGGAGACCAGGACTGGTCCTGGACGCGCCTTGGGGGAACTACCCGTGCCCATCCGTCCTTCAAGGTAGAAGGGGAGCGTATCCCCTCCTACCCCGTGAGACGTTGTTCAAAGGTTGGTTTCCCATAGGTGGGGCGGGGAGATCAATGAGCCCGATGGGTTCGCTGAGAGTCTTCCCCGTTCACCTTGGGACTCCTTTGATACCTATCATTGTAAGTTGGCCTCAGCCTTACTTACCTAGCTGAAGTATGCAGTGAGTGATGGCGTTTGCCATTTCATACTTGGTAGCGAATAAAATGGTTAAGAATTCAGCTCATCAATAACTCCTCGGTATGATAGCGAATGCAAAATGCACGCCCGATAGTCAGTACCACGCGTGCTGAGTATGTTTGGTTGTTCACTGTTGGTACTTGGCATACTATGTGCGGGTGGTTGTTCGCTGTGCAAGGCGAACGTAAGGTATGTATATATTTAGTGTTAGGGTATGTATATATTTAATGTTAGGGCTGTGAGTAGGTTATTGTGACGTAGCATTTTGCTACGTTACAGTTCCCCTCCCACTTCGGGAAAAAAAAAGCTTTGGCATTCGGGAGTTTGTGGCCTCAAGGCCTGCACTGCCGTGGACCAAGTGGTCCTGGTATATTTTACCGCCTATGAGGTGGCGCGGCCGACGTACGTGTGTGTGTTTGTTGTCCGGTATTTCCCTTTATTCATATATTTACTTATATATATATATATATATATATATATCTATATATGTTTTTTCCCTAAACTTGTATATAAATCAGCAAAAAAAACATTGTACATTGTATTATTTTCTGTTTATGAAAAGAAAAAAAAATTCTTCTTTTAGCTTAATATTAATTAATTGAAATTCATGTGTAAGTCTCCTTTTTTTCTTTTGTAGGAATGTTTGTATAAAGTTGAACATTTTGTTTGAAAGGTATTTTGCAGTAAAAAAAAATGGGTATATATTTGAACAATATTTTTTTTCTTAGTTTTAGAGGTAAATTTTTATGATCAATAGTTTTCAACTTATATTTACAATTGTTAACAAAAAAGATTTGTAACAATGATTTGCTCAAGCTAACAATAAATTCTCAACGGCATATTATGCGGTTTGAGGAATTGTTTGTATTACTAAGAAAATAGATCTCTTTCTCCACGTGTGGTTTTTTTTTTTTTTTTATGTGTTTTTTTGTTTGTTTGTTGGTAGTAACATTTAATATAAAAGTATATTCTTTTCTTCTTACTAGTAGCGTGTAGTATAAAAACATTTTTTTGTCTGTGTGTATGACTTTATATAAATAAAAAAGAAATTTAACTCCTTTGTTTTCTAAGGTTGCATGGATTTTTGGTTTTTGTTTTTTTTTTTTTGTTTTTTTTTTTGGGTTTTTTTTTTACAATTTTTACCATGAAATAAAATAAATAAAAAAAAATAATTAAAAAATATAAAAAATATTGAATGCATCGGAGCCTAAGATTACGGTGGTGCCCAGGTTAATCCTTATATTTCGTTATTCTTTTGTGCCCCGCGATCTTCACTAAAGCGTGGTCCGCGTCAATCTGCGTGCAGTACACATGCTGTTTGCCATATCGAAAGTGCCATTGGGGCGTATTCTTCTTTGGTCGCTTCCCGCAGTCTAATTTTTTGAATGTTTTCTCCTCTTGATTTTCGCTTATCTTTTCCGGTGCCTCTGTTTCGGTGGGTCGAGCTGTTTCGTCTTCTATCTTTTTACGGTCGGTTGTGTTGTCTGCGCGCTCGCTTATGTTTAGCAGCGGTTGTACTGTTTGCATTAAGTTGGAATAAAGCCGTGAAATATTTGTACCCGCTGTATTATCGTCTTGTTGGGTGACCATGGCCATTCATTTACCTTTTGTGGCGAATCCGGTGGGACTGTCTGACGCATCGTAATCTGTAATGATAAGAGCAGATTTATGTACGTGTTGTGTTAGGTGGTGATACTACTGGTTCGGCAGTGAGTGGGCGTTCTTCGGCGTAGGGTTTTAAGTCCTGTAGATGTGTATGCGCTGTGTGTTTGTGGTGCTCTTCGGTGTGTTTCAGTTGAACGGTATTGGATGATATGTATTTTTCTACCACATTGGGTCCGGAGAACTTTGGTGCTAATTTTTGTGTAAATTGATTTGACCGCGCAGGAGAGCAGATGCTCTCGTTTCATCACCTTTTCCCCAACCTGTGGTTTCCAGGGTCTACGGCGCAGATCGTAGTATTTTTTCTGTGTCTTGGCTGCTTTAGCCAGATTCTTCTTGATCTCTTCACATAGGTCGGTTATTGTTGGGGATACGGTCGGTGATTCTTCGGGGACGGCGCCTTCGGTGCGAAATTGCTGGGCTGTCGCGATGTTTCTGCCAAAGTTGATTTCAGCAGCCGATCCTTGGGTTGCTTCGTGATGTGCTGTGTTCATATCGAAAGCGATTTGCGGGATTTCCCTGTCACAGGTGCGGTGATCGGCTTTTGAGCGCTGCGCTATCATGGTCTTGATTACTCTGTTAGCTCTCCTGGAAGGGTTTTTGTGGGGGGCGTATGCGGCTGTGAATTTGTGGGTTATTCAATGTTCGTCGACTTCAGCATTTATTACCTGTTGCATCGCTCGGTTCCGTGGGTAATATCGCTGTTTTAGCGGGCGATCATATTTCAGCGAGATTACATGTTCTGCTGCCCTGCTGGGACCAGGTATTCCCCCGAATATCCGTTGGTGATGCTTTAAAAAAACTGCGAGTTCGCCATTTTGAGTTGCTCTTAAATGCTTTCTTTCTGTCACGGTACTTCGTTTTGCAATTATGGTGTTCTAGGTTGGCGTAGCTGGCGGTGTTTCCATCTAAGGTGAGGGTGAGCCCCCTTTCCATGAGAAAGTCCATGCCTAGAATCATGTATTCGGACAATTTAGGCAGGGTGGACACTCGCATGTGGGTCGGTTTATTGTTACAGAGTATGGTTACTTGGTAGGTGTACGAACTAACAACGCACGTCCTATCGGCGAGCTGTACGGTGCGGACGCTGGGTGCGCATGCTATTTTCTTGCCTTCCAGATGCTTACGTATAGTGCGACCTACGTAGGTGAGCGTTGCGCCGGTGTCCACCAAGGCTCGGACGTTTAACCCTTCGATGGTGACCTTGACGTAGTGACGGCCATCCATCTTTTCATTCGGCGGTTGTTCGTCGATGGCTGCTGATTGTGGTATTTTCCCGTACCGTAGCCTGACGGGAGTCAAGGTGCTCGCCTTATCGCATCTGCAATCTCTGGATAGAACGTTGTCCCGACCACATCTGGAGCAAAATAGTCTTCGGGCTTTTCGGCATTGGTGGCGCATATGTCCTCGCTCCTTGCATCTCCAACAGGATTCCTCTCGGCTATATTCTTCGGTCAACGGTGATAAAGAATGCGCTGTTTGTCTGCTTTGTCTGGTGGCCTCTAATTGTAGCAACTCGAATTCGTCGGTGAGCTCCATCAGCTCTTCAATGGTTCGGAACTCGCTACACTTTGCGAATAACCGGTATTCGACGCGCAGCCCGTCATAAATGCGTTCTAGGTGGTTCTCTCGTGACATAATTGGATGTTGTCGGATCATGGTTTGCATGGCGAGAATATAATCCTTAGCCTTTTCCCGCCCCTGCTGTCTCCTCTGGCGTATGGCGTCCTCTAGTTGGTGTATATGCCGTCTGGGTAGGAAGAATTGCTCGGCCGCTGTGCGGAACTGTGCCCACGAGAGTATCTCGGCTTTGCGTACACGGAACCATTGCAATGCCTTGCCGCGCAACGTCTCTGGCAGCGTTGGGAGCAATCTGTCCAATGGAATGCTATAGCACTCGGCCAGCTCCTCAATTCTCTCCAAAAAGTCATAAAGCGTTTCTACACCCGTGAAATGGACATCCCATCGGCGGACCGTATTCATTACTTCGGCGTCGGTTAACTCGGTACGGGGTGGTGACGGTCGTTGATTGGCCTTTGTAACTGCAGACGGTGTAGTCAGATGGATGGAGGGAGTTTGGTCGAGGGGGTTTTAATTTGGCTATTCTCTTCTGCCTTGATTTCGTCTTCAACCTCTCTCAGCAGATTTTCAGTTGACTTGCGATTTCGTTTTGCCTTGACGTAGGCACTGAGCGCTATGCGTAGCTCAGCGACAGTGCTGCCGTTAACAAATATCCGGTATCTCTTGCACTCCTCGATGAGTTTCTCTTTCTTCAGCGAATATATCCAGTTCAAGCTGTCGGTATTCAATAGGTTGGTGTTGTCCTCTGATTGTGATTGCGTGTTCGGTGGCCCATCTTCCGGCGGGCTGGTGCTTGTTGTTGCTTTTACACTTTCCTCTCCGGAGATGGGTCCCTGATGGGCGCCATTTGTGAGGTGGGTTTTGTCGAAGGCTGAGGTAAGCTCAGCCGCTCCAAGGTCAGGCGAAGGTCCCACTAACCTTTTCCAATTAATAACACAAGTAGTTGTTGTTTTGTTCCGAACACGCCCACACACACGATGCGGCTTTTGCCTTTCGATGCCGGCAGCCTTTGGTCCCTGAGAGAGAGAGAGAGATAGATGCCACGGATGATAGCGCAGGAGCGGCGGAAAGATGACAGTACGGGTCGCGGTTCTCAGGGAACGGTGGTGATAATCCTCAAGTATCTTACCCCAGAGAAAGCTTACTCGGATTGGTTCAGGCGGGTTACGGTGGTGCTCCTATGGCTATCGATTGACTGTGGCGGGCAGGAAGGGCGCGGTTTGACCTAGGTGAAGTATCTCTATTAGTAATACCCAACGTATAGATGTATATGTATACATTAGGTGTCCCTTATTTTTAGAAGTCTTTTTTTTTTGTAACGCATACCCTTCAGATCGGTTCTCCTTAATCCAATATACTCAATAAAAAAATATAAGCTCATTACGAAAACTCTAAACCGTGCCGAAGTACTTTGGAAACAAGTTGGTTCAGGTTCAACGGTTAACATTCGATCAAATTCTTTTTATTTGAAATGAGGTGTTCTATAAACAATTTTTTACGATTTGGGTTATATATTATATTCTAAATAAAGTGTACTAATATTTAGAATATAATTTTACGAGTAGTATCAGTGGTGTAGATGGGAGGGATTTTAAGGAATGGATCCCTCCCATGGGCTTCGATGCCATATACCTTAAATTGAAACCTAAATATATGGGTAGTTGTTTTTCTGAAGATTTCATGATTTCATCCCCATATAGTGAGTACGTTGGGGGGGGGGGGGGGGGGGGGGGTTCAAACCCTCCCCGTAGAACTCGATTTTCTATGGAAAAAGACAAAAAAGGCAATTTTACTGGCAAAAGAACTCTTTGAAAGCCAAATACCACGCAAATGCTCTTTCGAAACAACAAATTGTTCCATATGGATCACATTGTTATTAAATTTTCATGTTAAATGTTCATCCGTCAGTGGCGCCACCTTCTGTATTAGAACAACAACGCAACGCAGTGCAGCTTTATACAGAAATATAGCCCGGCTACATTCAAAACGACGACTGCGAACGACAACGGCGAAAAACTGAAGCTTGACGATAATTGCCGCCAAGCACCGACGACTGATTATAATGAAAGCGACAACGACAGTTCTGCAATAGCTCAAACAACAACAAAAAATTTAGAAAAAAGTATTGCATGTGTTAAAAAAATTTATAAACAAATCAATTTCAACACATATTTAAGGCTATTTGCATTTATTTTGATTTTTATTCACAAAAAGAAAAAAGGACGCCACGACCGTCGCCTGTCAAAATAGAAATAGATCTAATCTAGCGACAGCGGCATTCATGATTAATTGCCGCTTTGTCGTGTCGTACCCAAAAAATTCCTCCCCATAAGAACATGTGTAAAAATAATTTGACAGATGCCGCACCGTCGTTGTCGTCTTGAATCTGTTTTCCCTAATACGCTAGCTTTTTTCAAATAAAAACAATTTGATAATATTAGGCCAACTGATTTGGTGGCGTTTCTTATTAATAGAAAAAAATTTCTACATAACTGTTCGTTCAAATAAGACGTGCACGGATTATTATTCTTGAGTTGTCGGGTTTTTCATTTCGAAAATGTCAGTGGAACTAAGAAGCAATAAAAACAGTATATTTCTGGTGGGTGAGATTAATCACAAAATATCAGGCGCAAAATTACCGTCGAATCGTCAAATTCTTGCGGTTCTGTTTTTCAACATTCGCGAAATAAAGTTAAATATTAGTGAAAGTGCAAATCTTGTGGCTCGGGAGTGCATTATATTCTGGGAAAAAGCTAGAATACCCACCAGAGCTTTCCCTAATTGTGTTAAAAAAATTGTGGATCTTTATCAGTTCTGGCGAGAGCTGCAAAAAAATTGTAAAAAGATACCGGATTTTTATAAACGTCGCGAGGAGGAGTTTCAACAGGATTTGGATAATTTATTCGATATCGCACATGCTGATGCTCTCAACAGAATTAAAATAGAAGAAGATAAAGTATTCTTACGTAAACAGAGAGAGCCAGGCCGCCTAGGTTGCTTAATGGGTGTAGACAAAAAGTTGGCTGTAATTGAAGAAAAGGCAAGGTTAAGACAACTAGCAAAAGAGAAATATAGACTAAAACAAATGCCCTCAGATGCCGTATCGAGATCTGTTGCTGCTTACAAGGATATGACACATACAGAATTACATGACCAATCTGCAAGCTCTGAAGAAAGTCTGAACGAACCGACTCCTTCCACTTCTCAATCAATTCGTTCTTTAAGTGCAGTAGCAAAAAGAGGAAGAAAAAATTTCATCACGCCAAAATTGGTTGCGACTTTAGAGAGATGTCAACTCAGCATTCGAGATTCTGTTTATGTAGTTCAAGCTGTAGTGGAAGCACTAGGTCTTAACTGTGACGATTACCCAATCAACAAATCCTCTATTCAACGCATTCGAACGCAAATGAGAAAACATAGAGCAGAATCCATTAAATCTGATTTTCAGAATAACATACCCGAAGTTGTTGCTGTTCATTGGGATGGAAAACTGTTACCTAGTCTCAACGTAAAAAGCTCTAAAGAAGAACGCTTGCCAATCGTTATTTCGTTTGAAGAGAAAGAACAAATTCTTGCAGTCCCGAAATTAGAGAGCTCTTCCGGCAAAAATCAAGCAAATGCAGTACTAAATACGCTAAATGATTGGAACCTTAATGATAAGGTACAAATAATGTGCTGTGATACGACAGCATCTAATACAGGTCGCTTGAATGGAGCTTGTGTGCTTTTGGAGCAAGCATTAGAAAGAGAGTTGTTACTTTTTGCTTGTCGTCATCATGTTTACGAACTTGTGCTCAAAAGTGTATTTCAAACTAAAATCCAAGAGGACAGTACCAGTCCCGAGATTCCACTATTTAAAAAGTTCAAAGATAACTGGAAGAATATTAATCCTAATGCTATCGAACCCTGCTCTAATTTCGTAAAACAACACTTTTGTGAGACGATGATAAATGAATTGGTGGAGTTTTATTACAACGAACTGGAGAAGTCAATTGTACGAGATGATTATCGGGAACTGATTGAACTAGCTATTATTTTTTTGGGAGGAAACTCTGAGAATAAAATTAAAATCAGACCTCCAGGCGCATTGCATCAAGATCGGTGGATGGCAAGAGCTATTTACTCTATAAAGATATGTTTGTTGCAGTCTCAATTTAAAAGGAGCGTCAAGGACGAACAAGCGCTTAGAGATATTTCTTAATTCATTGTGACAGTTTATGTTAAGCCCTGGCTAAGATGCAGTTTAGCAGTAAAAGCGCCGAATCAAGACTTACTCTTTTTAAAGACCCTGAAGGATTACGAAAGAGTTGACAAGTTGATTTCCAAAGCAGCTTTAGGAAAATTCAGTCACCACCTGTGGTATTTATCAGAAGAAATAACCCTGCTATCAATTTTTGACGAAGACGTTGATGAACAAACCAAGAAGAACATTCTAATTAACTTAAAAAGAGAAAGCTTTGATGATTCCGGAAAGAGATACGTTCCATCGAAGGATGAAACGTCGATATCTTTATATGGTGAATATTTATTCATATGTATTAAGCTATGCTCACTATTTACTAAACGCTAAACTTTTGTTCTTGTTTTAGAAAAATCTTTGAGTGATTTCATCACTATTAGAAGCAAAAATATATTTTCGAGGCTAAAAGTTGACTGCAGTTTCCTGCAGGAAAATATATCTTCGTGGGAAGAAAACGTGGCCTATATAGAAGCAAAAAAGAAGATTTTGTGCTTAAAAGCAGTTAATGACACAGCTGAAAGAGCTGTTAAACTTATGCAAGACTTTCATGGTTTGATAACCGCAGAAGAAGAACAAAAGTAGTTCCTTTTACGCTGTGTGTAAGAACATAGAGATATGTATCCACATTGTAAAAAACAGACTTTAACAAGTAAGGAAGGTTAAGTTCGGGTGTAACCGAACATTACATACTCAGTTGAGAGCTATGGTGACAACATAAGGGAAAATAACCATGTAGGAAAATGAACCGAGGGAAACCCTGGAATGTGTATCAAATGAAAGGCGTTAAAGAGTATTTTATGAGGGAGTGGGCCATAGTTATATAGGTGGATGCCATTTAGGGATATAGCCATAAAGGTGGATCAGGGTTGACTCTAGAATGCGTTTGTACGATATGGGTTTCAAATGAAAGGTGTTAATGAGTATTTTAAAAGGGAGTAATCCTTAGTTCCATAGGTGGACGCCATTTCGAGATATCGCCACAAAGGTGGACCAGGGATGACCCTAGAATTTGTTTGTACAATATGGGTATCAAAAAAAAGGTGTTAATGAGTATTTTAAAAGGGAGTAATCCTTAGTTCCATAGGTGGACGCCGTTTCGAGATATCGCCATAAGGTGGACCAGGGGTGACCCTAGAATTTTTTTGTACAATATGGGCATCAAACGAAAGGTGTTAATGAGTATTTTAAAAGGGAGTGGGCTTTAATTCTATAGGTGGACGCCGTTTCGAAATATCGCCCTAAAGGTGGACCAGGGGTGACTCTAGAATATGTTTGTACGATATGGGTATCAAATTAAAGGTATTAATAAGGGTTTTAAAAGGGAGTGGTGGTTGTTGTATAGGTGGTCGCCTTTTCGAGATATCGCCATAAAGGTGGACCAGGGGTGACTATAGAACGCGTTTGCACGATATGGGTATCAAATGAAAGGTGTTAATGAGTATTTTAAAAGGGAGTAATCCTTAGTTCCATAGGTGGACGCGGTTTCGATATATCGCCATAAAGGTGGACCAGGGGTAACCCTAGAATTTGTTTGTACAATATGGGTATCAAAAGAAAGGTGTTTATGAGTATTTTAAAAGGGAGTAATCCTTAGTTCCATATGTGGACGCCGTTTCGAGATATCGCCATAAAGGTGGAGCAGGGGTGACCCTAGAATTTGTTTGTACAATATGGGTATCAAAAGAAAGGTGTTAATGAGTATTTTAAAAGGGAGTGGGCCTTCGTTCTATAGGTGTTCGCCTTTTCGAGATATCGCCATAAAGGTGGACCAGGGGTGACTTTAGAATATGTTTTTACGATATGGGTATCAAATGAAAGGTGTTAATGAGTATTTTAAAAGGGCGTGGGGCTTAGTTCTATAGGTGGACGCCTTTTCCAGATATCGCCATAAAGGTGGACCAGGGGTGACTCTAGAATGAGTTTGTACGATATGGGTATCAAATTAAAGGTATTAATGAGAGTTTTAAAAGGGAGTGGTGTGAAGGCGTTTTCCAGATATCGACCAAAATGTGGACCAGGGTGACCCAGAACATCATCTGTTGGATACAGCTAATTTATTTATATATGTAATACCTGCCAAGATTTTAAGGGTTTTTTATTTCGCCCTGTAGAACTTTTTCATTTTCTTCTACTTAATATGGTAGGTGTCACAACCATTTTATAAAGTTTTTTCTAAAGTTATATTTCGCGTCAATAAAACAATCCAATTACCTTACCATGTTTCATGCTTTTTTTCGTATTTGGTATAGAATTATGGCATTTTTTCATTTTTCGTAATTTTCGATATCGAAAAAGTGGGCGTGGTCATAGTCGGATTTCGTTCATTTTTCATACCAAGATAAAGTGAGTTCAAGTAAGCACGTGAACTAAGTTCATTAAAGATATGTCGATTTTTGCCCAAGTTATCGTGTTAACGGCCATGCGGAAGGACAGACGGACGCCTGTGTATAAAAACTGGGCGTGGCATCAACCGATTTCGCCCATTTTCACAGAAAACAGTTAATGTCATAAAATCTATGCCCCTACCAAATTGGTTAATTTTTGTTCGACTTATGGCGTTAAAAGTATCCTAGACAAATTAAATGAAAAAGGGCGGAGCCACGCCCATTTTGAAATTTTCTTTTATTTTTGTATTTTGTTGCACCATATCATTACTGGAGTTGAATGTTGACATAATTTACTTATATACTGTAAAGATATTAAATTTTTTGTTAAAATTTTACTTTAAAAAAATTTTTTTTTAAAAGTGGGCGTGGTCCTTCTCCGATTTTGCTAATTTTTATTAGGCGTACATATAGTAATAGAAGTAACGTTCCTGCCAAATTTCATCAAGATATCTTCAACGACTGCCAAATTACAGCTTGCAAAACTTTTAAATTACCTTCTTTTAAAATTGGGCGGTGCCACACCCATTGTCCAAAATTTTACTAATTTTCCATTCTGCGTCATAAGTTCAACTCATCTACCAAGTTTCGTCGCTTTAGCTGTCTTTTGTAATGAATTATCGCACTTTTTCGGTAGCGATCTGAGATGTGTACTCAGGAACCTGCATACCAAATTTCATCAAGATACCTCAAAATTTACTCAAGTTATCGTGTTAACGGACGGACGGACGGACGGACGGACATGGCTAAATCAAATTTTTTTTCGATCCTGATTATTTTGATATATAGAAGTCTATATCTATCTCGATTCCTTTATATATGTACAACCAACCGTTATCCAATCAAACTTAATATACTCTGTGAGCTCTGCTCAACTGAGTATAAAAAGAAAATGTTCTGAGTAATCCTATTAACAATATTTAAATTAAACAATCTTTAATACAAATTTCTATTATTAAACAAAGCAATTAACATTTTCGTTGATCTAGCTACTAGATGAAGAAAGAAACTGCTATTTTTGAGGCCCTGTCGGCACGGGTTAAAGTTTACGTGGAAAGTTAAAATTTGTTATTTAAGCAGAGGTTTGTATACTGAACCGAATTAGAGGGTATAAAAAAAAAAAAAAAAAATGTAAGGCGCGATAACCTCCGAAGAGATCTAAGGCCGAGCTTCTTTTCCACTTTGCGTCGTGCTCCTCTTGATTTTTCCCTACAAATTGGCCGGACGGGACCTACATGTTTTATGCCGACTCCGAACGGCATCTGCAAGGCAGATGAGATTTCACTGAGAGCTTTTCATGGCAGAAATACAATCGGAGCGCCTGCCAGACACTGCCGAGGGGCGACCCCCCTTAGAAAAATTTTCTTCTAATTGAAAAATCTTATTTCTAAAATTTTGATGTTGCTTTGCCCGGGAGTTGAACCCAGGGCATACGGTGTGATACGCGGAGCACGCTACCATTACACCACGGTGGCCGCCGATTAGATTAGAGGGTATGCGTTTTGATAATTGCAAAACGAAATATTTCGTTCATATAAGGGACACCCTAGTATACATGGGTGCTGGGTAGATTTAGTACTCCTCTCAGGGAGCCTCGGACAAGAGTCCTATCGACCATGAGCGGTGTAGTGAATTCCACCGTTGCATTCGGCTCGGCACCCCAATCAGGAGGCGGGGGAGGGAGATGCTCCTCGGCCACCCTGAGTGACTCATGCCATCCCCATTTGTCGCTGGGTAGACCCAATACTCCTCTCAGAGAGCCTAGGACAAGAGTCCTAGCGACCATGAGTGGTGTAGTAAGGTCCACCGTTGCATGTGGCTCGGCACTTCACCCAGGGAGCGGGGGAGCGAGATGATCCTCGGCAACCCTGGGTGAACTGTCCGCGACAAATGCCACCCGTATTGATATGTATTGGGCCTGGCATGTCCCTCAAGTGTAGCCCAGGACTGGTCCTGGACGCGCCTTGGGGGAACTACCCGTGCCCATCCGTCCTTCAAGGTAGAAGGGGAGCGTATCCCCTCCTACCCCGTGGGACGTTGTTCAAAGGTTGGTTTCCCATAGGTGGGGCGGGGAGATTCATGAGCCCGATGGGTTCGCTGAGAGTCTTCCCCGTTCACCTTGGGACCCCTTTGATACTTACCATTGTAAGTTGGCCTCAGCCTTACCTACCTAGGTGAAATATCTCTATTAGTAATACCCAACGTCTAGATGTATGTGTATACATGGGTGCTGGGTAGATTCAGTACTCCTCTCAGAGAGCCTCGGACAAGAGTCCTAGCGACCATGAGCGGTGTAGTGAAGTCCACCGCTGCATTTGGCTCGGCACCTCACCCAGGGAGCGGGGGAGCGAGATGATCCTCGGCAACCCTGGGTGGATTGTCCGCTACAAATGCCACCCCCGTGAGGGGGGTGGAGATCCATGAGCCCGATGGGTTCGCTGGGATTCTTCCCCGTTCACCTTGGGGCCCCTTTGATACCTACCATTGGAAGTTTCGCCCCAGCCTCACTTACCTAGGTGAAGTATGCCGTGAGTGGTGGCGTTTGCCATTTCATACTTGTTAGCGTATAAAATGGTTAAGAATTCATCAATAACTCCTCGTTATGATAGCAAATGAAAAATGCACGCCAGATAGTCAGTACAACACGTGCTGAGTATGTTTGGTTGTTCGCTGTTGGTACTTGGCATACTATGTGCGGGTGGTTGTTCGCTGTGCAGGGCGATCGTAGGGTATGTATATTTAAATGCTAGGGTATGTACATATTTAATGTTAGGGCTTGTGAGTGGGTTATTGTGACGTAGCATTTTGCTACGTTACACAACAATAAATAAAACCTAAAATTTTATTAAACCTAAAATTAAATTAAATCGAAAATTGAATAAAAAAAACTAAACATTCAACAAATCTGGCATTTAATTAATTAAACTTAAAATTTTATAACACCTAAAATTTAATAAAATCTCCAATTAAATTATCCTGAAATGTAATAAAATCTAAAATTTAATAAAATAAAAAAAAAACCTATAAAATTTAAAATTTTATATATATCCTAAAATTTAATAAAATCTAAAAGTTTGTAAAATCTAAAAATTAAATAAAATCTACAATTTAATAAAATATAAAATGTAATAAAACCGAAAATTAAATAAAACCTAAAACCAAAGAAAACGTTAAACAAATAAAACCCTAAGTAAATCAAGCGTTATAAAAATACTGCTCTTTTATAAAATAAATTAAACCAATATAAATTTAAGAAAAAAGAAATAGTATTGTCCATTTTCTAAATAAATTAAGTTTATAACCACTGTCATACCATAAGTTAAATAAATAAATAAATTAATTACATAAATAAAAGTATGAAATAATTAATGCGAATAAATAAGACACACAATTACGTAGCGACATATACATACATACACATAATAACATCCAAATAAATAGAATTAATAAATACAAACAAATAGAATTCTTAGTAAGGTTTTGTTCTATTTCTATAACAGGTCCCGACCCGGCGGGGTTATCCCTGGACCGCATCAACCCAAGAAGTTTGATGTTAATTTAATTGCGTCAAAGCCGACGGCAAACACGCATAGAGGAAACAACGTAGATATTAAATAAAATAAAAACCTAGCGCAATGTTATTTTGAGTAGTCGGATGGAAAAGCAACCACCAATAAGCCAAAGAAAGAAAACACAGAGGCAGCGAAAACCACAACATCCACAGAGAGGATGGAGAGACTGGCAGCGCTTTGCTTTTTTTAATAACTTCCATATATTTTATGTATATATGTATAATTTTTGTTATATGCGCCAGTGAATTTATTGTATTTTTGCGAGGAGAATTTAGTGTGGGGGGCAATTCCACGTTTGGGGTCTGATTTTATTTTTGCACTAAACTTTCGGTGCATGTTTGTTCTTCTGATTTTTTTTCTTCATATATTTTTTTACACAAATCGTTTGTGAACTCAATAATTTGATTTTTGAGATAGCCTTCTCTTACTTTTGGCGAGTTTTGAATTTAGATTTCCACTTTTTAGTTGCACCAACTTCAGGGCCTTGTAGCTCACCACAGCTCAAAGCACCAAAAACAAAAAAAAATATAAGCGTTAAGGAAAAAACCAACAAATTAATTAAAAGTAGCTTTTAAATCGCAGTTTATATAAATATGCATTTTGTAAAACACTTCTATAAGCCAGAAGGCTCATTCCACTGGGCAAATATTCATAATTTGTTATCACGATTTACTTCACTACTATTTACTTAATTAATCACTTACAATTATTATTTAAATGATTCCGGAACCAAGCTAAATACATGTTTTTTTTGACCCCGTAATTGGGCTACGGCGTTTCAGCCCATGACCGCGTGACTAAAAGCGGAAACTCATCCAAAGTAGCTCCTCTCTATAATACATCTCGTTAGGCATTGGAAGGCAGATCTCTTTACTATCTGTCCTTATCCATCGTTAGGTAAATACATAGGTGTTTTATTGTAACTTTTCACCACGGCGAGGGATAAAGCGGCGCCTCATCGTGGGATAAAGCGGTAAGTGCAAGACAATAATACACCACGTTTACCTACTTAGTACACGCGGTTTTTTTTTGCGTGCGTATGTATATTTTTTTGCTTTGGTCTGCTATTTTTTTTTTTTGCAACTGCTTGGGAAAGAGAGAGGAATTAGGTTGGATTGTGAGAAGCCTACAGCAGCGGCCGTGGTTATAGAACCACGTAAATGAACGGGCGATAAGAATCGCGAATATTAACATTCCTTTATATAATTCTTTTTACACATTTTTTTTTTGCGGTTATCTTTATATTTCTATCTTGAAATCTAATGTTAAGGCAGCAGTTTTTCTTTGAAGTAAGGCACATATTACAGATAGATAAGGGTAACAATTGGAGAAAAGTTAGAAAACACTTTGAGCTAGTTTAAGCATAAACTTGAAATTTGAGTTGAATTCTTCGTTATATAATTGTTAGAGGTTTAGGCACATAAGCTTAAGAACCATTAAATTGCTTTTTTTGTTGGATTTGTTTATTATCTGAAATATACATTAAGAAATACGTTTATAACGTTCAATCGAAAAAAAAAATCGATTTGGATTATTTCTATTATTCGGTATTTTCTTTGGGTTAATGGGTTGAAATACCACTATGAGTACATAGGATTCCCCTTTTGTTTGGTGTAGGCGTTGTGCAGGTGCGGAAGAGGGGGCGTGGGTATGTCGACTGACATGGACAAATGTGAGGGTAATTAGGGACTTTTTGGACTTTTGAGGGACGGATTAGTGTCAGGCTAAGGGGGCTTCGCTCGGGATAGGGAGTCATAGCGAAGCCCAAGGCTACATTCCATATGTAGAAGAGGGAGGGTGGACTCCACCTGCCCTGTACGGGCCTTCACTTTACTATCACCTTGTCTATTTCTCACCCTATCTCTATGAGTACACACAAGCACGAATCCCTCTATTTTTGTTTACGGGTACTGTAGGCGAGGGCGGTGGAAAAGACCCCCCAAACCGCCGAGCTAGCCAGGGCTCGCAAGCATGCCTGCTTGCCACCGTCCCTTACCACAAAAACAGGCAGTAACGTAACAGCTTGCTGTGCTTGGTCGCAATTTCTTTGTATATGTATGTTTGTACATTTTTGGTGCTCTTGCAGTGGGAGCTTATGTGTGTTTCTTGTTGCGTTGCTGTATTCCCATCGTTGTTTGGAATTCTAGCAGGTCCGTTGATCTCAGTACAAAGCCAAAGTTTTTCCCGTTTGATCTCTGTGCAAAATATAATATGCAACCAAAATATCTGCCGTATGCGGGCAGAGAAAATTATGTTTTTGCGAAATAATAAATATATATAAGTGTATATTAGGATGTTTCAGAAAAATGATTATTTCATGTGTGTAAATTCAATTTATATAATTCAGGTGTATATGTTTTACATGCTATATGCACTGATATAAACTCATTGTCATACACATTAGGTTGTTTCGAAAAATGATATATAATTTGTAATTGTAGATTATCTAGGTGGAGGGTGGAGCCGTGTGTAGAACTCCACGAAATTGGGGAAAGCTTCTGACCGCCATTCACCTGGGAATGCCCAGAGCGATTCTTTTGCATGTGGTTCAAGCAGCTCACTACTGCCGGTCGCTTGCGGCCAAGTATCCTCTGGGTAGCCGCTAAAAGGTGAGCTAATGTGAGAAGGCGACAACCTGGCTAGACCAATCTGACATAATCGGCTAAAGGGCTAGCCGGGGGAGATCCCATCGACAGCGTCTGTACACCTCTAGGTGCGGCTGCAAGCGAGCGTCTGTCTTGGAGCAAGCGGCTCGCTATATAAACGTGCAAGTAATATTTTCACCCCCGCTGGGCGGGTTGTGCACTGGGCTTGGGACCCGCCACGTAAAACCATACTCCAATGAAATATGACAGCAAGCCTCGGATAAATACGCTCTCTATTGATCACGACCATGGCAAACGTTTGAAGGACAATGAATTGAGGGCATGCACCCGGAACGTCCGCTCCCTGAATGGGATTGGTGCAGATGCCCGACTGGTTCATGTCCTCGTCAAAGCAAAATCTGGCATCACCGTCATCCAAGAAATGCGTTGGACGAAGCAAGGAGGAGAGAAGATCAAAAATTTTGACATCTATTGGAGTGGCCATACGAATAAGCGCAGTTTCGGCGTCGGATTCGTGGTGGGAGAGAGACTTTGTCGCCAAGTGCTGGTGTTCACGCCTGTGGACGAGCGTCTCGCCGCTATCCGAATAAAAGCAAACTTTTTTAACTTATCATTCATCTGCGCCCATGCGCCGACAGAGCAGAACGACGATGAGGTGAAAGAAACTTTTTATGAACAATTAGAAAGCGCGTACGAGCGCTGCCCCCGTCATGCTATAAAAGTCGTACTTGGCGACTTTAACGCCAGGGTGGGCAAAGAAGGTGATTTTGGATCTGCAGTCGGAAAGTTCAGCCTACACAATGAAACTTCTCCTAACGGACTGAGGCTGATTGACTTTGCCGGTGCTCGAAACATGGTAATATCCTGCATGAGGTTAATGCATAAAAAGATACATCAAGCTACATGGCTGTCTCCTGATCGAAACACTTGCAATCAGATCGATCACGTTGTGATAGACGGACGGCATGCCTCCAGTGTTTTAGATATGCGCATGATCCGAGGACCTAACATCGACTCGGACCATTATCTCGTTGCAGCCAAAATACGCACCCACCTCAACGCGGCTAAAACCAAGGAACAAAAACACTAGGAAAGCTAGGGCTACGTTAAAAGCGAGCGCGACAAGAGGAGTGTGTGAACGCTATCGTGAGTTGCAAAAGGAAGCGAGACGCCTTTTGAGGAAGAAAAAAGCAGAAGCAGAAAGGCGTGAGTGCGAGGAGCTTCAGCTGCTAGCCACCAGGAATAACGCCCGAAAATTTTATCAAAAAATACGACGACAGACGGAAGGTTTTAAGACCGGGCAAAGTCCTGTAGGAACGAAAACGGCGACCTTGTAACTAATGTCCAGAGAGTGCTTAGATTATGGAGGGAAAACTTCTCTGCTCTCCTAAATGGAGGCAGCAATTCACCGCGCAGAGATGAAGAACCCGATCGCGCAATCGATGATGATGGAATATATGTCCCCCGCCCGATTATGACGAAGTTAAAATAGCAATAACCAGATTGAAAAACAACAAGGCCGTGGGCGATGATGGATTGCCTGCGGAGCTATTCAAGTACGGTGGCGAGGAGTTGGTAAGGCGCATGCAGCAGCTTCTTAGCGAAATATGGGCGGAAGGATGCATGCCCGACGGTTGGAATCTAAGTGTTCTTTGCCCAGTCCACAAGAAGGGGGATACTGCAAAATGCACCAACTATCGTGGAATCAGCCTTCTTAATATCGCATATAAGGGTATTTCAAGTGTATTATGCGAAAGATTGAAGCCCACCGTGAACCGGCTGATTGGACCTTATCAGTACGACTTCAGACCAAGTAAATCTATCATCGACCAGATTTTCACAATGCGCTAAATCTTGGAAAAAACCCGTGAAAAGAGAATCGAAACACATCACCTCTTCATGGACTTTAAAGCCGCCTTCGACTGCACGAAAAGGAGCTGCCTATATGCCGCTATGTCTGAATTTTGTTTCCCCGTAAAACTTATACGGCTGTGCAAAATGACGTTGAGCAACACCATGAGCGCAGTCAGAATTGGGAAGGACCTCTCCGAGCCGTTCTAAACTAAACGAGATTTTGGTCAGGGTGACCCCAATCGTGCGATTTTTTTTTAGATGCTGGAGAAAATTATACTAGCTGCAGAACTTAACCGAACTGGAACAATATACTATAAAAGCGTGCAATTACTGGCATATGCTGATGACATTGATATCATCGGCTTAAACACCCGCGCTGTTAGTTCTGCTTACTCCAAACTGGAAAAAGAAGCGGTAAAGATGGGTTTGATGGTGAATGAGGAAAAAACGAAGTACCTGCTGTCACCCAGCAAAGAGTCAGCGCATACGCGCCTCGGCAACCACGCTATTGTTGGCAGCCATAATTTCGAAATAGTAAAAGACTTCGTTTATTTGGGAACCAGAACCAACAGTAGCAACATCAGCACTCAAATCCAGCGAAGAATCAATCTTGCCAATAAATGCTACTTTGGACTAGGTTGGCAATTGAAAATTAAACTCCTCTCTCGGCGAACGAAAATCATACTCTACAAGTCACTTATCGTACCCGTCCTGATATATGGGGCAGAAGCATGGACCATGATAGCAGCAGATAAAACGGCTTTGGGAATGTTCGAGAGAAAAGTTCTTCGAAAGATTTATGGACCTCTACGCGTTGGCGATGGCGAGTACCGAAGAAGATTTAATGATGAGCTGTACGAGCTATACGCAGACATCAACATAGTCCAGCGAATTAAAGCGCAACGGTTGCGCTGGCTTGGGCATGTTATGCAAATGAATGATGATGCTCCGGCCAAGAAAGTGTTTCTATCGGAACCCGCCTACGGAAGCGGAGGTAGAGGGCGGCCCCCAATCCGTTGCAAGGACCAAGTGGAAAACGATTTAAACTCCCTTAATGTGACCAATTGCGCCGGTTGGCGGAGCGAATGAGCGACTGGCGCGCCTTGTTGTACGGCCATAACCGTTTAGACGGTTAAGCGCCAATTAAGTAAGCAAGTAAGATTATCTAGGTTCGAATGTGTGGGCGCCAAAGCCGGTGGAATTGGGTCCTCACAAACGTCCGACGCCTGTTTGTGGAGTTCACCAAGGACCTGCTTGTGTTTTTTTGCTTCATACGTCTGAGTTCTCAGGTGCCATATTTTCTCAAAATGCTTACGGAGATGACTCCTTAAGTCCCTGGGCGGTGTTGGCTCATCAATCAGATGTCCGTTGGGATGCCCAGGTTTCTGGGTATTCAACAGAAACTGTTTGGTTAGCATCTCATTTCTCTCCCTGAAGGGGAATATTCTCGCCTCATTATGTAGACGGTGTTCCGAGGATATAAGAAGACAGCCCTTAGCGATTATGAAAGCAGTATTTTGGCTTATTCCAGTGGGTAGTTTTTAGGCTTGGCGACCATATAGGGGACGCGTAGCACGCAAACGGCTGGCCAATTGCTTTGTATGTGGTAATGAGCGTTTCTTTGTCTTTTCCCCAAGTACTGTCAGCAAGGGATTTGAGGATTTTATTACGGCTCTGGACTTTCGGCTGCGTGCTTACCAAAATGTAGAGCCTGATCAAACGTCTAACCCAAGATTTTGGGGTGTAGGACAGTCGGTAGAGAAGTGCCATCGACGCGGATGTTCAAAATGGTCGACATTGGGGACGTCGTTATTGTAAATAAGGTCGCGGAGGATTTAGTCGGTGATAATGCCAGGTTTCCTAAGGCGAAAAAACTGGAGAGATCAGGGAGGTAGCCGTTTATTCTGTTGCAAAGCTCATCGATCCCTGGGCCTGTGGCCATTATTGTGCATTCATCGGCGTAGGAAACTATAGTAACTCCTTCTGGTGGCGAAGGTAGCTTAGGTATGTAGAAATTAAACAAAAGTGGGGATAGGACACCACCCTGTGGTACATCATACGTTTTTCTTCATAATGAAAATTCATTCAAAATGTCTGTATACTCATTTCCATGAATGAATGACATTTTTGAATGAACGAAACAAGGTTGCCACTCGTCTGACTTTGCAGTTTTTTGTTTCTTAAGCGGTGAACACATTGTAGGCGCTGCCATGGGACCAAAATCCGGATCCATGAGATCCGACAAGCACGACAAGTCACACGCGAGCTAGGTAGGTGCCCGACACACCCTTCCAACAACTATGGTTCGGGACACAAAAAAAAAAAACAAACAACCAAAGGAGAAAAAAGGGGAGGAAGGAAAAACTAAAGACAAAAGAAAGGAAAAAACTTTGTCCATTCACCGTCCAAAAAAAGTACATTTTACAAAAGATAAACGCACATTTTAATTACAATTTATTTATTAAAAATATATATTTACACACTGAAAGGGCAGAGACCGACGTAATCCCGCTTAATACGAGCCATGCTTTCGCTGGCGATGCAACCTCAGCGAGGAAGCCGAGGGGTATCGCTTCCCGCAGCTGCACTTATAGGGTGCGAAACCAATGTGGAGATCGAGGTGGGCCTTCAATGTGGTAAAGCAGCTGAGCGTGTGCCCACACACTCAGCACACAAATTCCTGGCCGCCCGCGGAGTCTGCGCGCACCCAAAGGACCCCCTCATAACCCCGATAAAAACGGGTGTACCACGAGGGTCCTTCGTCATAATACCGCACCGTCAATCTTATGCGATTGTAGTTTTGCGGCACATTCAAGAAGGTAATGCGAAGATTGGGACGAAGTTCGAAAGATGCCCTGAAACGAAAAGGAAAGAAAGTGGTATCATTATATTATGAAAAAATGATACTATAACCAAAAAAAAAGGGCTACAACCCGTATACTCACATGTTTTTTTTCCTTGGCTGAAACTTGCCACTTCGCTTGTCACGCTACAAATACCGGTTATGTGCACAGACTCAGCGAACATAACAACACTAAAATACAGTGCTGCCAGACAGGCATCAGCAAATGAGTAAAACCAAAAGCGCTGATCACATGAACAGCGGTCGAAGACACGCTGAACTTCACAAAACAAAATATGAAAAAAAAAAACGTAACTCACTCCAACTTAGCTTAAGGCTGTCTCTTAAACTACGAAGAAATAACTTTCGAAGGAGACCTTTCAAGTTTTATTAACCTAAACTTAACTGCGGAAAAGCTAGTTGGAGATTATGATACAATTTTCAAGATTAATAAAATAACTAAAGGAAGGTTCAGAAACTTTTATGAAATAATAATTCAACCAAATGAACGTTATGAGAAAAAACCCACAAAAAAGAAATGAAACATTTCAGAATTCAGGTCGCGTCAGAACTGAAACGTGAATGTCCTAAACACTTTCGCGACATGACCATTAGGTATTGCCACGCTGCCAAATTGGCAGCACCGCACAGCTGTATACTCCAATGAGTGGAAGAGTTAGCAGCTGATAGCTCTACAAATTACCGCACTCGGTAAGGTGGTCTATTCCCGCCAGGGTTGTGTTGAAATCACCAAACACACCACGATTTTTGCATCTCACCCCGAAATTGCCAAAATCAACACAATTAGTGTTCCAGTGCAGCGGAATAACGGCCACTTTACATCTGTCGCACATTTTTATTTGCACGACGTCGCTAAACGACAATCTCATTCACCAGCTATGAATGACAAGGAGCCGTGACAACACACGGGTTTACCGTGATATAGCGTACATTACCGCGTGGTGCCTGCCTTAGGCAAACACCAAAAAGTATAGTTTGTCCTTAGTCTATATTCAATAATTCTTAATTTACTATTGATGGCTTTCAATATCAGAATTTTTATTCTGATGAAAATATTTTCAAAACTAAAAATATTTTTAGGCGTGCTATCTAAATAAAGCTTTTATAAAGTCTAATAGTGGTTTCAACCACCACAAGCATATCATAATCACTGCAGAATAACCTAATAAGGTTATGCATTCCACGTGAATCCCTTATCTCGAGTACGCCAACCAATATGTCAGGCAGAATCGACCCCTGGTCCCCGTCCTTTAGCCACCCAACCAACCTATGCAGCGATATTACTAAACGCTACCACTTCCATACATGCATGTATTTGCACTCAAACGCTCCAACACCGAGGCACGCCCCAATGCGTTCACCATCGCCTGCCGTCTGTGCACCAAAATGCACGGAGTGAGATTGTGCCCAATTTACCGGGGTATGTCGACTGAGGAGCGACTACGCGCAATACTCATTCACCGTTATTGTCCCAACTGCCTATCCCCGTTCCACAGCGGTGTGAAGTTAGCCCCCCCAACTAAAAATTTTTAATTTTTTAAAATGCTAATAGTTTGATAGTCGTTTGATAATGATTGATACGCTTCTATTTTCGTTTGATAGTTATTCGTTTGTTAGAAAAAAAAATTTAAATATCTATGTGAAGTTAGCCCCCCCAACTAAAAATTTTTAATTTTTTAAAACGCTAATCGTTTGATAGTCGTTTGATAATGATTGATACACTTCGATATTCGTTTGATAGTTATTCGTTTGTTAGAAAAACGAAATTTTTTAAAATATCTATGTGAAGTTAGCCCCCCCCCCCCCCCCAACTAAAAATTTTTAATTTTTTAAAACGCTAATCGTTTGATAATGATTGATACACTTCGATATTCGTTTGATAGTTATTCGTTTGTTAGAAAAACGACATTTTTTAAAATATCTATGTGAAGTTAGCCCCTCCAACTAAAAATTTTTAATTTTTTAAAACGCTAATCGTTTGATAGTCGTTTGATAATGATTGATACACTTCGATATTCGTTTGATAGTTATTCGTTTGTTAGAAAAACGAAATTTTTTAAAATATCTATGTGAAGTTAGCCCCCCCCAACTAAAAATTTTTAATTTTTTAAAACGCTAATCGTTTGATAGTCGTTTGATAATGATTGATACACTTCGATATTCGCTTGATAGTTATTCGTTTGTTAGAAAAACGACATTTTTTAAAATATCTATGTGAAGTTAGCCCCCCCCCCCCCCAACTAAAAATTTTTAATTTTTTAAAACGCTAATCGTTTGATAGTCGTTTGGTAATGATTGATACACTTCGATATTCGTTTGATAGTTATTCGTTTGTTAGAAAAACGAAATTTTTTAAAATATCTATGTGAAGTTAGCCCCCCCAACTAAAAATTTTTAATTTTTTAAAACGCTAATCGTTTGATAGTCGTTTGATAATGATTGATACACTTCGATATTCGTTTGAGAGTTATTCGTTTGTTAGAAAAACGACATTTTTTAAAATATCTATGTGAAGTTAGCCCCCCCAACTAAAAATTTTTAATTTTTTAAAACGCTAATCGTTTGATAGTCGTTTGATAATGATTGATACACTTCGATATTCGTTTGATAGTTATTCGTTTGTTAGAAAAACGACATTTTTTAAAATATCTATGTGAAGTTAGCCCCCCCAACTAAAAATTTTTAATTTTTTAAACCGCTAATCGTTTGATAGTCGTTTGATAATGATTGATACACTTCGATATTCGTTTGATAGTTATTCGTTTGTTAGAAAAACGACATTTTTTAAAATATCTATGTGAAGTTAGCCCCCCCCAACTAAAAATTTTTAATTTTTTAAAACGCTGATCGTTTGATAGTCGTTTGATAATGATTGATACACTTCGATATTCGTTTGATAGTTATTCGTTTGTTAGAAAAACGACATTTTATAAAATATCTATGTGAAGTTAGCCCCCCCAACTAAAAATTTTTAATTTTTTAAAACGCTAATCGTTTGATAGTCGTTTGATAATGATTGATACACTTCTATATTCGTTTGATAGTTATTCGTTTGTTAGAAAAACGACATTTTTAAAATATCTATGTGAAGTTAGCCCCCCCAACTAAAAATTTTTAATTTTTTAAAACGCTAATCGTTTGATAGTCGTTTGATAATGATTGATACACTTCTATATTCGTTTGATAGTTATTCGTTTGTTAGAAAAACGACATTTTTAAAATATCTATGTGAAGTTAGCCCCCCCAACTAAAAATTTTTAATATTTTAAAACGCTAATCGTTTGATAATGTTTGATACGCTTTTATATGCGTTTGATAGTTATTCGTTCGTTAAAAAAAATTTAAATATCTACATATGTCAAATTGCCCCCAGTTGATAATTTTTCAGGCTCTAGAGGCCTAGGAGCTCGAAGCGATGTCTATGTCATTCTCTGGTTGATAATACGTGATAATGCAACTGGCTGCACTCCCCTCGTTGCGGCTCTTAAGTTAGAAGGGCATACAAATTTTATGTCATTTTTATATATAGGAAGAAGATAAACATTAATTTCAGGGTACCTCTTATCCGTAGTTTTGATTATATCTGTTAAACGGCTTTAAATAAACCAAATAGTTTACTTTTATGTCATCAGCATCTTTATTTGATATCCATTTTGTACAATTACATAAAAAATTACGGGGTCCCCGGGGGGTTTCGACACCATAGGCAATAATAATAAAAAAGACTTTAGCCGATTGTCATATCCAATAGGTATACAAAATTTCATGAGAATCGGTCCAGCTGTTTCGGAGGAGTATGGTAACGAAAATTGGGCCACGAGAATTTTATAAGGAGAGTTACATACAAATGTACAAACTTACATACAGGTTCAATTAATAAAAGAGTGTTAAAAATATTAAGATTTCATGTGAAGTTAATCCCCCAATTGATAAGTTATAATTTTTTCGAGTTGGGTACATGTATGCATATTTTTCTGAGTTTTGGTATTTTTTCATAACGAATTTTGGTCCCAAAAATAAACGCGTTGTATCAACAATATAATGGAGTAGAATTCAAAACTACATACATATATTAAAATTTAAACCTATATTTTTGCATTGATTGTTGTGCCGTTAACTTCAAGTGATAGCCACGTCGGCGCCGACGAAAATCAACATACTGTAGACCATTTAGTCTAATAATTAGGGCTGATCACATTCAACACGGCGTCTACAGACTACAACCACAATAAAGATAAGCTTGGCGACAACCGTAGCGAATGTCAGGGTCAAATAGATTATATTGCACAGAGTAGTGGGTGATGAAAGCAAGTCTTTTCTGTGACGTTGTAACCGTGTGCAACTCCAGAACTTCTAGGAAAGTGAGACCGCCCAAGGCAGGAACTGCACTGGAGGGATGACGCAAACGTATATATTCTGTAGTTGCAAAGAGTGCACAACGGGACAGGTACTAAGAGATTGTGTCCACGACGTGCTTGTGTGTACCAAACGACTATCAAACGATTAGCGTTTTAAAAAATTAAAAATTTTTAGTTGGGGGGCTAACTTCACATAGATATTTTAAAAAACGTCGTTTTTCTAACAAACGAATAACTATCAAACGAATATCGAAGTGTATCAATCATTATCAAACGACTATCAAACGATTAGCGTTTTAAAAAATTAAAAATTTTTAGTTGGGGGGCTAACTTCACATAGATATTTTAAAAAATTTCGTTTTTCTAACAAACGAATAACTATCAAACGAATATCGAAGTGTATCAATCATTATCAAACGACTATCAAACGATTAGCGTTTTAAAAAATTAAAAATTTTTAGTTGGGGGGGCTAACTTCACATAGATATTTTAAAAAATTTCGTTTTTCTAACAAACGAATAACTATCAAACGAATATCGAAGTGTATCAATCATTATCAAACGACTATCAAACGATTAGCGTTTTAAAAAATTAAAAATTTTTAGTTGGGGGGGCTAACTTCACATAGATATTTTAAAAAATTTCGTTTTTCTAACAAACGAATAATTATCAAACGAATATCGAAGTGTATCAATCATTATCAAACGACTATCAAACGATTAGCGTTTTAAAAAATTAAAAATTTTTAGTTGGGGGGGCTAACTTCACTTAGATAATTTAAAAAATTTCGTTTTTCTAACAAACGAATAACTATCAAACGAATATCGAAGTGTATCAATCATTATCAAACGACTATCAAACGATTAGCGTTTTAAAAAATTAAAAATTTTTAGTTGGGGGGGCTAACTTCACATAGATATTTAAATTTTTTTTTCTAACAAACGAATAACTATCAAACGAAAATAGAAGCGTATCAATCATTATCAAACGACTATCAAACGATTAGCATTTTAAAAAATTAAAAATTTTTAGTTGGGGGGGCTAAATTCACACCGCTCCGTTCCACCGCCTGGAAATGTGCCCCAACCAAGACCGATGCCAACGTTGCAGTGAACCACATCACACGACGCTAAATCTGGACGAGGATCAGCCGTCGCCACCTCAAAGCAAGCACGACGATGACGATGCGAGCTCGGATGGGGTCCTCTCCATCCATGTCACGGAGCAAACGAAATCATGGGCCCAGCAAGTCAAGGAAGAAGAGGAAGAAAAGAGGCTGGCCAATGCAGCAGAGGTAGCTCAATCGCGCAGCTTAGAGACGCCGCGATTCCGGCCACCACTACGTCAAGAGAGACCCGAGAACCGCTCGCCTATGCACGGCGCTTTCGCGCGGGAATCGCGTCCGTCCCGCTCGTCACGACAGTTCGCTGGGAGGGCGGCCCCTAATAAGATGCGCAACAACCATAGAGCTATCGTGAGGCAACAACAAACCCCTACTGGCTTCAGGAGTGGTCGACTCCGGGACAATTTAGCTGCACCTACTATAACTCGAGCATTGATCGTAATCGCGCCGACAGCAATAGTCCGAATTGAGGCAGGAGGCCGTTTACACCTGGCCCGCGCCCTGTTAGATGCCTGCGCTCCCACCAGCATTATCGATGCCAATCTATGCAAGGATCTACACCTGGAGCGCAACAATACCGCACGTCTTTCGAGATGCACCGTCGTTCTTCGAGGGAAGTATGGGGTAGCGGGAAAGATCACGACCCAAGCCACCGTAATAGCAAACTATGCCAGGTTAAATCCCACGGCAAATCTGGACCCGTCTGTAGCGGCCCCATTCCAGTTCATGAAGCTGGCCGACCCGACGTTTTCCCGATCGTCGCCAGTGTTGCTAACTTTGGGCGCCGACGTCTACGCCAGTATTATGGTCGGCGGCACACCCGCGTCGACTGTTGGCGGGCTCCTCACCCAAGCCACAATTTTCGGCGTCGTTGTGTCTGGAGCCCACCCACTATAAAAACTTTAATTATACCACAAGTTTAGCGAGGCTGCAGTATTGAAAGCACGGATGTCCAACGGAGATCGCACTTACCATACAACTGTACATACATATCATATTTTTAATTTATTTAGTTTATCCTGCCTTGGGAAGGTTGCTAGCGTACTCACCGAGTTTCAAGTTGCTCGCCGCAAGGGGGCCGGCATGTTTAGGCCACCAGCCTAAATATTTCGGACCACCCTAACACGCACATTAGTTATTTTATTATTAATACCGGTAACGGCTAACACCAGCCGAGAGCTAATTTTGAAGGAGAAAAACTCAACGAAAGTTAGCTATCGGCAGGTGCCGCGGACTTGTTCGCGGTCTTCGCTCCTTCTTCTATTTTGGAACGTCCACGAGCCAGCAGCTAGCCTCAGGTGAGTAATATAAAACAACCATTTTCCACAGTGTTACACATGAATAATTTGCGAGTGTCACTGAATAAATATTTGCAAACAATGAATGTTATAAATTTGAATTGCCAAGTGCATCTATTTTGTAACCCCTTGCCATTGTCACTCCAATTTATATTTGCAATTAATCACCTGCGTAAATTTGAATGTGCCAAGTGCATTTTGTACTCCCATTAATTTCTTTCTAATTGCACTACTGCATATTCAATCGGAATTGCTATTTATGTTGTGAAATTAATTAGCTTTCCTGATGACCTGGAAGTCTGTGAGCGCTTCGCCTTTATAAACAAATATTGTAAAATATTTATATTTTATAAATAAAAAGTAACTACACGGTATTAATACTTCTTTTTTTATTTCTTTTATTTGCGTGCGATCGCGCCCAACGACACGGGTGCCATATCCCCCCCGCCCCCAACAATGCGGCTAAATCGAAAGCTCTCAGCAACAGCTTTCATTTGATATCCATACACATTGTAGGGGTATCCGGGTCCACGTTTTGGCCTATATCTCAAGACACTAGTCACCCAGCGATATAAAAATTACTCTGTACTAAAGCACATATCAACGGCTTTCATTTGATATCCATATTATATAAACACATTCTAGGGGTATCCTGGTCCATGTTTTGGCCTCTATCTCGAGACCCTAGTGACCCGGTATCGAAGTACTCATCAACAGCTTCCCTTTGATACCCATATTGTACAAACACTTCCTGGAGTTACCCGGGTCCATGTTTTGGCCTCTATCTCGAGACCCTAGTGACCCGGTATTAAAGTACTCATTATACAAACCTTCCCCGTGGAAAAATGCATATATATACCAATTTTCATAATAACCGGTCCAGTAGTTTTTGAGTTTATCGATGACATACGTACAAACATTCATTTTTATATATATAGATTTATCTTAAAAATCGTTTAGATATGTTCAAATTTCACCATATGCTTACGTGTATAGCATATATTGTTGTCTGAAAAAATCATAGAGATCGGTTGTATATATAGTATATATCTCAAACAACCGATTGTACAGATAAGAAACTTTTCGCAATTTCTACCCCATTTTGACAGCTATAAGCTTCAAATTTCACCGACTGCTTATGTATGTAGCATATATTGTTGTCTGGAAAAATCATAGAGATCGGTTGTATATATAGTATATATCTCATACAACCGATTGTTCATATAGGAAACTTTTCGCAATTTCTACCCTATTTTAACAGCTATAAACTTCAAATTTCAACAATTGCTTACGTATATAGTATATATTGTTGTGCGAAAAACCATAACGATCGGTGATATATATAATATATATATGATGGTATATATTGTATATATATATGATGGTATATATTGTATATATATAGTATATATATATTTTTTTTTTGCAATTTCAGCCCCATTTTTAAAGCTGGAAACTTCAAATTTCACCAAATGCTTACGTGTATAGCATATATTGTTGTCTGAAAAAATCATAGAGATCGGTGGTATATATAGTATATATCTCATACAACCGATTGTTCAATAAGAAACCCCATTTAGCAGCTATAAGCTTCAAATTTCACCGATTGCTTACGTATATAGTATATATTGTTGTGTGAAAAAACTATAGAGATCGGTGATATATATAATATATATATGATGGTATATATAGTATATATATACTTTTTTGCAATTTCAGCCCCATTTTACCAGCTGGAAACTTCAAATTTCACCAACTGCTTACGTGTATAGCTTATATTGTTGTCTGAAAAAACTATCGAGATCGGTGGTATACATAGTATATATCTCATACAACCGATTGTTCAGATAAGAAACTTTGCGCAATTTCTGCCCCATTTTAACAGCTAGAAGCCTCAAATTTAACGAAATGCTTACGTATATAGCATATATTGTTGTCTGAAAAAATTATAGAGATCGGTGGTATATATATTATATACCCCATATAAACTGTAATTTTTTTCCCTTTTTTACGGCGAGAACCTTCAAAATTCATCAAATTTCATCAAATAGTTACGTTTACGTCATATATTGTTGAAATACGTGATTCGTAGTCATAGTTTTTACATGCAGACCGCAAAAAACGTGTAGCTTTGCATCCTCACACAAAGTACCTGCCTATTTTTTATTTTATATTTATCTTAAAAATCGTTTAGATATGTTCAAATTTCACCAAATGCTTACGTGTATAGTATATATTGTTGTCTGAAAAAATCATAGAGGCCGGTGGTATATATAGTATAATATATCTAATACAACCGATTGTTCAGATAAGAAACTTTTCGCAATTTCTACCCCATTTTAACAGCTATAAGCTTCAAATTTCAGCAATTGCTTACGTATATAGCGTATATTGTTGTCTAAAAAAAATTATAGAGATCGGTGGTATATATATTATATACCCCATATAAACTGTCATTTTTGCTCTTTTTTACGGCTAGAAGATTCAAATTCCAACAAATTTTATCAAATGGTTTCGTTTGCGACATATATTGTTGAAATACGTGAATTGTAGTCATAGTTTTTACATGCAGACCACAAAAAACCTGAAACTTTGCATCATCACACAAAGTACCTGCCTATTTTTTATTTTATATTTATCTTAAAAATCGTTTAGGTATATACATCTGTTCACTATATATTTCTTTTCTTATACATCCGATTATTTGGAGATTACGAACGGGGTAAGATTATTGTTCAGCCCCATTCATGAAAGGTATGAAGTCTTCGGCACAGCCGAACACAGTCCCGTCCTTACTTGTTTAAATATGAAGGAGTCTTCGGAACACATAAAAGCTGCAGCGAGCGATATAAAAAATCAAATCGCAAAATTAGAACCAACAATAAATGAAATCGAAGACGGGAATGTTGTTACCATAAAGCATGATTTTCTTCTAACAATGGTCGATGGAAAAGTTTTAAACTTACTAACAAACACATCGTCTACATTGAAATGTCCAATTTGTAAGAAGAGTCAAAAAGACCTTGAAAATCTTGATGATTCAATTATTGATGAACTAAATTATGAGTATGGAATATCTCCTTTGCATGCGAGGGTAAGGTGCATGGAATCCGTTTTGAAACTGGCTTATACACTACCACAACAAGGAGAAGTTTTCGACGACAATCCAACATCTAAGGAAAAACAAAACATTAGAAAAAAATAATTCAAGATGCATTCCATAAAGAGCTTGGAATGAGAGTTGACTGCCCAAATTTTGGATACGGCGACACAAATAATGGAAACTCCTCAAGAAGATTTTTTGAACAAGATGAAATGACTGGAGTCGATAGAGATATTGTCAAACGATTGGGAGTAATTTTAAATATTTTAAATTGCCATGAAAAATTTAATGGACTTAAATTTGGAGAATATGCATCGAAAACTGCAGAGCTGCTGCTTCAAAAGTATCCTGAGAGCTCACACCAACGGTACATAAAATTTTTGCCCATGGAAAGGATCTAATAGAATACGAGTGTTTACCTTTATGATAATTGTCTGAAGAAGCTCAAGAATCTAAAAACAAGGACTCCAAAAGATATAGAAGTACTAACGCTTGCAAAATCTCACGAGTTAGACAAAACAAGGACCCTTTCAACATGTTGGCCTTCTCTTCTGATCCAGTTATATCATCCATGAGGCATGTAAGATCACAAAAAGATTTTACAGACACCTATAGCTCAGAAATGGTTTTCCTGTTAGATATATTTTCAATTGACGAAGACTAATAAAAAAAAAAAAATACGAAGACTACGTTAAGATTAAATAAATGATCCACCTCTTCCTATCACAACAAAAAAAAAAGAATTATTTAGTTATTATTTATTATAAATAATATATTTATTTCATTTAGTAATTATAATAATATAATTTTCGTTTTTACAAATTTTAAGATGAGTTTTGGAGTACCCTTTTTGTATATTTATTTTAAAGCTTAGGCTTTGGCTATCAGAAAGGTAATAAATTTTTCAGAAATCAATAAAATTGGTAAAGCGGTTATATAAAACTGTTTATCATAAGTGGGCAGTGCTCAAAAATTTATTAGTTGTTCATCTTGGCTCAAATACAATAATATTGAACAACTTTTAATAATTTTTCTTAGTTAAGTATTAATAAAATATTTGGTTTTTGAATTTTTCAAAAATATGTAAGTAAATTTATACAATGAATTTTCAAGCAATGTTTATATACTTATCCCCTAGCCTACACATTTCACTTTTATAAGAGTATAATATCTTAAAAGAAGTAATGCGTCCATCAAGTTTGGTGGAGATTGATAACCTTGCTACTAAGACAAAACTTTTAATCATAAGTGGGTAGAGCCACACTCCTTCATACAAATCATAAGTTTATCTGATTTCATGTTCAAATACATCATCATAAAGAAAATTTCAAAGTTTTTAACAAATGTATTTTTTTGTATTTTTCAAAATTGACGAATTACTATGAAGCACTCTGTTACTCTGGCACCCTGTATTTTAAATTTTCCAAAGTCTAAATAACTAGCTTCCAGGTGCAGCACAAATCTTTAAAATATCTTCATTAGTTCAAAAGTTATGATTTTTGCAAAGAAACAACTTAAAAGGCACCATAGTGCGTCGATGAGGCAATACGAAATCACCTGGAGAAGAACAACATCAAACCTCCCGTTAACAGGCGGAGCGTCCAATTGGCAGACCAGACGTGTGTCTATAGTTCGAATTCTTACCCAGCAACGATTACATACCAAGGACGAATGACTAACACCATGATGTCCGTCATCCCGAACCTCGCAGAACGGATGATCTTAGGAATGGACCTTCTAAGGGAAAGGGGAATCAACCTCACGCTAGATGGCCAGCCGTTAGAAGTCACCTTGACCAGAAGATCAGCCGAGCTAGAGACACTTTGTGCAATGACCAGCCGGGAACACGTGAACAAAGGCCAAATTTCGGAGCAAGACACTTTTTCAGCGCACCACCAAAAGCGATTGAGCAATCAGCCCAATTACCGCAGCCGAACTTTCCACCATCCGTAAGCATAACCGACCGCTGAAGCAACGCTTCTAACCCTGTTCCCGGCTATACAAAAATACAACTTCGAAGATTACCGAAAAGGAGCCCCGAACGCGATATGCAATGCGTTCTCGCGCCGCCCGTTACAAATCACCGAGCCAAACATATTTTACACAATAAAAAGCGGCAGAGAAGGGCCCGGTGAGATTACTGGCAACCATGCAATATCCGCAGCCACGGGAAATAGTAACCGTCGACTTCGTGCCACCACTGCCGCGTTCAAATCAAAGAAGCACTTACCTCCTCGCCATGATCTACAAATTCTACAAGTGGGTGGAGTTAATCCCCGTGCGCCAAGCAGCAACAGCAAGCGTGCTCAAACGCTACAAGAAAGGGGTCATACACCGACTTGGTTGTCCGGAAACCTTCCTCACCGACAAGGCGGAAGCAGTTCGGCGGAAAAGCGTTAGCACCGTTCCTAAGCGACCACCACACATGGGATCAGGATACTCCACAAATCGCATTTGCAGTAAATATGGTCAGCAAATAGGGTACAAAAGCATCTTCAGCAGACATAAACTTCGGCGAAGTAAAGCAACGTCAGAGCGGGTGCACACGGAGGGAGCATTACCAGGGGCCAGCCAACCGAGGGAAAATTCGGGCAAGATTTTACCGAATACCTGATGGTCATATCGAAATCACCACCCGAGGAAGATGGAAACGGAGAAGATTATATATTATAATAAATTGTATGAAATATACTCTGCTGGTTTTAAGAACAACGAAATATAATAATTCTTACGTTATACAAATGAATTAAAAACCTCATATGTACACATTAACTCTGTTAGATATAAGTGCAATGACTCTGAATATTTTATGAAAAAAAAAAATCTAATAACACGATCCACACATACACACCGGCAAAGCCGGCATAATGGCATACATATAACAGCTAGGCCAGACCTGGCGTGATACTCCTTTTCCTGAGAGCAGCTTTCCATCAACCGAAGTGGGAGGGGGATTGTAACGTAGCGTTAGAATAGTACGACCCCCACCTGTTACCATTTTCCGCCTACGCCTGAGACCCCCACTGTAATCCTTTTTCGCCTACGCCCGAGAGTATAAATACAAAGTACATAACAGGTAGCCAACAGCAACAGTTACATACCCATGCATTCGAATGGAAGTTGGTGACAACAATATATATATGCAATTCACTGATGTGTCCAGTTAGCGGTTCATTTCTCACTCGCATTATAACAGAAACAGTATAAAAAGAAGGAATTTGCTGTTGGGATTTCATTCCTCGCATGTTAGTCAGAGGAAGTGTTTGCTTAATTAAGCAGCCCAGTCACTCCTCCTAACTAGCTGAGTGGAAGGGTGCTGCCTTAGCACGGGTCACCCTTTGCTTGCGGGCCAACAGGTCGCCGCCTTTATGGTTTTCTCGCCCCTTTGTCCCAGCTAAGTAAGAGGGGATCACCGCCTTATGTTTACCTCACCCCTTCCCCTCAGCTAAGGCTCCAGCCGACCTAGTTCTACAGCTGCGTAACGTGGTGACCTTCGGGCCCAGTTTCTCCTCGCAGCCTGCGAACCGGCAAGGACAAAGCTGGTGCGCCGTTCCCCGACACATTACTTTAGTGTGCGAACAGGGGATGGGCGATGTCCAACAAACGAGCCAATTCCACTCCCAGAGGGAAAGGGGGGTGCCGCTACGGCACTGGTCACCCTTTGCTTGGAGGGACAATTGGTCGTCGCATTTATGGTTTTCTCGCCAGTGTCCAAGCTAAGTAAGTTGGGGCTCGCCACCGTTCGGCCAACAGACACCTTCCCCCTCAGTCCTGGCTCCGGCAGTAGAGCGATTCATACGCTAAAGGGGCTACCGCTGTGCCGCTAAGGTGCACTCCCCCTCAGCCCTCGGGTCGACATACAAAGTTCCGGCTGGCACAACTCCGCGTCCAGCTCTGCCATCCTGCAGGCTTGGAGGCGGTGGTGTCTAGCTAGCGGACCGGCACTAACCGTAATTCTATTCAATCCTCGCAGGCCCCCGCCGCCGCCACGGAGACAACGTAATCACAGGAAGCCGCCACCCGCAACCGCCGCTACTGGTAACCCCCTAAAAGGTAATCAGGTAGAAAGTTTGTACTGAAACTCCGCCTTGGCCACGCCACTGGTACGCGCTCCGTCGCCCTGTTATTGCCTTCACTATTCTACCGCCATTACGCCGCTGCTACAACGACCGTTGGCCGCCCGCTATCCTACCGCCGTTGCGCCGCTGCTACTACGACCGTTAGCCGCCGCTAACTTACCACCGTCCAGCTAGCTCGCTAGTGCCGTCACTGCGTCCATACCGCTACATCGATCCGTCCGTTAATACTGTCCGCCGTCCAACCGCCGTGCTAATCCCGCCACTGCGCCGATACCGCTCCACCAATCCGTCCGCTAATACTGTCCGCCGTCCAGCCACCGTGCTACTCCCGCCACTGCGCCCATACCACTGCACCAATCCATCCGCTAATACTGTCCGCCGTCCGGCCGCCGAGGTGATCCCGCCGCTGCCTACAGACCACCGTACAAACCCCTCCGCTACTACAACGACCACTAGCCGCCGCTCGCCTCCCTCCACCACCATCATTGTACGGAAATCTGCTGCCCTCACTACCCTTCAAGCCGTGTGTGTGTGTGTGTGTATTCGTCATTAAGATATAACTACTGTGTTCTTATTAAGTGGGGGTTTGGGGGACCTCTACGTGACCCTGGATTGACTGAGTGCTACCCCAGCCTTCGACAAAACCGACCTCATAGGCTCAATGAGAGTTTTTGTTTTATGTTTGAAATTTTAATTTGTTAAGCCTATATTAACATTTTTTCGTTTTTTGTTACTTCATAAAAATTGTGATATTAGGGTGGTTTATTTTTGTAACAATGAACGGTCCCTGATAGATATTTTCGAGTTTGATTCGTAGTCCTTTTTGTAAAAGAACTTTATCGCATAGTTTTATGCCGTTTTATCATAAAAGGTTTTATTTTGCATTTATCAAGTTCTTTGCTATTTCGTGTGCTTTTTGCATTCTTAATTTAATATCTTTAGCATATTTTTATAAAGTGGATAAATTTTTTTTTTACGTAATTCATGAGGCAAAATTGCCTTTTTACCAAATATTAGTTCGAAAGGCGAAAATTTATTGTCAAAAACTGTGTTCGTTATTGTGTTATGTAAAAATGTTAAATATTTTCCGTAAATATGCCAATTAGAAAATGAATCTTTTAAATAAGCTCGTAAGTATTCATTCAAAACTCTATGATTACATTCAACTGTACCCACGGTTTCATGATGGCATGCAGTTGAAATATCATTTTTTATATTCAAAAGTTTTGTTACTTCATCAAATAATTCATAATAAAACTTTCGAAAATTGCAGATGCAGTTGTTTTTGCAGCGTCTGTACACCTCTAGGTGCGGCTGCAAGCGGGCGTCTGTCTTGGAGCAAGCGGCTCGCTATATAAACGTGCCAAGTAACATTTTCACCCCCGCTGAGCGGGTTGTGCGCTGGGCTTGGGACCCGCCACGTAAAACCGTACTCCAATGAAATATAACAACAAGCCTCGGATAAATACACTCTCTATTGTTGACGACCATGGCAAACGTTTGAAGGACAATGAATTGAGGGCATGCACCTGGAACGTCCGCTCCCTGAATGGGATTGGTGCAGATGCCCGGCTGGTTGATGTCCTCGTCAAAGCAAAATCTGACATCACCGCCATCCAAGAAATGCGTTGGACGAAGCAAGGAAGAAAGAAGATAAAAAATTGTGACATATATTGGAGTGGCCATGCGAATAAGCGCAGTTTCGGCGTCGGATTCGTGGTGGGAGAGAGACTTTGTCGCCAAGTGCTGGCGTTCACGCCTGTGGACGAGCGTCTCGCCGCTATTCGAATAAAAGCAAAATTTTTTAATATATCATTCATCTGCGCCCATGCGCCGACAGAGGAGAAAGACGATGAGGTGAAAGACACTTTTTATGAACAATTAGAACGCACATACGAGCGCTGCCCCCGTCATGATATAAAAGTCGTGCTTGGTGACTTTAACGCCAGGGTGGGCAAATAAGGTGTTTTTGGCCCTACAGTCGGAAAGTTCAGCCTACACAATGAAACTTCTCCTAACGGACTGAGGCTGATTGACTTTGCCGGTGCTCGAAACATGGTCATATCAAGCACGAGGTTCATGCATAAAAAGATACATCAAGCTACGTGGCTGTCTCCTGATCGAAATACTCGCAATCAGATCGATCACGTTGTGATAGACGGACGGCATGCCTCCAGTGTTTTAGATGTGCGAACGATCCGAGGACCTAACATCGATTCGGACCATTATCTCGTTGCAGCCAAAATACGCACCCGCCTCAACGCGGCTAAAAACAAGAAACAAAAAACACAAGGAAAGCTAGACGTCGAAAAGCTTCAATCACAACAGACTGCCAATGATTTCGCAACTCGACTCTCACACCTGCTCTCTGAGGGCACAACTCATCCTGAAGGAATACAGGAGCAGTGGGAGCATATCTCCAAAGCACTTCATACTGCCGCCGAGGAAAAATTGGTTACCGGCGGCCACGAAAAAACAACTGGTATGATGAAGAATGCCGCGTTGCAACTGAAAGAAAAGACGCTGCCTACAGGGCTACGTTAAAAGCGAGCGCGACAAGAGGAGTGTGTGAACGCTATCGTGAGTTGAAAAGGGAAGCGAGACGCCTTTTCAGGAAGAAAAAAGCAGAAGCAGAAAGGCGTGAGTGCGAGGAGCTTGAGCTGCTAGCCACCAGGAATAACGCCCGAAAATTCTACCAAAAAATATGGCGACAGACGGAAGGTTTTAAGACCGGGGCAAACTCCTGTAGGAATGAAAACGGCGACCTTGTAACTGATGTCCAGAGAGTGCTTATATTATGGAGGGAACACTTCTCTGCTCTCCTAAATGGAGGCAGCAATTCACCGCGCAGAGATGAAGAACCCGATCCCGCAATCGATGATGATGGAATATATGTCCCCCCGCCCGATTATGACGAAGTTAGAATAGCAATAACCAGATTGAAAAACAACAAGGCCATGGGCGCTGATGGATTGCCTGCGGAGCTATTCAAGTTCGGCGGCGAGGAGTTGGTAAGGCGCATGCAGCAGCTTCTTAGCAAAATATGGGCGGACGAAAGCATGCCCGACGGTTGGAATCTAAGTGTTCTTTGCCCAGTCCACAAGAAGGGGGATACTGCAAAATGCACCAACTATCGTGGAATCAGCCTTCTTAATATCGCATATAAGGTCCTTTCAAGTGTATTGTGCGAAAGATTGAAGCCCACCGTGAACCGGCTGATTGGACCTTATCAGTGCGGCTTCAGACCTGGTAAATCTACCATCGACCAGATTTTCACAATGCGCCAAATCTTGGAAAAAACCCGTGAAAAGAGAATCGACACACATCACCACTTCGTCGACTTTAAAGCCGCCTTCGACAGCACGAAAAGGAGCTGCCTATATGCCGCTATGTCTGAATTTGGTTTCCCCGCAAAACTTATACGGCTGTGCAAAATGACGTTGAGCAACACCATCAGCTCAGTCAGAATTGGGAAGGACCTCTCCGAGCCGTTCGAAACTAAACGAGGTTTCAGACAGGGTGACCCCCTATCGTGCGATTTCTTTAATTTGATGCTGGAGAAAATTATACTAGCTGCAGAACTTAACCGCACTGGAACAATATACTATAAAAGCGTGCAATTACTGGCATATGCTGATGACATTGATATCATCGGTCTAAACACCCGCGCTGTTAGTTCTGCCTACTCCAAGCTGGAAAAAGAAGCGGTAAAGGTGGGTTTGATGGTGAATGAGGACAAAACGAAGTACCTGCTGTCATCGAGCAAAGAGTCAGCGCATATGCGCCTTGGCAACCACGCTACTGTTGGCAGCCATAATTTCGAAATAGTAAAAGACTTCGTTTATTTGGGAACCAGCATCAACACTAGCAACAACATCAGCACTGAAATCCAGCGAAGAATCAATCTTGCCAATAAATGCTACTTTGGACTAGGTAGGCAATTGAAAAGTAAAGTCCTCTCTCGGCGAACGAAAATCATACTCTACAAGTCACTTATCGTACCCGTCCTGCTATATGGGGCAGAAGCATGGACCATGACAACAGCAGATGAAGCGGCTTTGGGAGTGTTCGAGAGAAAAGTTCTTCGAAAGATTTATGGACCTCTACGCGTTGGCGATGGCGAGTACCGAAGAAGATTTAATGATGAGCTGTACGAGCTATACGCAGACATCAGCATAGTCCAGCGAATTAAAACGCAGCGGCTGCGCTGGCTAGGCCATGTTATGCGAATGAAAGATGATGCTCCGGCCAAGAAAGTGTTTCTATCGGAACCCGCCTATGGAAGCAGAGGTAGAGGGCGGCCCCCACTCCGTTGGAAGGATCAGGTGGAAAACGATTTAAACTCCCTTGGTGTGACCAATTGGCGCCGATTGGCAGAGCGAAGGAGCGACTGGCGCGCCTTGTTGGACAGCCATAACCGTTTAGACGGTTAAGCGCCAATTAAGTAAGTAAGTAAGTAAGTTGTTTTTGCAGATTTATCTGGCACAGCGACTGTTACCAGAAATTTATTCATGTCACAAATCATGGTAACCGCGAAACTGTTGCCGTGTTTGGACTCAGGAAAGGATCATATGCAACTATTACTAGTACATCAAAGGGTTTAAATAGTGTTGGGGTTATAAGAAGGTTTTCCTTTTTCTTTCGTTTAACCTTGTTAAAAAGACATTCCTTACACCTTTTTACATATTTGGATATATCACGAATCATATTCTTCCAATAAAATATTGTTCTTAGTGTTGCATACAATTTTTTCGTAACACAATGTCCGCCTCTAATTGGGCCATTATGGTAAATTTTCATTAAATTAAGTTTTTTGTCGTCGTCTGTTACCGTCTCTACTGCATCAGTTATAATAATTGCTAGTGATTTTAAAATTTCATTTCCAATATCTTTTAAATTTGTAATAGAAAATTGTTTGAAAAATATGTCATCTTTTGGCCAGTATATTGGATTAATTTTGCGTTTGCAGGCTTCGAGCTTAAGCCTCGAAATTAATTCCCCTAAAGTCATTATTTCGTCAGTAACCTCAAAATTAAGTAACTACAGTTTTTTGTGTTTTATATTCTCGGAAATTTTTAAACTTATTCTTTTATTTTTGTCATAAGTAATTTCTGATCTTATTCGTGGTATTTTATTTGAAAAGTTAAAGGAAAATTTGTCATAAGCTTGTAGCGTTAGTTCTTTTTTGTTTTTGTCTTCTGTTTAACTAGTTATGTTTTTGTTATTAATTCGTCTTGCCGTTGCCAAGTCTATACTGCCAAGATTTGGTTGTTCGAATACCTAATTTCGTCTATTGTAATGCGTGATAATGCATCAGCAACAACGTTTTATTTGCCTTTTATATATACAATAGTGAAATTTTATATTCAGCTAGTTCTAGTCTTATTCTCGAAAGTTTTGTAGAGGGGGTCTTTCATATTGAAAGGCATGTTATAGGTCTATGATCTCCAGAAGGGCGTGGCCCATCGGCTGAGGGCCTTAACAATACGTCGCAAGTGGTAACGAAACCTAAAGGAGCGGAAGCCGAAAGCGAGCAAGGGGCGTCGTCGTCGGGTGCTACACCGAAGCTATGGAAAAAGAGCTCCGACTTGATGCAATTCTTCATAACGCGTAATAATATACACGCGGAAATGAAGCGCTTGGCCTCCGTAATAAAAGTGCTGTACATCGAGTCGGCCCTAGAGGTAAAGAGTTCAGCACATAAATTGCGTGCAAGCGAAAGTGCCAAGGATAGAAGTCCATCACCCCCAGGAAAGCGACCGAGGAACAATTTGTACTCGACCGAGGAGAACAACGTGCTCAAACCCACTAGTACACCAAAAGACGTCATGCCAGGGCACGTGGGTAGTGACAAACGACGGCAAGAAACGCAAGAGAACACGCAGCGGAAAGAGGACATTGCAGCCCAAAATACGCGAGAGTGGCAGTTAGCTAAAAAGAAGAGCAAGAAAAAAGGACTTAAGGCTCGGCCGGACGCAATCATCATTTCCAAGGCGGGAGATGCGACGTACGCCGACATATTGCTTAAAGTGAGAAGATGCGACGAATTAAAATCCCTGGGTGATTACGTCAAAACGATTAGAAGAACGGCGAAAGGAGAGCTGTTACGGAGCTGAAAAAATCGCAAGATGGGAAAGCAAGCGCATACAAAGCAGAAGTTATAACAAAGTACCAAATCGTCCGTCACACTACAGTGCAGAGATTTCGATGAGGTTACTACGCCCTGGGAGATTTGCGATGCCCTCCACGAGCAATGCAACATCAAACTTCCAGATGTGACTGCCACAAAACATACGCACAGGGTACAGTGACACGAAGTCGGCACTTATAAGCCTTACAACGGATAATGCCAAGGCTGTTCTTAGTACACAGAACATCCGGGTAGGATGGGTTTCCTGCCCAATTATAGGGGTCAAGCTAGAGAAATGCTGTTATAGGTGCTGGGGCTATAGGAATATAGCTAAGAAATGTAAGGAGACCGTAAATAGGTCTAAGCTATGCAGGAAAGGCGGTCAGGAAGTTCATAAGGCTGCAAGTTGCGAAAACGCACCGAAATGAGCGCTATGTGGGGGAACACATTCGGCAGGCAGTTTTAAATGTCCACAGCGAGAGGGCGGTAAAATGATTGTCTCATGAAGGTATTGCAGCTCAATTTAAACCATTGCGAGGCAGCCTATGAGCTATTATCCCAAACAGTCTGTGAAGGAGAATATGAAATGGACGTACTTTCTGAACAATACAAAAATGAACCAGGGATATATACCTTAGATACAGGTACCATATGATCCATTATAGATCTCATCTTCGCTAGCAGCGAAATATCAAGGCGAGCAAAGTGATCCATTAACAACGTCTACACACACAGCGACCATAATGTTTTCAGCGTAGAGCTGCTCGAAACTCCACGAACGGTAGCAGCAAAACATCGACAAATTAGCAAATGGAAACAGCACCTTTTTTCCACAAATATTTGTTATTATCTGAAAGGATGCCTGCATGCGGAAGGCCAGTCGGCTCAAATCACTAAGCAGCTATGTATGGCACGTGATGCTGCCATGCCAGAAGTCGCGGAAATCCCAGCCCACTCCGACATATTGGTGGATTGGCGAAATTGCGGAAGAGCATAGAAAAGCGTCACAAAGCACGAAGAATATCGCAGAGGGCACGCTCATCACCACGATATTTGGAGTTACACAGCATCTATGCTGCACAAAGAAAGGCACTTAAAAATGCTATAAAAAAGAGCAAGAAGTTATGCTTTAGGGAACTGCTGGATAATGTCGACCTACATCCTTGGAGATCAGCTTTCAGAACTGTGATGGCCAAAGCTAAAGGACCGATATCACAGCAACCTTCGTGCCCGATCCTGATGAATACTATTGTTGAAACACTTTTCCCGGCGCAAGATCGCTGGACTTATCCAAGCAAGGATCTCGAAAACACGAAAACTCCGCAAATTACAGAGCAAGAGGTACTGGACGCAGCAAAAAGAGTTGCTGATAACCAATCCCCAGGACCCGATGGAGTCGCAGGCTACCCCCAGCGGGTTAGGGAATCAGAATATACCCGCGGTAGATATGCCTGTCGTAAGAGGGGACTAAAATACCAGATTCAAGAGACTGTGTAGCTCAACTCTCAGGTTGAAAGCACAATATATAGCTTCTCCAAACCCAATTGCCAACTTCACCTATCCGCGCCGAATCCTGTTTCACTAAAAGACGAGGCTCTGGCGACCCTAAGTTCTTCATGGAACTTGGGGTTGGAGAGGGAGGGGATGGCCGGATCTGTATCCGGCAAAGGACCATCACATCGATAATACTCCCCAAAGCCTTCGGGGAGCAACCTTATCGCTACAACAACGACAACAACAACAACCCGATGGAGTACCATACTTAGCTTTTAAACCGCGATTACAACTAGGGCTACATTATTGACTGATCCTTTTAATGCCTGTATGCAAGAAGGCGCGATCCCTCGCCAGTAGAAGCGATAAAGACTTGTCCTATTGATGAAACGTGGTAAACAGCCGGATCAACCATCATTATATAGGACACCTTGTATGCTGGATTCCCTAGGAAAGACTTTCGAGCGTATAATTAGCGAGTGCATACAGCTGACTCTCGAAAGCTCAGGTGGCTTATGGAATAGTCAATAAAGATTTCGCAAATCAAGATCCACCGTAGATGTAATAAAAACAGTCGTCAATACAGCTAGAGAAGCTATCTCTGGAGGCCAAAATAAAAGCAAGTTCTGTGCACTGATTACGTTGGACATCAAGAATAATTTTAACACTGCGAACTGGATGCAGATAATGGCAGCGCTGCGAAGCTTCGCCAAACCAGCTTACTTACGCAGAATAGTATAAATAATAAAGACAGAGTACTTATTTTTGACACAAATCAAGGAGCAAAAGAGTACAAAATCACTGTGGGCGTCCCACAGGGATCTGTTTCGGTCCGACGCTTTGGAATGTAATATATCACGGGGTGCTAAGATTGATATACCAGAAAACAAGCAAATTGTGGGATATGCTGATGATATTGCAGTGGTAGTAGTGGCCAAGAAACTGGGCCTGCTTCAAGCATTGTGTAATGACGCCGTAGGAAGAACAAAGGAATGGCTGACCTGTTGGGGATTGGAGTTGGCTAGGCAAAAGACGGAGGTGGTATTAGTAAGCTCCAAATGGTCGGGGAACGAGTTAGTCTTAACTGTCGGGGATCATCAAATCACTTCAAATAATTCTCTAAAATACTTCGGAGTGCACGTTGACTCTAAGCTCTAAGTTAACTTTCAAAGAGCACTTCAGAGCGGCGGGAGAGAAAGTTACCAAAGTTAATGGAATATCGCCTAAGATTTTTGGTCCGAGCGAAGCCACACGTCAGCTATTGTCCACAGTAACCAGCTCAATAATACTATACGCAGCACCAGTGTGGTATGGATCTAAACAGACCCATCAAAAAGATATGTTACCAGCATACCGACTTGCTGTTTTAATAATAGCAATTGCTTATCGGACGGTGTCCGACGACGCGATCCTGGTTCTAACCCGGAAAATCTCAATGGACTTACTGGCAAGCGAAATGGCCGATCTGTATAACACTAATATCGAGCGACCACCTGAAGAAGCCAAGAAAAGGGCAAGGTCAAAAACAATAGCTAAGTGGCAAGAACGGTGGGAGGCCTCAAGTAAAGGGCGTTGGACCTTCACGCTAGTTTGGAACGTAGCTCAATGGAATGAGCGGAAGGACGGTGAACTGAACTACCATTTCACGCAGATACTTAGTGGACATAGCGGTTTCAAAAAGTATTTAGGGAAGCATAGGATAGAAGAAGATCCTCTTTGCCCAATGTGTACCGCGGAGTTAGAAAACGCAGAACAACTTATTTTCCACTGCCCCCGTTTCCACGAGGAAAAACTTGCCTTGCATATAGTCTTTGGGGAGGAGCCTACCACGAGAAATTTAGTACCACAAATGTGCAACAGGAAAAAGTGCTGGACTGCAGTGAGCAAAATTGCATTTATAGTCATGCCAGGCCTGATGGATGCTGGGAGCGCAGAGAAATGCGCATGCGAGGCAGTGGCGATTAAATCGACACTCAGAGCAAATAGCGGGAACCTGGACGCAGGGACAACAGTAGACTCTTAAAAAATGAGAAATATGGAACTCCACCTTAAGTAATGCGAAAGTGGTACCGACGTGGGAGACAGTTCCAAAACGGGGCTGTTTTTTAGTCTACGAACACACGGTTGTTGTGACGGGAGCAGTTATGATGCATTAGGCATTTTTCAGCCAACCCGAAAAAAAGAGGTCTATTGTCTGATTTTACAATAAAATGTGTGCCATAGACAAAGGGTCGAAATTGCTTTATTGTGACGTAAATGACTAAAAGTTCCAATTCTATAACTGGTTTTTTCTTCTCTGCTTTATTAAATGCTTTCGGAGCGAAACAAATTGGTAAATCTTTGCCTTGTTGGTCTTGATTCAAAATAGCGCCACATCCAGTTGTGGGAGCATCAACCGTAATATTGAATTGTTTTGAAAAACTGAGTATTGTAGTAATATTGGTGAAAGTAACGCTGCTTTCAGCGACTGAAATAATTCGTCGCACCCGCTGCTCCAAACAAATTAAACTCTTTTTCTGCTCATACTATTTAAAGGCGCTGCCTTTTTGGTATAAAATTTGGTATAAATCTTCTGTAATAATTAGCAAACGCGACGAAACGTGTTACCGCGTCTTTATCATTTGGTTTTGTATACTTTTTTATACCGTTTATTTTGGAGTCAACACGCAACAAACCTTTTGCTGAGCATTTGTGGCCCAAAAATATAACCTCTGGTCTTAAAAAGTTGCATTTATTTGGATTTAGCGTGAGATTAAAAGACCTACATGTACTGAAAACTTTAGTTAAATTTTTGATATGGTGTGCTTCAATACAACCAATGACGATTATATCGTCGACGTATAAGAATGCTACATTGGGTGGTATACCCGAAAAAGCTATTGTCATCATTCGTAAGAATGAATTAGGTGCTATATTCAAACCGAATAGAAGAAGTTCCCATCTAAATGCACCACGGTTAGTGCTGAAAGAAGTTATCTCGCGTAAGTCATGATGCAAGGAAATTTGATGAAATCCCGACAAAAGTTGCCCTGCCAAGATTATCTAAAATGTCGTCAACTCTTGCAAGATGAAACTTATTATCAATGAGGTTTTCGTTCACAGCACGAAAATCAAACGCATATGCGATAAGCTTTTTGGCCATTAGTGTATTTCTTTGGGACTACGATCAAAGGACTATTGTAATTTGAAAAGCTGAGTTCAATCAAAACGTTATCTAACAGTTTATTTACTTTCCCGTTTATATCTTCGCGTTGTAAATACTACAATCGGTAGTTGTTCAAGTTGGTTCAAGTCATTTCGTCGGTGTCAAGAGCGAAAATGTCTACATATTCTATGCAAAGGTCAATTAGTTCACTTTAGGTATTTTTGGGAATATGTCTTTTTAATTTTGGAATCAGTTTTTACGTACGTTTGTCTTCTGTTTTTGTCTTGTTTATTGAATAAACATTAAAGTTAGAAAGTTTTTCTATCCCAATACTATTTCTTTTACGATACTTTACATCATCAGTGGTATTTATAACTTTTATAATTTGGTTATTTTAATTAACAATACATCTATCTTTGAAAACACCCTTTTGAATTTCCTGCGAGTCTACGAAAAGTGGATCGGGTGAATCACCTAAGTCAAAAAGTCTAAAGATTTCGCAAATGGGAGGAATAATACAACTGCCGCTTTCTGTTCCGTTTAGGATTGATACCGCGACTTTTTCATTACCTACCCAAAAGGAAATAAATAGGAATGAATGTATTTGTTAATTTTCAAAAAAAAAACTGGGTACAGGTACAATCGAATGGGATATTAGATTCTTCGCTTACCACGTCTAAAGTATGTTCGATCGAAAAGTTGGACAAATTTAAATTTACCATAATTTTACCTAAGGTAGGTACGGTATTAGAAGCTACACCGGTAATATGAGTAATTTTGTATGCATTAAAGAGATATTTTTGTCACGCTTGACATTTTTATTAAAGAAATATCGGCTTGTGTATCAACTAAGTAAGAAGAAAATTTTTGAGACTCGCTAGTTGCTTAGTTCGTCCTCCCCCAGTTTTTGCTCCTGAAGGGCACTCGCGTTTGAAGCGCGGACTTGTGCATTCTTAACTTTACCGTTTGACGATCTTGAACTGTTATCTCTATTGTGACCGTTATTCGAGAACTATTGTTGGTGTTGGTGTAGAAGCGATTTCCATTAGTGTACCTATATCGTTGGCTATTATTACTTTTAGGGTTGGTGTTGTATGAAAATTACCAATTCTTTCTCTAACCAGTTGATAAATTTACGATTAGCATAAAACCCACCATAACTACCAAAGGAACTTCTGAATGCAATGTTACTACGCGATCGATAAGCTTAAACCTGACGTCCTTTTACTTCATTATTTTGTTCTACTATTATTTTTGCTACTACGTCTTTCGGATAAGTAAAAGCCGTCGAGGCTTAATTGGTTTTGACTAAATCTGATCTGGCATTTAAGCGACACACCTTAACCGTTTGTTCTACTGCCATTTCGTGAGCTTTTCCGCTAATTCTTCAACTTTTTTGGCAAAATCTGTATAATTGTTGTTGTTAACGTGCAACGCTGCTATTTTCCCTGCTACAACTTTCGAGTTATCTGGCTGGATCCTATTTCGTAGAGCAATTTTTATTTCACTAATAGAATTTACTTGCGTTGGTATTGCTTCCCGAGCTTTTCCTTCTAACTTTGACTTTAAAAACCCTATGAAAGTACTGATTAAATTTTCTTCTACTAATTCATAATTAAATAAATTTTTTCAATAAATGATTCAAGTGCTAATGAATCACCACTATAATTTGATTGAGGCACACATGGTAATAAAAAAGGCTTTTAATAATCCATGGTAGCAATATCTTCAAATTTAAAAACTGGTTGAATACTTGGTGAAGTGATAGCTGGCGTTGCAACGTCAGGGATAGTTAGCAAAGTTTCAAAATGTAGTAATGAAAGACTTATTTTCAAAGTACCTTGTACTGAAGCTTCTGTCTTAGCATCAATGAATTCTTCTTCTGACTCTGAGTCACTTAAGTTACTTTTGAAAATAAGCGCTAATTCGCTATTTGGAATATCTATATCAAAATCTAGTCTTTCAAAACAATTGCTTAACTCTTAACTCCTTACAACGTGCTAATTTATCTTTAGCTTCCTTGAGATTATGTGTCGAACTGTTGTCTAAAACGGGTAACAAAATATTTTTAAATGCTGTATTAAGCGAATGTTTATATTCTGTTAATTTTTCAGAATTTGTTAAAAATTTCAGATTTTGTAATACTCGCTTTGTTACTTTGAAAAAATTGCACAAATTTTGTTTAAATTTTAGTTCGAACTCGCTCATAACAACTCAACCTCAAAACAAATTTTAGGACTACTTTTTAAAACATACGCTTCCGTCAGTGAATCTACGCTTGAAAAGTGGCATGCAAAAATTTGGGATATGTCATGCATGGGTATAGGATTTATCACATGCATCTCAAACAAGTTTCATGTTTATGTTTTTGTTGTATTTAATTATTAAATTTTCAAAAATAAAACTAAGACTTTAAATTACAATTTAATTGAACATGCTAGATGTACAAATGGAAATGTTTTTATTGGCAAACTATTAATTAGGATGTATTTACGCAAAGTGCATAGAACGGACGCACCGATTTTATTCAAAATGTATTAAGTCGACTTTTATAGATACAGGCGCATACCACATCTGTTCAAATTTGTAATTGTTTTAAATATATACACGGGCGCACCGCTTTAGATGAAAGTGCAAAAATTGTATATGTATACGCTATATACAGTGTTTAAAAAAAACTGTATTGCATTAAAACTAAAAAATGTAAGGCGCGATAACCTCCGAAGAGATCTAAGGCCGAGCTTCTCTTCCAATTTTCGTCGTGCTCCTCTTGATTTTCATTACAAATTGGCCGGACGGGACCTACATGTTTTATGCCGACTCCGAACGGCATCCGCAAGGCAGATGAGTTTTCACTGAGAGCTTTTCAGGGCAGAAATACACCCGGAGCGCTTCCCAAACACTGCCGAGGGGCGACACCGCTTAGACAAATTTTCTTCTAATTGAAAAACCTTATTTCTAAAATTTTGATGTTGCTTTTCCCGGGGTGCGAACCCAGGGCATACGGTGTGATAGGCGGAGCACGCTACCATCACACCACTATATTGCATTGTATTAAAAAAATTACATACATACATATGTCTAAAAAACCCATTAGGAAAAAAATTATTACACATATTGTAACGAGTTTGAGGAAATCATAGTTATTATGCACCTTATGCTATCGCTAAACTGTCGAATAAATAATAAATAACTCCAATATTCGGTCTTGCAAATGGTCTTTATTAGACTGCTTTGGGAATAGTACAATTATACTTGACTTCACAATAGCGTGTATAAACCAAACTGATTAATCACTCCTCAGCTTGCACTGCTTTTATACTCTCTGTTCCCTCGTCCGAATATTTCTGCTAAGGTCTAGACGTTTCGCCTTCTAGAACTATTGTATCTCTGCTTGGTAATTTAGCTATATGCGTGTGTGTTTGTGAGTAACAACTTCGGCTGATGACTGCATGTGTGTGAGTTTGTTATCTCTTCGTCGCCTTCTATCTATGTGTATAAATGATGATGGATGTGTTCATGTACACAAGTGTAGCTTGCTTTAATGTTTTTGTTGTTGTGCCATTAATTACTAACAGCTTAGTGAAGCTAAAATTCGCCGCACTGGCCTCCACCTAAGTCGGATAGTCCAGATTAAGCAAATTATCTGATTTAAACGCGGCCAGCCTTTCCAAATGAACCACTTTCATTTTGTTTCGTGGTTTGCCAATGGTTTGTATGCGGTAAACTACATCGTTTATCCGTTTTAAAACATTATATGGGCCTTCCCAATTACACTGCAATTTCGGGGACAAACATTTTGTCCCTTGTGGGTTGTATAACAGCACCCACTCTCCTTCCCGAAAAACTTCCGAATTAATAGCATTATGGTATCTGGATTTCATCTTGTCACTCACAATCTTGGTTCGTTGTCTTACAAGATCGTGTATTTCCCTCATCTCTTCCTCCAAGACACCAGTGAACTTCTTGGCATTTCTCTCTGCATTGGCATTTGTCCCAAACTTCAAATCAGCTGGCTGTCGAAGGTAATTGCCAAAATTACCTTTGCAGGGGTTTGGTCAGTTGTCTCATTCACTGCCGATCGTTAAGCCAATAAGAAGGATGATATGTGTGTATCCCACTCTTTATGGAATTTGTCCACCACTTTCCTCAAGTGCTCCTCCAAGGTTCGATAGAAACGTTCCACCATACCATCGGACTGAGGGTGCAAGGCAGTTTTTCGTGTTTTCGAATGCCCAATGTCTTACATCTTTCTTGGTATACAGCAGATTCAAAATTTCTCCCTTGGTCAGAATGTAACTCCATTGGTACACCATGCCTTGCAACTTAATTGTTTGCAAACACTTCCGCTACTGTTTCCGCTTCTTTATTTGGGATTGGGTATACCTCTGGCCACCTGCTGAAATAATCCATAACCACCGACACAGATCTGTTTCCGCGGTTGCTGACAGGAAATGGACCTGCAACATCCATATCGATCCTTTCATATGGTGCACCTGTGTCATATTGCTTCATCTGTCCATGACTTCGGTTTTTCGGACACTTTCGCTCTGCTGTAAACCTCACAGTTGGCAGTCCACTCAGTAACCGACTGACGACAACCAATCCAATAGAATCTCTGCTTAATTTTCTCGAGCGTCTTCGTGATTCCCAAATGACCTCCATTTGAACCATTATGTAGCTCGTTGAGAACGTCAGGAATCCTTTTCCTGGGAACAGCTATCAGCTTCCTCTTACATTGACCATCTACACTCTACCATACTCGGTGCAAGCAACCGGATATCAATTCTAAATTGTTCCACTGCGCAATAGGACTCTCTGCTGATATCTCCTCTATATTTGGTCTTTCGTTTCGTTCGAGCCATTGAATAACATGTGAGAGATCGGTATCTTCTGGCTGACACTTCCTTGGTTTCTCATTCGCCCATTCATCCGTACACGTTATAGTCATTAGCCGAACATCTATAATGTCTTCTTTAGCCTCAACTTTTGAACAGTGTTTGCATTCAAACTACATGGTCATCGTCACATTGCATCAGCATTTCCATGGGTACTATCTTTTCGATGCTCAATGGAAAAGTCATAGCTTTGTAGTCGCTCGATCCACCGTGCCAATTGACCTTCGGGATTACGGAAATGCAGAAGCTAATTCAACGCTGCGTGATCTGTTCTGACGCGGAATCGCTGCCCGTAGAGGTACTTTTGAAAATGTTTAATGCACTCTACCAATGCCAACAGCTCTCTCCGTGTAACGCACGAGTTCCTCTCTGATTTCCCAACTGATCGGCTATAATATGCACCTACTTTCTCCCGTCCATCGACCAGTTGTGACCAAACGCCTCCTATAGCATATCCGCTCGCATCTGTATCTAGAATAAACATTGCTCCTGGAATCGGATATGCCAACATTGGCGCAGTGCATAAACGCTCTTTCTATGTTTGTAAAGCCACTACTTGCTCCTTCTTCCATTCAAAAGCTTTATTTTTTCTTGCAAGCTCGTGGAGGCTATGGGCTACGCTGGCAAAGTTTGGTACAAATCGACAGCAATATGTGCACAGCCCAAGGAAATTTTTCAATTCGTACAGGTTCTGTGGTCTTGGCCAATCCTTTACAGCTTCTATCTTTTCATTCGCAGTACAGATGCCCTCTGCCGTTACCTTGTGACCCAAATAACTTACTTCCTTTTTAAAGAGCGAATACCTTTTGGGACTTAGTTTCAGACCAGCGCCAGGTATTCTCTGGAAAACTTCCTTCAGGTTCTTAAGATTTCATCAAAGTTCTTTCCCAATACGATGATGTCGTCCAGGTACACCAAGCATGTTTTCCAATTTAGTCCCTTCAATACTTGATCACTTAGTCTCTCAAAAGTAGTTGGCGCATTACAAAGTCCAAAAGGTATCACTGTAAATTGCCAAAGACCATATCCGACATGAAGGCTGTTTTCAATTTGTCTTCCTCCTTCATATCCACTTGCCAGTAGCCGATTTTCAAGTCCAGTGTGGAAAACTATTTCGTACCAGATAGCGAGTCCAGAGTATCGCCAATTCTTGGCAATGGGTAGCTATCCTTTTTCGTAACGTCGTTAAACTTGCGGTGGTCCACGCAAAGCCTCATTTTTCCATCCTTCTTCTTCACAAGTAACACCGATGAGGTCCTTGGACTAGCTGAAGGTTCGATGACGCCACTGTCGCTTATTTCTTATATGATTTGACTCACAACTTCCCGTTTCGCCAGTGGAACACTACGAGGAGCTTGACGGATCGGCCTCGCATCTACAGTGTCAATTTGATGTTTCACAACGTTGGTGCAGCCTGGTTTGGAACCCTCCTGGTCCTGGGCTCTAGCAAGTAATGTTGTTCTGGTCAGTTTGAGTGGTGACTTGAACTCATTGAGTACTCTTACCGGAATACGTCCATCTTGTTTTGTCAGGGCTTTTCCTACAAGTACGTTTGGTGTTGATTTGTTTGCTGGCTCGACAACCCACAATTTGTTAGTCCCACAATTTCCATCCACCTTTGCCAAGATTACTGCCTCTCATTTTGGTGGTATTTGCTCATTCTCTTCTACCAGAACTCGTTTCCTGCTGTAGCCTTTCTCGTAGCCCAAAATAAGTGGCACATCAAGGCCCGTGAAAGGTGGGGAGGGGGAGGGTTAGAGGTACTAAGACATTTTTTTTTTAATTCAGGAGAGTCTTTAATTGTTCCATGTGCAAATTTTATGCCGAATTTCGAAAGCAACGAATATTGATATTGATGTTTTGCCTGGGCCTTCGAACAGTGAGGAGACAATAAAAACATCAAACAAAAATTTATGTTTAAATGAATCCGAAATCGTAAAGTTTGCGTGGTGACACTGATGAAGGTTCATCTTCAAACACTGAAACTCAAAAGTGGAAAGAAATTTTATATAGAATTTTGGACACTATTTTATTTTTGGGTCAAAGAGGCCTAGCTTTTAAAGGCGAAACGGTGGACAGTTTTTGGGCATCTACGATCTCATAAGCCATTATGATCAGATACTTTGAGATCATTTGGAGAAAGTTGGGATTTCACAACCGCAGCAAAAACGTTTACAAGTTCACTATCCTTCCACAGACATTCAGAACCAGTTTATAGAAATTTGTGCAAAGCACCTGAGGGAAACTATATTAGCAAGAAAGCCAAGTATTTGGCTATTATCGTTGATGCTATGCCTGATGCTAGGCTCGTTGACTACGTTCATTTTGCGCTAACTCCATTTCAATTCGAAAGCACCAAATTTTACAATTCAAGAACGGTTTTTGGCTTTCGTGAATTGTAACCAAAAAACTGGTCAGAAAATCGCTAATCTAATTTGCCATACTCTAGATAAACATGAAATCCCATTAAAAGATTGTCATGCACAAGGGTACGATAACGGCGCCAATATGAAAGGAGCTTACAACGGAGCACTCGACAAAAATACCATCGAACATGGTCCGACATCTTGATGCCTTATTAACTAATTTGAAGTTAATTTTTATTTATTTATTTATTTATCAGTCTACAAATTAATCAATTATACAGACCAAATATACCGACACTTAATTCTCAGATGTAATACGCGATATAAACAACATAAGCAGTCTTCAATTTTAAAGAACTATTTAAACAGTATTTAATTAAACGCTTGACAATTTCAATGTTGTAAATGTGTTAAAATGTACTCATGAAGGAGCTATTAAATAATAATTTATGAAATTGACAATAAAGCAAATTAATAGTAGATAAAATATATACAGAATAGAATTTATACAGAGTAAATTTGTTTGCATACATATAAAAATAATGATCGCAACGCAATTTTGCAAACAAGTTTCAAGTAACTGGTACTTCATATTTGAAACATAGGGTTGAACAGTATATCACGGCGTTCTTTGCTTCATTTCGAATTACAAATTTAATGTAGTTAAAAGGTATTTTTTAATACCACGAAACGAGTCGAAGACGTCTAAATTTTTACAGTGTTTATTAAAATCACGACATAAATAGCGAAGGGGTTCGTGCATTTCATAATTCGACCTGCATGTAGCTACAAAAATTGATTGAAAATGTCTAGATGGCCTAATAGGAACCAATGGGAAACAATTTTAAACGCAAAACAGTTGCTTTTCAATTGAACATCTCACCAAAGTTTCCGGACATTAGAAATAGAACCCCCAAAAGGCGTTCTGAAGTTAATTTAAATGAGATGATTACGAGACGGTTCAGAGTCTGATTTTAAAAACAATACATTCTTGGTGATTTTTGATTCGGTAATCACTGGCATTAATGAACGATTTTTGTGGCAATTTGAAGACATGAATTAAACTACGGTTCGGGCGAGCGCAACAAAATTTGTCGAAAAATACAAGCTTAGAATGTGAAATAATTCACTTGAAACACATGTATGAAGCAAATTTTGATAAAGGCTTTCTTTTTTTCCACTCTACCTGTCACTGTAGCTAGGACAGAACTTCCCTTCAGCGTGCTTTCAAGAATCAAAAACTTTCATAGATCGTGTTCATCTCAAGAGCGAGTTTCAGGAACTGCTACGCTTTGTGTTGAATCCGTTTTGGCAAGACAGTTAAATTTTAATATTATTATCAAAAATTTTGCAGCGAAAAAACAAGAAAAGCCACTCTTTGATATCCGAACTTTCATATTGAATAATTAAAATTTGTAATCATCATTTTTATCAGAAATATATTAAAATATTACCAAATAACTATAAAAGATTATTTGAAACAATATACAGTTAAAAGAGAATTTGATTTCTACGTTACATTGGTGTGAGTGAGTTATCTCTTCGTCGCCCTCTATGTATGTGTATAAATGATTGATGTGTTCACGTACACAAGTGTAGCTTACTGTAATGGTTTTGTTGTTCTGCCTTTATTTACTAACAGCTTAATGATGCTAATATCCGCCCAAATATGTACCTATTCATTTATGGGTGCTATAATGTTGTTATAAACGCTGCCGTCATTGCCGAAATGCTGATGGTATTGCCTTCGGTTTGGTTTGGTGGTGGTATCGAAAATGTCGTTATGGTGTGGTGTGGTGCAAGCCGGTACCTTTGAGACCGTTACTTGGCCGTTTTGGTACAACTTCGTTCAATGATGACTACTGCTTTTCTCCAATTATCGTATTATTTCTGCTTCCTGTTTTTTATCTTTTTATATGCAGTAGGTAAATTATCGTATTATCTCCGAATTATATTATATAGATATTGTCGAAAATTACGTTTGAATCGCTTTATTATCTCTGGGATGAATTATTCTACAAAATTTAATTTAGACTGTTGTGTTATCTCTGTAGTAGGCCACCGTGGTGTGATCGTAGCGTGCTCCGCCTATCACACCGTATGCCCTGGGTTCAACTCCCGGGCAAAGCAACATCAAAATTTTAGAAATAAGATTTTTCAATTAGAAGAAAATTTTTCTAAGCGGGGTCGCCCCTCGGCAGTGTCTGGCAAGCGCTCCGATTGTATTGCCTTGCAGATGCCGTTCGGAGTCGGCATAAAACATGTAGGTCCCGTCCGGCCAATTTGTAGGGAAGAATCAAGAGGAGCACGACGCAAATTGGAAGAGAAGCTCGGCCTTAGATCTCTTCGGAGGTTATCGCGCCTTACATTTATTTTTTTTTTTATATTCTTATGTATTATTGTAGAAAATACAATTTAGGTAGGTGTATTATCTCTGCTTTAAATTATTTTGATTTTTTTAAGTTGAATTAAAAATATGTATTAATTCTGCTTTATTTTATTTATATATATATATAGAAAATGTTATTTAAATTGCTTTTCAATAATAACACGCAATTTAACTGTCTTCTGCGGAAGACACCTAACGATTTTGCGTGGATATCACTGCTGCATGACAACCAATTCACCACATCAGTTTCATCTCGTGCAACAGAGGTATGTGTAAGCGTTATCACACAACCTATTTTAAAAGGATCTGTTTCTGTAACTTTGCGTTATAATAACGAACGATTTGCTTTCGCAAGGCTAGTATCGCTTTCGATATGAAAAGTGTTTCTGTAGCGCACTCAATTCACCTTGGGATATAATAGTGGGGAGTTTTTATCATATCGATGGAACAATCGAAATGGAACATAGGATCTGTCATCAATAGCTAAAAATTTAATAACAAACACAAATTCTTTTTTCGTTGTTGTACTCCATGATTCAATCATAAAAGAAGAAGTTCAATATTCATTATATAAATCGTCAACTTTTGTTTAAATTGGTATTTTAAGGAATTTACAATCATCCCTTGACTATAATAATAAAGGAAAAATATTGTATACGGGTGGAAGATTAAATTCCCAAAACCAAAAAAAAACAAATAGTTTTTTTATGAACAACATTCGAAGACTCAGTCCACCGAGGAGCTATAAGTAAGTAAATATGTACATATATGCATCGAAAGAATTAATTCGGGCCAAGTTACTTTACAAATTCGCCTTGTGCTCTTTAAGTTTTTTCTACACATTTACTAATATGTATGTACTTTTTCCGAAGGAAAAAATGTTTGCGGCTGCACTATTTGCTCTGGCAACTGACCAACAAAACATGTTGCGCATACACAGACACCATTTACGGGATGCAAGAGACCCCTTTCAGTTGCCTGAAGTACGCTTCGAAGAGCTCTTTCGCTTCAAAAAAAAAAGCAGCTATCGTGTTGCTCAACGTACATGAAGAACGGGCAGAGGACGACGTATGTGCCAAAGGAACTTAGGATGCTGTCAGCACTACGTTATTTTGCAACTGGCTCGTTTCTTCGAGATGTTGGGCAGGATTTGTTTGCTCCTTGAGCAAAACGATGGTCAGTAGATCGATTAAGGAGGTTGCGCACGTTATAGGAATAGAATTGATGTGCAGATACATCAAATTTCCTACTACGGTCGATGAGCAAGATGTCGTAAAACAAATGTAAGTACTTTAAGAGACAGCGGGCAAGCTTTTCAGTGCTGGTTTAAACTCCAGTCAAAGTTGATCATAGTTTAACCTTGCCACTTTGGCTACACTTATTATTATTAAAGCTGACCCACTCAGAATTTAGGTGATAAAATTTAGAATTTCCCTACATATTAACACAATTTGATTACTCTTTCTGACTAAAAAATGAGTTATCATACAATTGAACAAAAGAAATAATCAAATATGAATACTTTTGATGATCAAAAACTGTATGTAGTTTTTCAATCATATTCTGGAATCATATTTGAATCAAATGTGTTTACTTTAGGTGATCAGAAATTTTTAATCATTTTCCATTCAGCTTTCTGAATCTTTTCTGACAATCTTTGTTGACTGAATAATGAATTTTATACTTGTTAAAATTTTACTTTTGATTGAAGATCTTATTTTTTTGCATACACACATTTTTTCAATAATGAAGTTCAGAAAAAATATATTAAAATTGTATTCTTCAAGAGAAGAAATAATGTATATACTGCTCCTAACAAAAGATTTCCACAACCATTTCTGCTCATTCGGCTTCCCAAAAAATATAAATCCAACCATTACACAATATAAAGGTTGTGAATTATTTGAACCCCAGGTAAGTGAAACTCTCTTGACATATGTACCTGGATATGGCTTCAACATCCCATACCATATCGTATTTTAAGATGTTGACGATCATATCTGATGCTGGATGTTGTAGTCGCAGATGTATATTGGTCCAGTTTGTTTGCGAATTACCTTTGGTTCAAATATCTCACAGAAGAAAGCATGCTTTCCCTTCATGAGATAAGAAATAGCATGTAGTATCTTATTTTGTATGAGTTATGAAAAATAAATGCATGATAATCGCATTCAAAAATGATTCAGAAATCTCAACCAAAATGCCTGAAATATGTTCACGAATATGATCAGAAAATGACTGTGAAAAGCATTCAAATATTACTCTAAAACAATTAAAGCCCAATTTTACAATGATATCACATATACACAACAAGCGTTTCGAAATACATATGAATCATAAATGATTATTCAAGAATAGTCACATTTATGGTACATTTTTCTTCCGACGATACGTTAATTTTCGAACAGAAAATGCTTTTAAATTTGAACGGTTTTAATCATCTTGGGGTATGATATTTGAATATTTTTTGATCAAAATTTTCAAAAAAGGCAAGCTGGGGAGTGTATATATGAAATATACTTATACCAGTTAGTTTCTTTTTCAGATTTTACTCTGCTACCGGCTTTCCCGGATGCATTGGCGCTATTGACTGCACACATGTAAAAATTAAGAAGCCGGCAGCCGACATTGAAAACTGTTACATAAATAGAAAAGGATTATTTTCAAAAAACGTGCAGTTAATATGCGATTACAACCTACATACGTATACTCGCCGGCAACGCACGTGTTGGTGGAAGTACCCACGATGCTTTTATATGGGAAAATAGCCTTTGTAAAGATTTCGTGGCAAGGCAATACAGCTTAGGTACAAGTACGAGTTGGCTTATTGGTGATTCCGCATATCCCCACCAGCCATGGCTTGGGACACCGTTTCGCACTCCGACAACAACTGGCCAAACCAATTTTAATTTTGCGCATATAAGAGCTCGAAACTGCGTAGAGATACTAAACGGCGTTCTAAAAAAAGTGTTTGCGTGTTTGTCCCATGAGCGCAGAGTGTTGGTGAACCCTGAGTTTGCAGGCGCAATCATAAACGCCTGTCTAACTTTCCATCAGAAGTAGATTTTATTCAGGAAGACCACCCAAACGACAGCTTACTACAACTCGGACGGTTCGAGAGAGGATAGTTAGGCATTATTTCAATTAATTTTATACACTATTATATCTATATATATAAAAGAAAGTGGTGTTAGTTACACTATTTATAACCTAAGAATCGATTTGGCTGAAAATTGGTGGAGAGGTAGCTTAGAACAAGGAGACGGACTTAGGATATCCTAGGGTCTTGAGATCAAAACGTGGACTTGGTATCAGCGAAACTGACGTCACAACAGTAGTTACGTCACGTGAGCTGCTGCCCAAATTTAAACAGTTATTGGATAAGTGTCCTAAGTTTCATTCCATTAGCACATGTTTTAATGCTACTCGCCGAGAGTGTTTGCTTAATAACTGGAGTGCCTTTTGGCTATTTAACGCCATTGACTTTAATTGATACCAGCAGTAAGATAATGCGAAGGTGATGCGGTTGTATGACTTCCTTACCGGTTAGTATAGATTTTTACAATATATATTTTTTTGCTGAGTACAATGATTTGGCTTTATACTATATACTTTTTTTTTACTTTTAGCTAATTCTGGATCAAACACCGTTAATTGATAAGTAAATTATAAGAAACACCGTTAATTGATAAGTAAATTATAAACGGAATTTAAAACAAATATACATTTTATTTATATTTCAATTCACTCTATAAAGCTTGGTTTTCCAGAATGTCGTTAAACTTATGGGTGGACGTGTGCACTTGATTATGTGCGGTGGATGGCAAAATGTGGTTTAAGACCTGTGATATTGGTGAAATGCATCCAGATGATGTACTTAAAATCATTGGTGAGTGTGCTTATTCAATATTTTGCATTCTGTTAAATTATTGCGATAAAAATTGTGTCATAGATTTATATGAATTAAATAATGGGGTCGCCTAAGTCCATAATTATCTCCAGATAGCCGACGTTAATGCAGGGGGATTTGCAGTTGTTGTTGTAGCAGTGATTTCCAGTAGTATTTGGCAGTTCTCCTGCCATATATATGATTTCTTCCTTGCATATCGCGCCTGCCACATCAAAGCCTATCAAAGTTCAAGCCTCTCCTACGCTTGATGTACACTATACAAAATATGTACATACATACCAAATAAAGAAAAATTTTATAAATTTAATACCCACATTCTTTATAAGGATGGCAGGATACATCCTCTGATGTTTACCACCGTTTTTCATGCTGCTATAAGGAGGCTCCTTGAAGATTTTGGGGAGTTTTGCTGTTGTCGATGTGGACAGCATATTGATCCGCTACATTTCGTAAAATACCACCATTAAGGTACTTGCCCGATCATCTCGGGAAACCACATTAAACCGTCTACCCTCTATCCGAAAGGAACTTGGGGTGGCTTTATCCTGGCCTGCGAAATAAATAGGATTCGTTGACCTGTCGACTTTTATCTACCTCTGTATCCTTCTCCATATCCAAATAACATTAATTTACTTTCATTCCCTTCCAGACCGTAAAAAGGATTTGGTTAAACTGCAGGCTGGCGAATACGTTTCTCTGGGGAAATTTAGTCCGAATTGAAAACGTGTCCTCTTGTGGAGAATATATGCTTTTACGGCGGTCTAAACAATTTACAGTGGCGTTGCTACTTCCAAATCAGAAACATCTGGAAGAACTAGCGGAACGAAGTGGTTTGCAGGGTAAATCATTTGAGTAATTATGCGCGTCAACAGCTATGGAGAAGGCAGTTATTAAGGAAATTTCCGAATGTGCTAAAAAGTATGGGTGCAAAAAATAAAATAAAAAACAATTTCCAAAAGAATTATGTTTATCGAATTTCCGTGTTAAAGACCGGGTTTTTATTTATGGGAGAAAAATATTAACAGATTAGCGGCTTCATAAATTTATATTTGTCAATCCTTTTTACAGATGTATTTAAATACGACGCATACAAATTTAAGAGGTCACCTGAATTGCCTAAATAACTTAGCACATCTGACATACATACGTGGGCTGTTGGATTGTACTTTTCATTTTAATTTTATATGAGAACCATCAACAAAGCATAAATGAGGGTTTTTAAAATCATAAAACATGCGGATAATAGGCGACCTTATAAATTTCCTAATTTATTTTATAAAAATTACAAACCCGGTCTGGAACACAATTTATTTGCAAATAGCTAGCACATCAGTAAAGATACGATTTTTACATCATGCTCTTTAACATTTCATGCTCTTTAACTTTTTATTTTAATTTTATATGAGAACCAACAACAAAGCATAAATGAGGTTTTTTAAAATCATAAAACATGCTAAGAATAGGTGACCTTATAAATTTCCTAATTTATTTTATAAAAATAACAAACCCGGTCTGGAACACAATTGATTTGCAAATAGCTAGCACATCAGTAAAGATACGATTTTTACATCATGCTCTTTAACATTTACCATCCAGGCAAATTACAAAAGTTTGAAGTACCCGCAGCTATTACGCTCTGCAAGGAAGTTTGGTCACCGGATATGTGTCTCGTTACCGCCGTTTTCAAATTGAGACGCAAGAAAATTCAAGATAAATATCAGCATGACATCAATCGCATGTACGCTTCAATAAAATCAATGTATTGATTTGATGTTGCGGGAGAAGTAAATTAAAAGCGTACATTTTTCCGCTGAGCATGTAGAGTTTTTCGAAAAGGAAATTAATTTCAATATTTTCCAAATTGTAGAAAAGAGGATACTGGCCATTGATTGGCTACGAATAATTGTACAATTTATACTAGCAAGAACGAAATTAGTGAACAAGGTGAAAAAGGCAAGCATTAAATTATAAACAATAGACAACAAATGAGGTATAGATGATATTTTTTTTTTTTTTAAATTATAATTATTAAATATAATGGAAGTTGTAATGTGTTTTTAGGTGCGTTATTACGTTTATATTTGTATTGTGTAATGAGTTAGAGAAAAAAGAAAACGTTATCTATTTGAATGCTGATTTATTTAATTATAATTAATATGTATGTACTACTATATGAACTACTTCGCGACTATATAAATAAAAATAAACAAATATAAATTCATTTCATAAGTAGTTTGGTATGAAATAGTTACTTTTTATGTATGTACAGCTACTTAAAAAAAAATAGCAAAATTAAAACACAAATATATGTAATTTCTATCTATTTTACGTTGTTCAATCATTTTCTAAATTTTTTTACATAATTTTATGTCAAAAAGCATAGTAATTATTTGAAACTCTTTATTCAAAATTCGAGAAACTTTTGAAAAGTCATCATAAGTTTTAAAATTGTTTTCTTAGAATTCTTAGAAACTTTCTGAATATGCATTTTTGTACCCCCATCCATCAATTCTAGCTAAACAAGATTCAACTTTAACCTCCCTAAAATATCCGCTTATTTTTGACAATTTTCTTTGTGAAAGGTGTTTAGTATTTTCTGCTATATAAACTTATTTCTTTTGTTTGGGAGAATATGCTTAATACCCTTCAGAAAAAAATTTTTCAAAAATAAGCGAATATTTTAGGAAGATTAAAGTTGAATCTTGTTTAGCTAGAATTGATGCAGGGGGTACAAAAGTTTCTAAGAATTCTTAAAAAACAATTTTAAAACTTGTGATGACTTTTAAAAAGTTTCTCGAATTTTGAATAAAGAGTTTCAAATCAATTTCTATGATTTTTGACATAAAATTATGTAAAAAAAATTTAGAAATTGACCAAACCACGTAAAATAGATAGAATTTACATTACATATATTTGTGTTTTAATTTTGCTCCTTTATATTTGACCACGGCCACGTATTTTTTGTCGGTCGCTTGAGATATGTTAGTATAATAGTAATAGTATTAATTCAATCATTAAATGATTGTGGCATTAACGCCATCTCTATTGACTTGAGCCTTTCATGCATGCCTTTCAGATTTAAAATTTAGCTAGTTAATTTTTTTGCCCATTATTGAACTCTCTTTGCCTTTCATCCTGGCCTTCCATATACTTTTTTATTTCGGCGTATGCACTGCCAAAAGTATTATGACCACGTGGGGTCGATTGAGATGTGGCTGGGTCGAGTACGGTAGCGTTTGGGTTTGGAGTCGCCCTTGAAGTCACTTTTGGAGTTTCTTTGGTAAGATCCAAAAATTCTATACCTTCTTCTTTTATTTCATTTGTCTGCAAATAAAAACATAAAATGTTAGTATATATAAACAAACAGCAATAAAAATTTGTATTCACGACACAATCTAAAAAGCCAATCTCCTTGCCGAAGTTGCGAAGTTTTTCCCGAGAATATTTTTGTACATTTACCTCAGTAAATCTCGCTTCCTTTGTTCTGCCATCTCCGTCTATTGAATCTGAGGGTAGTAACTCCAAAACTTCCACATCAACTCCCTCGAGTGGAATAGGTCCCTCGCTTGCCGGAAGAATGCCGGTTCTATTTCTGAATTTTTTATTTTTTCCCCCTGATTTTTCACGGCACACTTCCAATCGTATATTCCATAGTAACTTCCATAGTATATACGTACTTTTTTCCACTGTTCGGCTGTCTTGAAAGCTCCCCCCCACCGCATTTAGCTCAAGAGCAACGGCTTCCACCACACTGCGGCTCAGGTAAGCACTATAGGGACCGCTAAAAGTCCCCATTGCCACTTTTTATTTGCCTTCATCAATTCCACCAGTTTCATCTTCTGGTTTTTTGCAATTTTTCCACTTCTGGTTTTTTTCTATAAAATAAAAAATTAATTAGAAAACAAAAAATCCAATTCAGTTTCAAACAAACGAACTTCACTCATTTTCTTTTTATAGTTTGATACTTTCACGACCTTCGGAGCTAGTGATATGAATATCGGAAGAAATATCGAAAATAAATACTCACCATTCATACAGAAACACTACCTTGCGATAACCATGAACTAGGGTTGCATTTTGCGAAAATTCGTATCGCAAGGATACAGAAACGGGCTACTGGACTGCTATGACTCGAACCAGGCTGCATTCTTAAACAACCTTTTTGTATCAATTCAAGCACATGAGTTAAGATCCAGTAGTCTGAGTTCATCCTTCATGGTTCTCACCATAAATTTAGAAAACAAAAAAGTAGAAACACATTTTTTCAGAAAAGATTGGTCAGAACTCTCAGAACTCAGTAGTCACAGCTCCGAAACAAATTCAGAAATCAAAATTCAGAACTCAAATATTAGAAACCAAATTTCAGGAGTCAAAATTCAGAAAGTAATCAGGGAGCAAAAAACATTAAATTTTGCGCAAAATTTTGTATTTTTGCTCTCTGATTGCTTTCTGAATTTTGACTTAAGAAATTTAACTTCTGAGTTTTTTTTTTTTTCAGCCGTCTGGTAACTTCCTGGAACACAGCAACGTCGAAAGAAAGCGTTATATCCAATCGAAGTATGGATGTATTATATATAATAGCACCAAACTGAGTGAAGCCCGAACAAATAATTCTATCGGAGGTTGGCACAACGTCATTCGGAGTGCGTTTGGGACAAAACCTAACATATTTAATTTCATAAATAAAATAAAAAACGAAAAAAACAGAAATAAAATTGCAGCATTTTTCAGATGGAGGCGAGCCATATCGAAAACGCATGGTCCTTTGCCGGATATAGATAGATACCTTCCGGCTACAAATCACCATTAAAGTATTAGCCCAGCCATCTCGGGAACGATTAATATGACCATACCGCCCTCCCACCCCCTGGTTCCATGAGGAACTTGGGGACGCCAGAGCCTCGCCTTCTAAAGATGTGTATGATACATAAATATTTGTTACAGGATTCCCCTCCGTAGATAAGATTAACAATTGGGTTGCAGAAGCTTAGGAGCTATAAAGCTGTGTATTTATTGCTCTTATCAACCGCTTGAATCGCTGTAAATGCACTTGAAAAAGATAAAAGCGAAACCGATTTAATTAATTACATGCTTGCCATTGCACACAATTTACAATTTTAGATTGTGCTACTTTTTCTTTACATTTACAAAATACCTTCCAAATAAATAAACGAGAGAAATTTTATGTTTTTTCTGTTGACTGTTTGATACACTGCATTGATATTACTCGTATTATCAGTGATTAAAGGAATATGCAAAGAGAAGTAGAAGCAAACTATACCCAGTTCTACGGTAATAAATCCATCCGATATGACCGAAACACCCACACCAATGCCACCGCACTCTAAATATGTTATGGATTTTACGATAAACATTTAATCCAGAAACGGTATCGGTAATCAAGCTGCGCCCGGAGCATACACACATACAACCATGGTCACGTACTTTGGCGCACTTGAAGCCACACGTAGAATTAATATAAATAAGCGCATATTTTTATTTGATGTTAGTTTTAAGTCAACTAGTAAATAAATCCCATTCATACGAAGCAGCTGGACTGCTATGACTCGAACCAGGCTGCATTCTTAAACATCGTTTTGTATCAATTCAAGCACATGAGTTAAGATCCAGTAGTCTGAGTTCATCCTTCATGGTTCTCACCATAAATTTAGAAAACAAAAAAGTAGAAACACATTTTTTCAGAAAATATTGGTCAGAACTCTCAGAACTCAGTAGTCACAGCTCCGAAACAAATTCAGAAATCAAAATTCAGAACTCAAATATTAGAAACCAAATTTCAGGAGTCAAAATTCAGGAAGTAATCAGGGAGCAAAAAACATTAAATTTTGCGCAAAATTTTGTATTTTTGCTCTCTGATTGCTTTCTGAATTTTGACTTAAGAAATTTAACTTCTGATTTTTTTTTTCAGCCGTCTGGTAACTTCCTGGAACACAGCAACGTCGAAAGAAAGCGTTATATCCAATCGAAGTATGGATTTATTATATATAATAGCACCAAACTGAGTGAAGCCCGAACAAATAATTCTATCGGAGGTTGGCACAACGTCATTCGAAGTGCGTTTGGGACAAAACCTAACATATTTAATTTCATAAATAAAATAAAAAACGAAAATAACAGAAATAAAATTGCAGCATTTTTCAGCTGGAGGCGAGCCATATCGAAAACGCATGATCCTTTGCCGGGTATAGATAGATACCTTCCGGCTACAAATCACCATTAAAGTATTAGCCCAGCCATCTCGGGAACGATTAATATGACCATACCGCCCTCCCACCCCCTGGTTCCATGAGGAACTTGGGGTCGCCAGAGCCTCGCCTTCTATAGATGTGTATGATACATTAATATTTGTTACAGGATTCCCCTTCGTAGATAAGATTAACAATTGGGTTGCAGAAGCTTAGGAGCTATAAATCTGTGTATTTATTGCTCTTATCAACCGCTTGAATCCCTGTAAATGCACTTGAAAAAGATAACAGCGAAACCGATTTAATTAATTACATGCTTGCCATTGCACACAATTTACAATTTTAGATTGTGCTACTTTTTCTTTACATTTACAAAATACCTTCCAAATAAATAAACGAGAGAAATTTTATGTTTTTTCTGTTGACTGTTTGATACACAGCATTGATATTACTCGTATTATCAGTGATTAAAGGAATATGCAAAGAGAAGTAGAAGCAAACTATATCCAGTTCTACGGTAATAAATCCATCCGATATGACCGAAACACCCACACCAATGCCACCGCACTCTAAATATGTTATGGATTTTACGATAAACATTTAATCCAGAAACGGTATCGGTAATCAAGCTGCGCCCGGAGCATACACACATACAACCATGGTCACGTACTTTGGCGCACTTGAAGCCACACGTAGAATTAATATAAATAAGCACATATTTTTATTTGATGTTAGTTTTAAGTCAACTAGTAAATAAATCCCATTCATACGAAGCAGCTACTAAAACCCATTTCATGTGGATCCCTACGATGAAAGGTGTTGTCACGAATAAATTTCCCGCGGGTTTTCTGCGGATTTGTAATACTGGGATAAATTCGAGTTTTTTGATATCCTAATTGACAATAAAATCTTTACCATGTAAAATATTCCAAAGTATTGTGAAATGCTCAAATTTGATTTTGAGGATGATAGCATCTATTGCCAATATTATTAAAATGAACCTTTTCATATGCGATACAAATCCTATTTTATTGCTCGAGCCTAACCTAAAATAGTATATTGCTAATATAAAACAATTAAAACGCATAAGCTTTTGTTTGCAGAATATCTTCTTGGAAATCCGCAATAGCCACTTTCTATGTTGTTGCTTTCCTCGTTCAGCACAGATGAATAGATATTCTTCTTCATTCTTTCTTAATCCGTTTCCAAGAAGTGGCCTCAAACTACAGCAGATTGTTTATTTCGTTGTAAACAAGGGTGAATTTCTTTCCAGGAAACGGCACTGAACTGTTGTTTACTGTTGCCGCTGAGGGCCATAAAATCCGCCAAAAATATTGTACGAGAGCCGTACTTTTTTTATTAAGTAGGTAAAAATGTCCAACAAATTTTTATAATTGAAAGCGCAATTTTAGCATTTTATTTGGAGGGGAACCTGTAAGTTAGTGCTGGGAAGATTTCATTTAGCGTGAATTAGTAAGCAGGAAGGCATATGATTGAAAATCAGACAATTGCGCTTTTCGCAACAAAGCTATTTTATAAAACTCAAATCTCTTTTGTACTCAACCAGATCGTTCAAGTTTTTTGGTTTTTATGCAATTATTTTCTGTCGAAAGTAAAATTTTTAGTTTCTGCTTTATAATTATAGATACTGAGGTCGAAGCGTGTATCTCCATACCGCTGAAAACCTTTTTGGACTGGTTAGCAGTCAACACCTCATTTAAAGTTTTTAGTTTTAGGTTTATGTGCAGAATTCAGACTGAGCTTCATATAAGATGTTAAAATCGTACACTTTTGGAAAATTCAAAAATTTACTCTAATTCATTTATTATTTATTTATTTATTTATTTATTTATTATTTAAAGTCGACGACAAACTATGGTCGACTGCATAATATAAAAGATATATAAATATACAACTCAAAAGATAAAATTTAAGATATATCGAGCTTTCAACAATGTTATATTACAAACAAAGAAATATGAATGAACATTACTATTTAATTTCAGAATATAATAATAATAAGAAATATGAGAAGAAATAAGATCTTATGCCGAAATCTTTTACTGGCGGAATGCATCAGATTCCGCTCAGCATGATTTCGGAATGCAGTGGATTCCAATCTCCCTGTTGGAATGCAACAAGATTCCAATCAGCATGTCATGGGAATCCGGCAGTGCTAAGAGTAGTGTAATGAGGATACGCCATCACAAGGCATAAAAAAGTAACATGACCTGTGTTGTTGGAATGCACCGGATTCCAATCAGCTCGATGCCTGACCCATAAGATTATACTGCCGGAATGCATACGATCCCGGTCAGTGACTCATGAAAAAGCATGTTTTTTACGTTGTTGGAATGCACCAGATTCCAATCAACACAGTACTGTCTTGTTCCTTCTTAATGATACATGTTGATAAATGTTCCTCCATCCTTAAGCGAGATAGTTCCTGTTTTTTATCGAAGGAATAAAATGCCGGCAAATTAAATTAGCTTGTATCTCTTAAATTAGATAGGCAAGTATTGCATTACGTATAGTGGCAAAAGTACATTCAAGACTGATGCAGCTATACAAGTCATTGTAGTGCGCGCACCAGATAAGAAGAGGATTATTTTTAGCAAAGTTTCGTCGACAAAGGGGTAAATAGAAAGGAACGTAGTGTCTGGATACTCTAGGGGGAACCGCAAAAAACAAGCGGCTGAAGAGGTCCGCGGAATCAATTTCTCCAATAATGAGCTTATGGATGAACAATACCCCCAGTAATATTCTCCGATTTTCCAGAGTGGATAAGTTAATAAGAAGAAGTCTACTTCTGTATGGAGGAAGGTGGAGACTTGAGTCCCAATTAAGGCCGCGCAATGCAAATATCAAAAATTGCTTTTGAACTGACTCAAGACGCTTTATATGCTTTTGAGAAACAGGGGACCAAACGCATGAGCAATACTCGAGTATTGGACGAACCAGCGATGTGTAAAGAACCTTAGTGAGGTACGGATCATCGAATTCTTTAGCCCATCTTTGAACAAATCCAAGTAAACCCAACGCTTTGTTGGCTATAGATGAAATATGCATGTTAAAATTCAATTACGGATCAAAAAGGACACCTAGATCATTTGCAATAGATATACGCTCCAAAGGCGTACCATCTATTACATAAGATTTCAATGCTGGCTTCACTCGGTGAAATGTCATATGCTTACATTTAGAGCAATTTAAAGCTAGTAAATTTGTTGTGCACCAACATTGGAACGAGTCCAAGACGGCCTGAAGAAGATCCAAGGAACTCAAATCGGTAGGACAGTAAGTGTAGCAAAGTTTTACATCATCCGCATACATTATAGTATGGGAATATAATATTGTCTGTGGCAAGTCATTAATGAAAACGGCAAAGAGCAAAGGGCCTAGATGACTTCCCTGGGGTACGCCGGAGGAAACTCCGAACGATTCCGACAGATTGCACTTGAACAGGACTTTTTGGGTCCGGTTAGAAAGATAGCTTTTCAGCCACATTAATAGGTGAAACGGAAAGCCCAGTAAATCAAGCTTATGAATAAGCAACTCGTGGTTGACGGTATCAAATGCTTTGCTGAAGTCCGTGTAGATGACATCCGTTTGCTTTTTTTTTATTAGTGAAGTAAATATGCATATGACGAAATTTGGGCTTAACTATTATAGTAAGTTATGCAAGTAAATTTATTATTATAGAATATGAATAGAATATTATGGCTTAAACATGAACAATTCGCCGCCGTCGCGAAGCACGCCATTTTCCACACACAAAATATACGGGGAATAAAGTGAGCCACATAACAACCCTGCAGTCAAACCACCTAGTTGTTACTAGGAGAATACTAGTTTGCCAAAAATCCCAACTAGTATGAGTTCTGTAATTTTTCCATACTAGCAACTGGTATTTTTAACACGGTGATGTCCTACGAAATATCAATTACCAGTCTCTGTATCAGCAGCATACCAATTGACAAACTAGTCATTATATACACCAACATCGTACTAGATGTCATACTAGTCAGCGTACCCATCACAGTCATATCAATTAACACACTAGTCAACCTTTGTGCCAGCATTATATCAGATAGCATACTAGTTATTATATACACCAATATCATACCAATTGACATACTAGTTTGTGTATTCAGCATCAACCCTCCAGTTAAAAGCCAAAGTAGTCAGCAAACATTCTAATGCATTGACTAGAATTTTGTAGGGGTATTCATGCTAGTTGGTGATTGAATAGTTTATTGACTAAAATTTTTCAAAGTTATTTATATTAGTCGGTTTTTGAATATTTTATTGACTAGAATTTTGTGGCGTTATCCACACTTGCTAGTATTTCATTGGATTTTGCTGGAGATGAAATGTGCTCATGCTTTCTTCCGGCAATACATACTTCAGTTAACAAAACTAGATTTCGTACAAATCAGCGGGCACATAAACAAAAACACGCGTACCTACCACCTCACCGTTGCTTCTGCAAATTAAAGAAGCTATCAATAGGGCCAAGCCTTTTAAATCGATAGACCTTGACGGAATACATATGCCGATGCTGAAACGCCTTGACCTTTAGGGCATCAGCTACCTTACGCATGTTTTGGACTTGTCATTTAAGCCCTTGTCATTTCAGAATATTAAATAAGGTCAAGAATAATCCCAACATCAAAGCCGGGAAGCTCAGCTAACGATGGTGAGTCGTATCTACCGAAGTCATTCATTTACCATAAGGAGGTCCTGATTCTAATCCACACTAAGACGGGAAGTAGCATCGCGAGTTCGTGCCAAGAGAAAGCTGTTATCAATATACTCTTGCTTAAATTATGTAGTATGTCAATTGGTATAATATCGATGTATATGATAACTAGTATTTCACCTGGTATAATTCTGGCGAGAGGCTGACTAGTTTGTCAACAAGTATGATGCTGACGCAGAGACTGGCAATTGATATTTCGTGGGACATTGCCGTGTTAAAAACACTATTTGCTAATATGGAAAAAATACTAGTTGGGATTTTTGGCAAACTTACTTTCTAAACTAGTATTTTTCTAGAATACAACTATTTGGTTTGACTGCAGGGAATATACAAGTTGGCATACTACTATGCATCATTATAATACCAGTTGACATACTATACGACATACTATACGATATTTGCATCAGCATCCTACTAGTTAATATGCAAGTCCTAGTCCGGGTTGAAGAATTACTTGAAAATTGATGAATTAGCTCAAATGCATTATGTTTCATATACATAAAAAGTATGTATCTATATATATATATATATGCGGAGTACCCTAATAGCCAGCATAACAGCTCTGCATATTCTTTACAAACATTTTTACATACTCGCTTTGTATTGCAAATTTAACTCTCTTTTCTTAAACTTGTTTACATAGTCACCTTTTCAATTTACTTTTTCCAGTACATAGCAATAGCATATAGACCTAGCGGTAACCAAATTCTTTTATGCTGTAACCTTCGTGAAATATGAACAGTAATTTTATCAGGCCACTTAATTTTTGTCCTCTAAATACGTCGGACGTTTTACAAAAGTATTTTGTTAAAATAAAGCATAATTTTTGTTTAACCTAAAAGGTAAACCGTGCAAGTGTTTTTATTACGGCAAAAAAGGTAAAGTCAACCGTTCCAACTTCGAAGGCATCAATTTGGTAAGGATTTAGTTCGATTGAATCCTACAAGTGGTGACCTCGCAAAAAGTGTCGTTGCAACGATTTCGAACACGTACTAGTAAGCGAATCTAGCATAAAGCACAACGATGCCCAACGATAGCGGAATTTCTTCGGCACCAACGGCTAACAGGCCACCACAGAACTCCAACAATTCCATCCACACAACACCGCTAGTCGAAAGACAATCTGCTGCAGTTTACGCCCGGCTACCAATCCCTGCCACGTCCAGTAATAATATTGAAGCTTGGTTCACTTCAATGGACTTTTGGTTCACTGTGTCGGGAATCACCTCCGACAAACAGAAGGCGGCAACTGTGTTCGCCGCACTCGATCCCACGGTTATTTGGTCAACTATCCGAGGTGATCGCAGCTATGCCACAACAAGATAGATTTGAGTACGTCAAGACTAAAATAATAGAGCATTTCGCCGATAGCGAACAAAGGCGCCTGAACCGACTTCTATGCGAACTTCCACTCGGTGATAAAAAACCTTCCGAACTATATTTCGAAAAGAAACGCGTCGCCGGAAATACATTAGGAGAAGCCGCCTTAAAAGGCTTGTGGACTAAACGTCTCCCAGAATTTGCGCAACCCATCGTTGCTGCATCCTCGGGTACTGCTGCGGAATTTACAAAAATTTACAACGTTCATCGAGTGGAATCTGGAGTTGCGAGTGAAATAAATCAGCTCCGCTCAACCGTAAAAGACCTCGGCAAGCGTCTCGATAGATTCTCTATACGCTCACGTTCACGCACTCGGCAGAGATCAGCAAGTAAATTTCGACATCGAAGCACAAATCGATCAGAAACAAGCAATCCGTATTCATCAGCTAGTACCCAGTGCTGGTACCACAAAAAGTACAGCAAAAACGCTCGTAAGTGCCGCAGCCCGTGCCGCTATAGACAGCTGCAGTGACGACAGATAAGGGCGAACAATGACTAGATAATCACGCTGCTGAACCCCGTAATACATTTGTAGGACCTCGTAAAGTATTCCGCCTTCAAGTAAAAGACAATATTTCAAAAACTACATTTCTTATCGATACGGGGGCCGACGTATCGATCCTTCCGCTGACATCGCAACCGTATGACATCCAACCAACTGTCACTAAACTATATGCTGCAAACGGTGCTGCTATCAAAGTCTTAGGTAAAATGAAACTAAAACTTGACCTAGGTCCCGGCGCGATTTTGTCTGGTCATTTATAATCGCAGATGTCACTCAACCTATCATAGGCGCGGATTTTATAAAATTTTACGATCTCCTCATAGACATGCGTCGAAGTAAACTGATCGACAATACGACGAACTTAGCTACGAATTTATCGCCAACACTAAAATACAATGTGTTAGAATTAAAGACATTTACGATCGAGGGGGTTTTCAATGAAATTTTAAACGAATTTCCAAGCATCACGAAATTGGCGCTAGATGGCACAAAATCTAAATCAACGGGTTTTCATCGAATTCAAACGACGGGACAGCCAGTGTTCTGTAGGCCTCGCCGTCTTCCGCCCGAAAAATTAGAAGCGGCAAAATCCGAGTTCGAATTTTTGCTCAAGGCGGGAGTGTGCCGCTCATCAAACAGTAGTTGGTCCAACCCACTCCCTATGGTTAGGAAAGGTGATGGGTCCTGGGGACCATGCGGAGACTATAGGGCTCTAAATGCTCAAACGCTCCCCGATCGGTATCCCTTGCCCTATTTAACAGACTTTGCCAATATTTTTTTCGGAAAATCGTTGTTTTCAAAGATCGATCTCAAAAAGGCATTCTACCAGGTGCCAATCCACGCTGACGACGTGCAGAAGACCGCAATAACAACGCCCTTCGGTTTGTATGAGTTTCAATTTATGACATTCGGGCTGTGTAACTCGGCACAAACATTTCAGCGTCTAATCGATGAGGTCCTGCGCGGTTTGGATTTTGTCTTTCCATATATCGACGATATATGTGTGGCGTCAGAGTCGATAGAACAGCATCAGCAACATTTAAGATTACTTTTCCAGCGACTACAGGAAAATAATTTGACCATAAATATTTCCAAATGCGTTTTCGGAAAACCGGAAATAAAGTTTCTAGGTCACTTAGTTAATTCCACTGGAATCAAACCGCTACCAGAAAAAGTTGCATCGCTGGTAGACTTTCCCAAACCGACTATCACCAAGAATCTGAAACGCTTTATAGCAATGATCATTTTTTATAGAAAATTCCTTCCCCACGCTGCCGACTACCAGTCTAAATTACAGCAACTCGTTCGAGGAAATAAGAAAAACGATATGACGGCCCTCGTTTGGAATGCTGAAGCCGAGGATGCGTTTAAACGTTGTAAAGAAGAACTCGCAAACGCGGCGCTATTGTTTCACCTATCGGAATGCTGAAGCCGAGGATGCGTTTAAACGTTGTAAAGAAGAACTCGCAAACGCGGCGCTATTGTTTCACCTATCAGGAAACGCGGAATTGTCACTGCATACCGACGCCTCCTAACACCAGCACAGCGCAAGTACAGTACGTACGATCGGGAACTAACCGCAATGTATCAAGCTGTGTCATACTTTCGCTACATGATATAGGGACGACGCTGTCATATACTTACGGATCATCGCCCACTTGTCTTCGCATTCAGGCAAAAACTGGAAAAAACAGCTCCTCGCCGTGCGCGTCAGCTTGACTACATAGGGCAGTTTACGACAGATATAAGACATATATCGGAAGAAGCTAACATCACGGCAGATCTATTATCTCGAATTCAGTCACTGGGCGAAGTAATCGATTATAACGCCATAGCACAGGCACAGCAAACCGACCCCGAGTTGCAAACGTTTTTGGCATCAGGTACAAACGCTAAATTTTCTTTATCATTAAAACCGTTTATTCCTACAGGAACGAACGTTCAATTAATCTGCGATACGTCTACGCCAAATATTCGTCCATACATTCCAAAAGAATTTCGAAACCAGATATTGTATAAAATGCACAACCTGGCACATCCTGGAGTGCGCGCCACTACGAAGCTGGTTACAGCTCGATTCGTTTGGAAAGGCATAAAAAAGAGCGTTGCAGATTTCGTCAAAAGATGTGAAGCATGCCAGCGATCAAAGACCCATCGTCACACGAAATCCCCAATGGTTAGATATGGTACACCTCAAGGTAGATTTACGCACATCAATATCGATATAGTCGGACCATTTCCCTTATGCGAAGGACAGCGTTACTGCCTCACTATTATCGATCGTTTTACACGATGGCCGGAAGCGGTCCCCATTCCGAGACCCCCATTCCGTCCCCCGCCGAGACCGTCGTCAAAGCGTTAATAACCGTTTGGATATCGAGATTTGGCGTCCCCGAGCGCATAACGTCGGATCGTCGGCGACAATTTGAATCCGCAATATTTCAGGAGCTTATTTCATCATTGGGAGCAACTCATTTGCGTACTACGTCGTATCACCCCCAATCCAACGGCATAGTCGAACGCTGGCACCGTGGCCTGAAATCAGCAATCCTTTGCCAAGGCTCCAGCAAATGGACGCACTATCTGCCTACGATTTTGCTTGGACTTAGAGTGGTATTCAAACCGGATATCGGCGCATCCCCAGCGGAACTTGTTTACGGTACGACGTTAAAGTGCCTGGAGAATTTTTCCACCCAACTAGGCCAACATATGTAACCAGTGACACGGTAGCATAATTTCATAAGTCAATGGAAAAGATTCGTGCTAGTGACACCGCCCACCATTCGCCTCCTACTACGTTTGTGTCACAAAAGTTACAAACCGCAACACACGTTTTTATAAGAAACGATTCCGTGCGACCCGCACTAACTAATCCGTACGACGGATCGTTCGCAGTAACGCATAAAACTTCGAAATATTTTACAGTGCTCATTCGAGGGCAACCACGCAACATAAGCATCGATAGACTAAAACCCGCATTTTTAACAAGCTCCGATTATCAATCTCCGTCAACACTCAGAGGGCCACAACTAACCCCGGAAATAAACATATCAAAGACGCCTATGCAAAGCTCTATCCGAAACACTCAGCCAGATAAAAACAAAAATAACGCATCGACGAAATCTACACGAAGTGGTCGACAAGTGAAATTCCCCAGTCGGTACATGTAACTTTCGTCTAGGAGGGGAGTAATGTGGAGTACCCTAATAGTCAGCATAACAGCTCTGCATATTCTTTACACACATTTTTACATACTCGCTTTGTATTGCAAATTTAACTCTCTTTTCTTAAACTTCTTTACATAGTCACCTTTTCAATTAACTTTTTCCAGTACATAGCAATAGCATATAGACGTAGCGGTAACCAAATTCTTTTATGCTGTAACCTTCGTGAAATATGAACAGTAATTTTATCAGGCCACTTAATTTTTGTCCTCTAAATACTTCGGACGTTTTACAAAAGTATTTTGTTAAAATAAAGCATAATTTTTGTTTAACCTAAAAGGTAAACCGTGCAAGTGTTTTTATTACGGCAAAAAAAGGTACATATACATATATCACTTTAAAATATAAATTTTAATAAAACTACGTACATATATGGGTAAGGCTTTTTCAACTGAGCCCCGTCTTAACCAAAGTCAATATTGTGTGACGATATATGGTCAGCGCCGAGTTTTGTGGTCGAAAAGAACACTATGTGAACTTCGTCGCAAAATTCGACATAGTTTTGTTTTTAATTAGTAATTAAAATGTTTTGGACTGTTTTGGGAAATTAATTGTTTATTCGAAAATAAGCGTCCTAACGGTACAATTTTTAGATATAAATTCAAAATACATTCTAGTACAGATTAAAGTAATATTTTTGTTGCAAAAGTTGTTTTTGTTAATGGTTCGCAATAAATTTTCTATAAAGAATTGATCTCCTTGCAGACGGAAATTTTAAAGAACAACTTATGTAAAAACCATTTCGGGGATAATCTACGTAAAAAATGCTTGATATCCTACATAGTTTGAAAACACTGCTTTGTTTTAGTACTGCTAATATTGTTGTCAGTAAGGCAAAAAATAAAAATAGAGTTATAAAGAATTATTTTGTTTGCATTGATATTAAATACGAACATATTGGTGAACAAAATGCCGAATCTAAATGACTGCTGTAAACTTTTACAAAAAAAGAACCATAATAGAGTGTACACAAATTTAGTTCAAATAATTTAATGTCGTCGGTAGGGTTTTCCACAGTATTTTGGGAACCGTCTTCAACAGTGCAGTTTATATACGTAACATAAAAAATAATTATAAACTTTGCACTGGTTATGACCAATACTTACATTAGGAGACGAATGTAATTTTCCGTTGTATAAATATTTTCTAGCCTTTCGACCAACGTACTGTCCTGCTTGTTCACTAAATTTAACATTTTAATCACTTGTTCGAACTAAATTTGTGTACACGCAATTATGGTTATTTTTTCGAAAAGGATTAGAGCAGTCATTTGGATTCGGCGTTTTTTTACCAATATGCTCGTATTTAATATCAATGCGAATAAAATATTTATTAGTAAATCTGTTTTTATTTAAAAATTCATAAGCTTAACTTACTTACTTAATTGGCGCTTAAACGTCTAAACGGTAATGGCCGTCCAACAAGGCGCGCCAGTCGCTCCGTCGCTCCGCCAACCGGCGCCAATTGGTCACACCAAGGGAGTTTAAATCGTTTTCCACTTGCTCCTTCCAACGGAGTGGGGGCCGCCCTCTACCTCTGCTTCCATAGGCGGGTTCCGATAGAAACACTTTCTTGGCCGGAGCATCATCTTTCATTCGCATAACATGGCCTAGACAGCGCAGCCGCTGCGTTTTAATTCGCTGGACTATGTTGATGTCTGCGTATAACTCGTACAGCTCATCATTAAATCTTCTTCGGTACTCGCCATCGCCATAGAGGTCCATAAATCTTTCGAAGAACTTTTCTCTCGAACACTCCCAAAGCCGCTTCATCTGCTGTTGTCATGGTCCATGCTTCTGCCCCATATAGCAGGACGGGTGCGATAAGTGACTTGTAGAGTATGATTTTCGTTCGCCGAGAGAGGACTGTACTTTTCAATTGCCTACCTAGTCCAAATTACCATTTATTGGCAAGATTGATTCTTCGCTGGATCTCAGTGCTGATATTGTTGCTAGTGTTGATGCTGCTTCCCAAATAAACGAAGTCTTTTACTATTTCGAATAAGCTTAACACCGGCTTATAATAACTGAATATTCAATTATTATGATTTTATAAGAGAAATTGAAAAGAAAGAAAAACACATCTACTGGCATATTGCGATGTTACCATTTGGAAAACCGCCACGTAATCATCGTCAGGCAATTTCGTAATGTTATCAAAGGTTTCATCGAGATTCGAACCGCGAATCACACGGTGAAACTTCAGTTGTCTTAGTTACCAGGCTATCCTGCTTGGATTTGTTTCCTTGATTAATTCAGTTTATCTCAACACAATTGAGACATTCTGTCTCTATATTAATTTTCGTGCTGTTTAGACTTGTTTTTGTAAAGTTTCTTTTTCGTTGCGAATGAGAAGCTTTGTAAACTTGTGCTCAGTTTCATATATTTATGTTTGTTTGTCAGTAGTCAGCAAACATTCTAGTTCATTGACTGGAATTTTGTGGGGGTATTCATACTAGTTGGTTATAGAATAGTTTATTGACTAACATTTTTCAAAGTTATTTATATTAGTCTGTTTTTGAATATTTTATTGACTAGAATTTTGTGGCGTTATCACACTTGCTAGTATTTGATTGGATTTTGTTTGTCCAACTCGATGAAATGTGCTCATGCTTTCTGCCGGCAATACATACTTCAGTTAAGAAGACTTGATTTCGTACAAATCAGCGGGCACATAAACACAAACACGCGTAACTACCACCTCACCGTTGCTTCTGCAAAATGAAGAAGCCATCAATAGGTCAAGCCTTTTAAATCGATAGACCTAGACGGAATAGCTATGCCGATGCTTAAACGCCTTGGCCTTTAGGGCATCAGCTACCTTACGCATGTTTTGGACTTGTCATTTAAGCCCTTCTCATTTCAGAATAATAAATAAGGTCAAGAATAATCCCAATATCAAAGCCCGGAAACTCAGCTAACGATGGTGAGTCGTTCCTACCGAAGTCATTCATTTACCATAAGGAGGTCCTAATTCTAATCCACACTAAGTCGGGAAGTAGAATCGCGAGGTCGTGCCCAGAGAAAGCTGTTATCAATATACTATTGCTTAAATTATGTAGTATGTCAATTGGTATAATATTGATGTATATGATAACTAGTATTTCATCTGGAATAATTCTGGCGAGAGGCTAACTAGTTTGTCAACAAGCATGATGCTGACGCAGAGACTGGCAATTGATATTTCATGGGGCATTGCCGTGTTAGAAACACTATTTGGTAATATGGAAAAAAGACTACTATTTTTCTAGAATACAACTAGTTGGTTTGACTGCAGGGAATATACCAGTTGGCATACTACTATTCAATAATACCAGTTGACATACTATACGATATTTGCATCAGAATCCTACTAGTTAATATACAAGTCCTAGTCCGGGTTGAAGATTTACTTGCAAATTGATGAATTAGCTCAAATTCATTATGTTTCATATACATAAAAAGTATGTATCTATATATATTCATATATCACTTTAAAATATAGATTTTAATAAAACTACGTACATATATGGGTAAGGCTTTTAACTGAGTCCCGCCTTAACCAAAGCCAATATTGTGTGACGAATTTGGTCAGCGCCGAGTTTTGTGGTCGAGAAGAACACTTTGTGAATTTCGTTGCAAAATTCGGCATAGTTTTGTTTTTAATCAGTAACTAAAATGTTTTGGACTGTTTTGGGAAATTAATTTTTTATTCGAAAGTAAGCGTCCGAATGGTACAATTTTTAGATATAGATTCAAACTACATTCTAGTACAGAGTAAAGTTATTTTTTTTTTTTGCAAAAGTTGTTTTTGTTATTGGTTCGCAATAAATTTTCTATAAAGAATTTATCTCCGTGCAAATGAAAATTTTGAAGAACAACTTATGTAAAAACCATTTCGGCGATAATCTACGAAAAAAATGCTTGATATCCCACATAGTTTGAAAATACACCTTTGTTTTAGGAAACCTTTAGTACTAATAATTTTGTTGTCAGTAAGGCAAAAAATAAAAATAGAGTTATTAAGAATTGACTTTATCAAACTGTGATTTTTGCCGGCTCAAGGTCCAATGTAATAAAACACTTTTTTAAATATTTCCCAATATATTTCAATCTCCTTCGGAGATCGTCTTCAGGGGCTATAACAATAACAAACAAATATTCACATATAAAACTGAATACAATTGGGATACAATTTTTCCATACATACATACATTAATTATCTTGTCCGAAACACGACACTTGTACATTCGCCATGCAGTTCAGAACAAATTTTTTTTTTTTTTTTTTTTTTGTGAGTCAAGTAAGTGTCTATAAATATGTGAGCAATTTTCTGTGTCCGTTTTGTAATTTATTCTCTTGCTTGGTGATGTATTTGCTATGTGTAGCATTTCTAACGTAAACCTTTTGCTATAATTTGTCTCCTGCTCTAGTATGCTCACCGCTTTAAAATATGGTTGGTGTCCGTTCTCTGTACAGTGAGCCGCAAGTGCTGTTTTATGAATGTTGCCAGATGATCTACATTTAATATCCGATCTGTGTCCTGCTATTCTTGTTTTTAATTTGTTCTTTGTTGTACCCACATATTCTTTTTCACAGTTATTATTTTCATTTCCCGCACATGTAATCTTATATATTACATTATGTTTGTCTGAATTTGTTATTTTGCTTTTCATGTTTTTAAAAAATATGTTTGTTGTGTACGATGGTTTGTGTGCAATTCTTATATTCTCCTTGTCATAGATGTCTGAGCCCTGCAATCTTTCTGAAAAACCTGGTATATATACTACAGATCTATATTTTGTAGCCGTGTTCTCTCTGTTCTTCCGGCATTTATCTTTCGGGTATTCTTTTATTAACCTCTGTATTGCGTTAGGAGGAAGTCATTCATCTTTAGTATGTGTGTTATACGTTTTTTATTCTCGGAGTGAAAAACCGTGTCACTCGTATCTAATACTCGTCTAATGAAGTTTTTTGCCGTGTTTATAATCATACCCCTTGGGTGTTTTGATTTAAAATTTATTATTCTTCCTGATGATGTGGGCTTTTGATACCAGTCAAGTTTTATTTTATTGCCTATTTTACATACTAATGTGTCTAGAAACGGCAGTCTACTAGCCGACTCCAGCTCCATCGTAAACTTTATGTCCCTGTGGAATGAGTTGAGTACCTCCAAGGTTTGTTCCAGCTCGTCCTCCTTAACAATGGCAAACACATCATCTACGTATTTGCTAAGTAGTCTCGCGTTTGTCACTGTTTCCAAAATCTCTTCCATGATGATGCCGGCAACAATCGGTGATGCTAGGGATCCCATTGGAAGTCCTTTGAGTTGCGTATAAATTATTTCTTCATACTTGAAATATCTATTTTCCGATATGCAAAACTTCACAATTTCCATAAAAAGTTGTTTTGGAATATCCGTGTGTTCCTTTATATCTTTCCACTTTGTCAGTATAGTTTGTATAGCCAGGTCTATTGGTATACTTGGGAATAGTGACACAACATCAAACAATACGAGGCGTTCATCATCATAAATGCAGGAGTCGTTGACCTTGTCTTTGAATTCTATTGCATTTTTTACATTAAACTTAGATTTTGTCGTCAGATTTTTTAAAATATTAGTCAGGTATTTACATAAATTATAGGACGGAGCATTTAACATGGAACAGATTGGTCTTAAGGGCATATTCTCTTTATGGACCTTTGGTAATCCATATATACGGGGTGGGAGAGCTGTGTGTGTAGACATTTTGAATTTTTCGTTGTTCGTTATAAGACCTAATTTGTGCAATTTATCTACCAACTGATTATTTTTCGTTTGTAACTTCAATGTCGGATCCTGGCGTAATCTTCGGTATAACGACAAATCTTCCAGCAAACTTTGCATTTTTGACCTATAGTCGCTTTTTTCCATTGCTACCGTCACATTACCTTTGTCTGCATTCACAATCATAATATTTTTATTTTTGTTCAAAAATTCCCGTGTTTGTTCCACTGTGTCATTAATGGCTACGTCTGTTGTGCTCGCTCTGTTTTTCGTCAAAGTGTCTTTAATTAAAATTGATAATTTGGTTCTCGCAGATTCCTGGTGCTCTTTGTTTTTTATGCTCCTTACCAATTCTTCTCCATCAGATATGCATTTGAAAAGAGGGAATGTTTGTTGTTACTGTTGTTGCCTAGTATTTGTTTATTTCGCGCGCTTCGTAATCTTTCAAACTTTGCTTTTTGTTGCTCATTCCATTGTGTAGCTCTTTTCAGTGTGAGCTGCTGATCACTCTCAAATAAAGCTTTTGCATCCTCGTTCTCCATTATTTGGCTTAGCTTTTCTTTTGTATATGCTACCTGTTTTGTTTTTGTCTTTAAAATATTGTGTTTAAATTTTATTAAGGCGCTGAGTATTACGAAGCGCGCGAAATAAACGAAATAAACAAATACTAGGCAAGAACAGTAACAACAAACAGTAGTTGGTAAATAAAACAAACACAGATTTTCCACCTGAAGTTGAAGCACTGCTTGAAAAAGGTCCAAAGTTCGCTCTACCAATGTCAACAAATACATTCCCTCTTTTCAAATGCATAGCTGATGGGGAAGAATTGGTAAGGAGCATAAAAAACAAAGAGCACCAGGAATCTGCGAGAACCAAATTATCAATTATAATTAAAGACACTTTGACGAAAAACAGAGCGAGCACAACAGACGTAGCCATTAATGACACAGTGGAACAAACACGGGAATTTTTGAACAAAAATAAAAATATTATGATTGTGAATGCAGACAAAGGTAATGTGACGGTAGCAATGGAAAAAAGCGACTATAGGTCAAAAATGCAAAGTTTGCTGGAAGATTTGTCGTCATACCGAAGATTACGCCAGGATCCGACATTAAAGTTACAAACGAAAAATAATCAGTTGGTAGATAAATTGCACAAATTAGGTCTTATAACGAACAACGAAAAATTCAAAATGTCTACACACAGCTCTCCCACCCCGTATATATGGATTACCAAAGGTCCATAAAGAGAATATGCCCTTAAGACCAATCTGTTCCATTTTAAATGCTCCGTCCAATAATTTATGTAAATACCTGACTAATATTTTAAAAAATCTGACGACAAAATCTAAGTTTAATGTAAAAAATGCAATAGAATTCAAAGACAAGGTCAACGACTCCTGCATTTATGATGATGAACGCCTCGTATCGTTTGATGTTGTGTCACTATTCCCAAGTATACCAATAGACCTGGCTATACAAACTATACTGACAAAGTGGAAAGACATAAAGGAAGACACGGATATTCCAAAACAACTTTTTATGGAAATTGTGAAGTTTTGCATATCGGAAAATAGATATTTCAAGTATGAAGAAATAATTTATACGCAACTCAAAGGACTTCCAATGGGATCCCCAGCATCACCGATTGTTGCTGACATCATCATGGAAGAGATTTTGGAAACAGTGACAAACGCGAGACTACTTAGCAAATACGTAGATGATGTGTTTGCCATTGTTAAGGAGGACGAGCTGGAACAAACCTTGGAGGTACTAAACTCATTCCACAGGGACATAAAGTTTACGATGGAGCTGGAGTCGGCTAGTAGACTGCCGTTTCTAGACACATTAGTATGTAAAATAGGCAATAAAATAAAACTTGACTGGTATCAAAAGCCCACATCATCAGGAAGAATAATAAATTTTAAATCAAAACACCCAAGGGGTATGATTATAAACACGCCAAAAAACTTCATTAGACGAGTATTAGATACGAGTGACACGGTTTGTCACTCCGAGAATAAAAAACGTATAACACACATACTAAAGATGAATGACTTCCCTCCTAACGCAATACAGAGGTTAATAAAAGAATACCCGAAAGATAAATGCCGGAAGAACAGAGAGAACACGGCTACAAAATATAGATCTGTAGTATATATACCAGGTTTTTCAGAAAGATTGCAGGGCTCAGACATCTATGACAAGGAGAATATAAGAATTGCACACAAACCATCGTACACAACAAACATATTTTTTAATAACATGAAAAGCAAAATAACAAATTCAGACAAACATAATGTAATATATAAGATTACATGTGCGGGAAATGTAAATAATAACTGTGAAAAAGAATATGTGGGTACAACAAAGAACAAATTAAAAACAAGAATAGCAGGACACAGATCGGATATTAAATGTAGATCATCTGGCAACATTCATAAAACAGCACTTGTGGCCCACTGTACAGAGAACGGACACCAACCAGATTTTAAAGCGGTGAGCATACTAGAGCAGGAGACAAATTATAGCAAAAGGTTTACGTTAGAAATGCTACACATAGCAAATACATCACCAAGCAAGAGACTAAATTACAAAACGGACTAAGAAAATTGCTCACATATTTATAGACACTTACTTGACTCACAAAAGAACAACAAAAAAAAAAAAAAAAAAAAAATTAGTTCTGAACTGCATGGCGAATTAACAAGTGTCGTGTATCGGACAAGATAATTAATGTATGTATGTATGGAAAAATTGTATCCCAATTGTATTCAGTTTTATATGTGAATATTTGTTTGTTATTGTTATAGCCCCTGAAGACGATCTCTGAAGGAGATTGAAATATATTGGGAAATATTTAAAAAAGTGTTTCATTACATTGGACCTTGAGCCGGCAAAAATCACAGTTTGATAAAGTCAAAGTAAAAAGGTCGTTACAATCAAATTTTAGTCTTAACTACGGAAGGCACGCCGTAAAAAAACAGCAGCAAGAAGATGGTTTATGCGAAGCTGAAAAACAAATATGACAACAAAACGAAGAAATCGATCAACAGATATAAGACTGAATCCAACCAGATGGCAAGACTGCAGAGTAACATAAGGTTTTTATTAAAATGCAGGAAAACTAAAATTATACCTAAGTTTATACAAAATACAACGAAACTATATTACATATTTACCATTGACAATCACATACCTAAACATATAAAACACACAATAGACAGACACACTTTATTTTTCCACATCAAAATACTCAGCGCCTTAATAAAATTTAAACACAATATTTTAAAGACAAAAACAAAACAGGTAGCATATACAAAAGAAAAGCTAAGCCAAATAATGGAGAACGAGGATGCAAAAGCTTTATTTGAGAGTGATCAGCAGCTCACACTGAAAAGAGCTACACAATGGAATGAGCAACAAAAAGCAAAGTTTGAAAGATTACGAAGCGCGCGAAATAAACAAATACTAGGCAACAACAGTAACAACAAACAGTGGTTGGTAAATAAAACAAACACAGATTTTCCACCTGAAGTTGAAGCACTGCTTGAAAAAGGTCCAAAGTTCGCTCTACCAATGTCAACAAATACATTCCCTCTTTTCAAATGCATAGCTGATGGGGAAGAATTGGTAAGGAGCATAAAAAACAAAGAGCACCAGGAATCTGCGAGAACCAAATTATAAATTTTAATTAAAGACACTTTGACGAAAAACAGAGCGAGCACAACAGACGTAGCCATTAATGACACAGTGGAACAAACACGGGAATTTTTGAACAAAAATAAAAATATTATGATTGTGAATGCAGACAAAGGTAATGTGACGGTAGCAATGGAAAAAAGCGACTATAGGTCAAAAATGCAAAGTTTGCTGGAAGATTTGTCGTCATACCGAAGATTACGCCAGGATCCGACATTGAAGTTACAAACGAAAAATAATCAGTTGGTAGATAAATTGCACAAATTAGGTCTTATAAGCAAAATAACAAATTCAGACCAACATAATGTAATATATAAGATTACATGTGCGGGAAATGAAAATAATAACTGTGAAAAAGAATATGTGGGTACAACAAAGAACAAATTAAAAACAAGAATAGCAGGACACAGATCGGATATTAAATGTAGATCATCTGGCAACATTCATAAAACAGCACTTGCGGCCCACTGTACAGAGAACGGACACCAACCAGATTTTAAAGCGGTGAGCATACTAGAGCAGGAGACAAATTATAGCAAAAGGTTTACGTTAGAAATGCTACACATAGCAAATACATCACCAAGCAAGAGACTAAATTACAAAACGGACACAGAAAATTGCTCACATATTTATAGACACTTACTTGACTCACAAAAGAACAAAAAAAAAAAAAAAAAAAAAATTAGTTCTGAACTGCATGGCGAATTAACAAGTGTCGTGTATCGGACAAGATAATTAATGTATGTATGTATGGAAAAATTGTATCCCAATTGTATTCAGTTTTATATGTGAATATTTGTTTGTTATTGTTATAGCCCCTGAAGACGATCTCCGAAGGAGATTGAAATATATTGGGAAATATTTAAAAAAGTGTTTTATTACATTGGACCTTGAGCCGGCAAAAATCACAGTTTGATAAAGTGAAAGTAAAAAGGTCGTTACAATCAAATTTTAGTTATTAAGAATTGTTTTTTTGCATTGATATTAAATACGAGCATATTGGTGAACAAAATGCCGAATCTAAATGACTGCTGTAAACTTTTACAAAAAAAAGAACCATTATAGAGTGTACACAAATTTAGTTCGAATAAGTTACTGTCGTCGGTAGGGTTTTCCACAGTATTTTGGGAACCGTCTTCAACAGTGCAGTTTATATACGTAACATAAAAAATAATTATAAACTTTGCACCGGGTATCACCAATGCTTACATTAGGAGACGAATGTAATTTTCCGTTGTATAAATATTTTCTAGCCGTTCGACCCACGTACTGTCTGACTAGTTCACTAAATTTAACATTTTAATCACTTGTTCGAACTAAATTTGTGTACACTCAATTATGCTCCTTTTTTTGAAAAGGATTAGAGCAGTGATTTGGATTCGGCGTTTTGTTTACCAATATGCTCGTATTTAATATCAATGCGAATACAATATTTATTAATAAATCTATTTTTATTTAAAAATTCATAAGCTTAACACCGGCTTATAATAACTGAAGATTCAATTATTATGTTTTTCTAAGAGAAATTGAAAAGAAAGAAAGAAACATTTATTGGCATGTGGCAATGATACGATTTCGAGAACCGCCACGTAATCAACGTAATCATCATCAGGCAATTTCGTAATATTATCACAGGTTTCACCGGCTATCGAACCGCGAATCACACGGTGAAACTTCAGTTGTCTTAGCCACTAGGCTATCCTGCCTGGGTTTGTTTCCTTGCTTAATTCAGTTTATCTCATTTCTACACTAACAACACAATTGAGACATTCTGTCTCTATATTAATTTGTGTGTTGTTTAGGTTTGTTTTTGTAAAGTTTCTCTTTCATGGCGAATGGGAAGCTTTGTAAACGAGGTCTCAGTTTTACATATTTATGTTTCTTTGTTTAATGGTGTGTTCAATTAATACTTATTATTTATGAATTCATGAGCTTAACACCGGCTTATAATAATTGAATATTCAATTTTTATGTTTTTCTAAGAGAAAATGAAAAGAGAGAAAGAAACATTTACTGGCATATTGCGATGGTACCATTTCGAAAACCGCTACGTAATCATCATCAGACAATTTCGCAATGTTATCAAAGGTTTCAATGAGATTCGAACCACGCATCACACGGTGAAACTGCAGTTGGCTTAACCCCTAGCAGGATAGCCTAGTGGTTAAGGCAACTGCAGTTTTACTGTGTGAAGCAAATACAGGCAGGATAGCCTAGAGGTTAAGGCAACTGCAATTTCGTCGTATTATGCGCGGTTCGAATCTCATTGAAACTTTTGATAACATTACGAAATTGCCTGGTGATGATTACGTAGCGGTTTTCGAAATGGTACCATCGCAATATGGCAGTAAATGTTTCTTTCTTTCTTTTCAGTTTCTCATAGAAAAACATAAAAATTGATAATTCAATTATTATAAGCCGGTGTTAAGCTCATGAATTCTTAAATAATAAGTATAAATTGAACACACCATTAAACAAATAAACATAAATAAATAAAACTGAGCCCGAGTTTACAAAGCTTCTCATTCACAACGTAAAATAACCTTTACAAAAACAAATCTACACAACACACAAATTAATATAAAGAAAGAATGTCTCAATTGTGTTGTTAGTGTAGAAATGAGATAAACTGAATTGAGCAAGGAAGCAAATAAAAGCAGGATAGCCTAGTGGTTAAGGCAATTTCATTTTCACCGTGTGATGCGCGGTTCGAATCTCATTGAAACCTTTGATAACTTTACGAAATTGCCTGATGATGATTACGTAGCGGTTTTCGAAATGGTACCATCGCAATATGCCAGTAAATGTTTCTTTCTTTCTTTTCAGTTTCTCTTAGAAAAACATAAAAATTGATAATTCAATTATTATAAGCCGGTTTTAAGCTCATGAATTTTTAAATAATAATTATAAATTGAACACACCATTAAACAAACAAACATAAATATATAAAACTGAGCCCGAGTTGACAAAGCTTCTCATTCGCAGCGTAAAATAAACTTTACAAAAACAAATCTACACAACACACAAACCAATATAGAGACAGAAGGTCTCAATTGTGTTGTTAGTGTAGAAATGAGATAAACTAAATTAAGCAAGGAAACAAATAGAAGCAGGATAGCCTTGTGGTTAAGGCAACTGCAGTTTCACAGTGTGATTCGCGGTTCGAATCTCTGCAAAACCTTTGGTAACATTACGAAATTGCCTGATGAAGATTATGTAGCGGTTTTCGAAATGGTACCATCGCAATATGCCCCTAAATGTTTCTTTATTTCTTTTCAGTTTCTCTTAGATAAACATAATAATTGAATATTAAATTATTAAAAGCCGGTGTTAAGCTCATGAATTCTTAAATAATAAGTATAAATTTAACACGGCATTAAAAAAACGAACATAAATATGTAAAACTGAGCCCGATATTACAAAGCTTCTCATTCGCAGCGAGAAAGAAACTTTACAAAATCAAATCTACACAACACACAAATTAATATAGTCACAGAATGACAACGAGAGGGCAGCAAAATGACTGTCTCATGAGGGTATTGCGAGGCAGCCCAGGAGCTATTATCTCAAACTCTCTATGAAGGGATATGACATAGTGGTACACTCTGAACAATACACAAATCGCCGGGAGCAGGGTTGGCACTCAGACTCGGCAAGGAAAGCCTCAATTTGGGCACCATGGAAATTTCTTCAACAGGAAAATATGACGCCAACGGTAGCAGGATTCACGTAGGGAAAAAGCTGTCGAATAGGCTGAAATGAAGGAAAACGTGAAATGGAAGCAGCACCTTTCGATCCACAAATATTTGATATTATCTGCAAGGATGCCATAGTGGGAGCTCGTATGCGGAAGACCAGTCGGTTCAAATAACTAAGTCGCTATGTATTGCATGTGATGCTGCCATGCTCAGAAGTCGCGGAAAAGCCCAGCGCACTCCGGTGTATTGGTGGAACGACGAAATTGCGGAAGAGCGTAGAAAAGAGGGCACGCTCGTCGCCACGATATGCGGAACTACACAGCACCTATGTTGGATAATGAAAGGCACTTAAAATTGCCATAAAAATGAGAAAGAATTTGTGCTTTAGGGAACTGCTAGATAACGTCGACCTCGATCCTTGGGGATCAGTCTAATCTAACTGTGATGGCCAAAGTTAAAGGACCGATGTTACTGCAACACACGTTCCCGATACTAATGAGTAATATTATTGAAAGACTTTTCCCGGCGCAAGATCGCTGGACTTATCAAAGTGAGGATCTTGAACAAACAGAGTTGCTAATAACAAATCCCCAGGACCCAATGTAGTACCAAACATAGCCCTTAAAGCCGCGATCAGAACTACGTCTACATTATTTACCGATCTTTTCATTGCCTGTATGCAGGAAGGCGTGTTCTCTCGCCCGTGGAAACGACAAAAACTTGTCTTCTTGCTGAAACATAGCAAACAGCCGGTGCAACCATCCTCACTTTGAATGCTGGATTCCCTAGGAAAGATTTTCGAGCGTATAATTTGCGAGGGCCTACAGCTTACTCTATAAAGCCCAGGTGGCTTATAGAATAATCAATATGGATTTCGCAAATCAAGGTTCAATAACAACAGTCGTCAATATAGCTAGAGAAGCTATATCTGGAGGCCATAATAAAAGGAAGTTCTGTGCACTGATTGCGTTGGACATCAAGTGCTTTTAGCACTGCGAACTGGAAGTGAAATAATTGCGCTTTTGTCAGTAAAAAGAAATTAATGAAACATGCTGCGTTAACATGTACATATGTAATGTCGCAACGCGCCATAAAGACAAGGCCTTTATCCTTCCACTCACATCAATGTGAAGATTAAGGACCGAAATTTTTCACCGATCGAAATTTGCTACTAAAACCCGTTTCATGTGCAGCTCTTCGATGGAAGGTGTTGTCACGAATACATTTTCCGCGGGTGAAAACGAGTTACTTTTTCTTCGGATTTGTAATATTGGCATAAATTCGAGTTTTTTATATCCCATTTGATAAGTTTGAGTAAATTTTCCGCGGAAATCATAAATAAAACCTATATCATATAAAATATCCCAAAGTATTCTGAAATGCCCAAATTTGATTTTGAGGATGATGGCATCTATGGCCAATATTATTAAAATGAACCTTTTCACGCACTCTCAGAGAGCGAGAAGTTTCATATCAGGTCATCGGTGAATAATACGTAAATATGCCATACAAATACTAGTTTATTGCTCGAGCCGAACCAAATAGCCACCGATGTTGTTACTTTCCTCGTTCAGCACTATGAATAGATATGAAACATTAATTTTTTTTAATCCGTTTCCAAGAAGAGGCTTCGAACTACAGCTTATTGTTTATTTAGATTTAGATTTAGATTGTAGAGATTTAAGTAGGTAAAAATGTAAAATAAATTTGTATAATTTTCAATTGAGAGTGCATTTTTTAAATTTTATTTGTAGGGGAAGCTGCAAGTTCGTGCTGGGAAAATTTCTTCTAGCGTGAATTAGCAAGCATTTCCTCGAGGCCGACAAACGAAATCCTAGTCGAAAAATTAAAAAAAAAAATGTAAGGCGCGATAACCTCCGAAGAGATCTAAGGCCGAGCTTCTCTTCCAATTTGCGTCGTGCTCCTCTTGATTTTCCCTACAAATTGGCCGGACGGGACCTACATGTTTTATGCCGACACCGAACGGCATCTGCAAGGCAGATGAGTTTTCACTGAGAGCTTTTCATGGCAGAAATACACTCGGAGCGCTTGTCAGACACTGCCGAGGGGCGACTCCGCTTAGAAAAATTTTCTTCTAATTGAATAACCTTATTTCTAACATTGATGATGTTTCTTTGCCCGGGGTGTGAACCCAGGGCATACGGCGTGGTTGGCGGAGCACGCTACCATCACACCACGGTGGTCGAATAAATTATTCAAATACTAACTAGTATGAATAACACAACAAAGCTATAGTCGATGAACTATTCTAAAACTGACTAGGTAGTATGATGAACGCCACAAAATTCTAGTCAATTAACGACTCATACACGAACTTGTATGAATAACACCACAAAATTATTGTCAATGAACTTTTCGAAAGCTGACTAGTATGAATATCCCCACAAAATTCTATTCAATGAACTGGAATGTTTACTATCTACTTTGCTTTTTAACTGCAGGAACTGGCATTAATACTTTTATTTAGCAACAAAATTGTAGATTTCTTTATAAAGATAATAATAAATGAATAATAATATAGTTTAATTTTAAATACCAATGTTTCACAGTCTCGTACTATAAATGGCCAAAAATAAAGTGCACCATATGTGACATGGCTGATTTATGTCAAATGTAGAAAATTGGCATGACGAAATCGTCTGATACGTAGCTTATCTGGCGTTTACCATTATAATAAACACAGCCAGTTCTGCTGTCAGCCCTAGAAGTGAAATTGTTCATGGAGAAAACAAGTTACACACTTGTGGCGTCTATATTTTGTTAATGTCTCCTGACTTTTTGACTCTAAGGTCCGGGTCTCAGTTCGGGTTGAAACTCCAGTTAAAGCTGGCCACAGTTTAACCCTGTGACTTCGGCGGGTTAAGCTGAAACGAGCAGCAACATTACATATATGTTATCGAACAAAGTGGCAAGGTTAAACTAAAGTCAATTTTAACTGGAGTTTGAACTCGCACTAAAAAACACGTCCTAATTTAAATAAATTTTCCTTTCCGAGGCTGTTAGTCATTTTGACGTTTATGTCTTAGTTGACATACTTAGTAGTGGTATACTATGAAGTCGACTCGGTACGACAGATGCACTTTTGATAAGAAGCTTTTATGGCAGTATGCAAGGGCATATCCATCCTTTCACAAAGGGGGGCCAATTTTTGTCTTTAATTTCAGATTCATATAGAGCGTATTTATAAGTATAAAGAGTAACGGCGTCTAGGTCGAAGCCTGCTTTATAAACCCAGCTGTGGGCTCTAGCAGTCCGTTAAAATTTTTATTTATTTATCAAGAGCTACCTAAAATATCTACCATGTCTACGATTTGGTAATTAAAAATTTTGTTGAATTAAATAGATTAATTTAATAGTCAGTACAAGATGTAATTACTTTAGAAATGTGATCCCCTAGGTGAGTTTCAGATTCAACAAAATTGTATTTTGCCACATAATTCGTTTAGTTACAGAGATGTATTCAGGCATTGATCCATTCCCCAATGTCATTATGATGATAATAACATGCTTCTGGTTCCACGGCACTCTCATCAGAGCTAGTTGGGCTATGTCTTCTTTTCGAAGCTATATTAAGGTACATGAATTGTAGGCTAATATTGATATAATTAATAAAATCAGACTTACCCACAGAAGTAGAAAACAACTTCCTAATATCCATAGTTTATATTTCCTTTGCTAATTAATTTCAAACAGTGAACACAATTGTCAGCTGTTTTAATTATTAACGTGTAATCGATGCTTATCGATATTTTCAGAGATGCACAGTATCTGGTGCCTTTATGCACCTTATCAGTCTTATTGTTATTTATCATTTTAGTTACTTTATTAGTAAGAATAGCTAAGTATTTTGTATGTGTATGTAGTTATTAATAAATTGATGTAAATAAATATTATTAAGCTCATTATTGGAAAAAAGGTGAGGAACTAAAAACCTTTTATGTTGTTGATGTTTAACTTTCAGTTTTGTGTTCTAAGTTCGCGAAGGGGGGCCAACGGCATCCAACCCCCTGCATACTTCCTTGGCAGTATGACTGCGTTCTTAGTAGTAATTATGTTTATTATATTTATATTTATATCTATATCTTTATTCTTTTTTACTTCTGTTATATTATTCTATAGCCAATATCGTTACACTAACTCTTGCTTAGTTTATAAAACTCACTTGATTGAAAAGTTTCGAAATTAACTTCAGTAGACGGGCCAATGGTTCCATCGTTCGATATAGCCCGTATAGAAAAAATATATTGCCCGCAGGGATCAAGATTGTTAAAGAAAGTTGTTTTTATTTCTGCTGCTTTTTGGTACGATATATTTAATCTTTCTGATCGCTGTAACGGTCCTGTAAAGTAAATTTCGTATGCCTGAAGACACGGACGATTTTTTTCTTCGACATCCCATGATACTGCTAGTTTTGTTGCGCCAATTTTTGTTGATAGTATGGCCACCGCTACAGGATCTGCAATTTAAATGAGGTCTTTTTGATGTAGCTTTCTGGAGTTGTTAGTAAAACAAGAATATAGTTTGGTTGGTATTGAATAGGGTAACTGTGTGATATAAATAACTTCGAAATTTCAAATTTTTATGTGACAGGTGTGCGACATAATAATTATTTGAAGAGTTGTACCTCCGAGGATCTTAAGGCCGAGCTTCTCTTCCACCTTGGTGTGTGTTACTTTTTAATTTTTGCTGTAAATTGACAGACCTTTTTGCTTTATGACAACTCTAATGACCTCTGATAAAACACAGGAAGTTTTACATGGCTGAAATATTTTTAATTTTTCTACAAATTGATGGCACGGGACCATGCCCCTACCACCCCACGGGCCATTCTTGGTGTATTGTATTGATTTTTCAAGCAATTTAAATAAAAAGTGCACCAACGGGCTCCTAATGATAATCTATTACATTATAGTGCAGTTTTGGTGAACTGTGAACTGTGAACCCCAAGAGACGTGGAGAGTAGATGCCGTTGGTAATTTAAGCATCCACAACCCACATCGAGGCTGTTTCGAGGGAATACCTACCAAAGACATGGAGGCAATTACGCGGCGAGGAATACACACTCCGGAAGGAAAAGAGTTTAGTTCTTAATTATTTAGAAAGCTTATGTTTGATAGCATATTAAGACTGAGCCCAGTAAGGTCTTAATTAAGGTATACTGGAATATCGATTTGGATATATATATATATGCTCTGCATGCGGTTAGTCTTCACATGTCACCAACCGTCTTTTAAGTTGTAACCTACGTCTCTAACAGCGGCTTCCCTATGATCCAACCCCTATAGAATTAGGCGAAGCCCTCTTAAGACCATTATCCAGGAGTCCCAGATAATACTTGCCCAGTTCAGTTTAAAGGCGACTGCGAAGTTGTAACGCGGTAGAGACGACATTTACAAAATACTTAATGGGTGAAAAATTATTAGCCGTATCTTGTTGCAAAATTTGATGACAAATTATTGAATACATTTGCAAAAAAACGCAGTGTATATTATCGAGCGAAATAATTCAAACCCAAATATAGCCCTTGGCGACCATTTGTCGGCAGACTGACCATTGTTGGCTACAATTATAAGGTATACAGGTATTCCTATTCAGATGGCAAAACACCTTGGCTTGAGGGCATCAGCATCCTAGCACATGTTTTCTACTTGTCGTTAGAAGCCTTTGCCATTACAGAATAGCGGAGAATGGCAAGCATAAACCCACTACCAAAGGCCGGAACTCAGCCAGTATCTACCGATATTATCGCTCTAGTTAGTAACGAAAACGTTTAAAGCCGTTATGACTCCATCAATTAAATGAAATTCTTCGGTTATCCAGCCATCAGCATAACTTCCATAAAGTGCATATCACTACCACCATTCTGAACTCCATTAACACTGATCATAGGACGGTGCAAGTGCAGCTTGGCGGCTTTGACACAGTCAACCACGACTAGTTCGTTCCTTCTCCGCTAGATAGATAGATAATTTATTGAGGATTGCACTGCGACCATTGGTCTAATGCGCCCTCACCTCCTTCACAGCACTTCATCCAAACCATCTTCCTTGATGAATCCTAGCAATTCTCTTGGCTTGAGGGATTTAATGTGGGAATGTTCTGGTGAGCCCATAAACTTAGCCCTGCGTTTTGAGATTGCGTCACATTCCAGGAGGATATGGTCCGCCGTCTCCACTGATCGATCACTAAACCGGCATGTGTTATTCCGTTACTTAAATTTTTATATACATATAGTTAACTATTTTTATTAAAATTTATTTCAATGTATAATGTATTGAAGTGATAAGATTTAAAGTTATATAGGTATATGTATACATACTTTTTATACTCAGCTGAGTATAATAATTTTGTATATTACAGAGTATATTAATTTTGTTCGCATAACGGTACCCTGTAATGGCATAAACTAATGGAGATAGATATAGACTTTTATATATCAAAATGATCTGGGCGAAAAAAGAAATTCATTTAGCCATGTCCGTCCGTCCGTCCGTAAACACGATAACTTGGGTATAGGTATATGTATACATACGTTTTATACTCAGCTGAGCAGAGCTCACAGAGTATATTAATTTTGTTCGCATAACGGTACCCTGTAATGGCATAAACTAATGGAGATAGATATAGACTTTTATATATCAAAATGATCTGGGCGAAAAAAGAAATTCATTTAGCCATGTCCGTCCGTCCGTCCGTAAACACGATAACTTGAGTAAATTTTGAGGTATGTTGATGAAATTTGGTGTGTACCTTCCTGGGCACTCATCTTAGATCGCTATTTAAAATGAACGAAATCGGAATATAACCACGCCCACTCTTTCGATATCGAAAATTTCGAAAAACAGAAAAACTGCGATAATTTGTTACCAAGGACGGATAAAGCTATGAAGCTTGGTAGGTGGGTTGACCTTATGACGCAGAATAAAAAATTTTTATAATTTTGGACAATGGGCACTACCCACTTTAAAAAGAAGGTAATTTAAAAGTTTTGCAAGCTGTAATTTGGCAGTCGTTGAAGATATCACGATGAAATTTTGGGAGGAACGTTACTCATATTCAGGCCCGTCGAGAGGGGGGGGATTCCCCCGGATCCGGTGTTTCTCAGGGGGCCCGCGATTTGGAGGCACTAAGACATTTTTTTTAATTCAGTTCCATGTGCAAATTTTAAGCCGAATTTCAAAAGGAACGGATAGTGATAATGATTTTTTGCCTGGGCCTGAGGAGACAATAGAAATATCAAACAAAAATGTGTTTCCCAGGGGGCCCGCGATTTAGAGGTACCACACAATTTTTTTAATTGTTCCATGTGCAAATTTTAAGACGAATTTCAAAAGGAACGAATATTGATAAAGTTTTTTGTCTGGGCCTGAGGAGACAATAAACACATCAAACAAAAATGTGTTTCTCAAGGGGCCCGCGATTTAGAGGTACTAAAACATTTTTTTTTAATTCAGAAGAGTCTTTACTTGTTCCATGTGCAAATTTTAAGCCGAATTTCAAAAGCAACGAATATTGATAATAATTTTTTGCCTGGGCCTTCGAACAGTGAGGCGATAATAAAACATCAAACAAAAATGTATGTTTACATGAATCGGAAATCTTAAAGTTTTCGTGTTGACACTGATGAAGGTTCATCTTCAAAAAGTCTTCCAACAACAAGACCAACTCTGTATCAAAGTCGAGATTATTTAAACGACTTCGATATCGATACCGTGAATAATGAGTTTTTGCGATCTGAAGAAGTCAACGAAATAATTCGTCGAGGTAAACAATGGTGTCCTGTTTTTATACTCAGCTGAGCAGAGCTCACAGAGTATATTAATTTTGGTCGCACAACGATACCTCGTAACGTCATAAACTAATCGATATAGATATAGACTTCTATATATCAAAGTGATCTGGGCCAAAAAAAGTAATTCATTCAGCCATGTCCGTCCGTCCGTCTGTCCGTAAACACGATAACTTGAGTAAATTTTGAGGTATCTTAATGAAATTTGATATGTAAGTTCCCGGGAAGTTCGGAATATAACCACGCCGACTTTTTCGATATCGAAAATTTCGAAAAACAGAAAAACTGAAGAAGTCAACGAAGAGTCAACGAAATAATTCGTCGAGGTAAACAATAGTGTCCAGTTATTATACTCAGCTGAGCAGAGCTCACAGAGTATATTAATTTTGTTCGCATAACGATACCTCGTAACGTCATAAACTAATTGATATAGATATAGACTTCTATATATCAAAGTGGTCTGGGCTAAAAAAGAAATTCATTTAGCCATGTCCGTCCGTCCGTCTGTCCGTAAACACGATAACTTGAGTAAATTTTGAGGTATCTTAATGAAATTTGGTATATAAGTTCCTGGGCACTCATCTCAGATCGCTATTCAAAATGAGCGAAATTGGACAGTAACCACGCCCACTTTTTCGATATCGAAAATTTCGAAAAACTGAAAAAGTGTGATAATTCATTACCAAAGACGGATAAAGCTATGAAACTTGGTAGGTGGGTTGACCTTATGACGCAAAATAGAAAATTAGTAAAATTTTGGACAATGGGTGTGGCACCGCCCAAGCTGTAATTGCAATCGTTGAAGATATCATGATGAAATTTGGCAGGTGACGAACACGCACACTTAAAAAAAAATTGTAAAGTCAAAGTTTAACAAAAAATTTAGTATCTTTACAGTATATATGTAAATTATGTCAACGTTCAACTCCAGTAACGATATGGTGTAACAAAATACAATAACAAAAGAAAATTTCAAAATGGGCGTGGATCCGCCCTTTTTCATTTAATTTGTCTAGAACACTTTTAGTGCCACAAGCCGAACAAAAATTTACCAATCCTTGTGAAATTTGGGAAGGACATAGCTTTTATGACGATAACTGTTTTCTGTGAAAATGGGCGAAATCGCTTGAAGACACGCCCAGTTTTTATACACAGTCGACAGACTGTCCTTCCGCTCGGCCGTTAACACGATAACTTGAGCAAAAATCGATATATCTAAACTTAGTTCACGTACTTATCTGAACTCACTTTATCTTGGTATTAGAAATGGGGGAATTCCGACTATGACCACGCCCACTTTTTCTATATCGAAAATTTCGAAAAATGAAAAAATGCCATAATGCTTTACCAAATATGAATAAACGGATTGAACATGGTGATTGCATTGGTTTTTTGAAGCAAAATATAACTTTAGAAAAAACTTTGTAAAATGGGTATGACACCTACCATATTAAGTAGAAGAAAATGAAAAAGTTCTGCAGGGCGAAATCAAAAGGCTTTGGAATCATGACAGGTTCCTGTTCGTGTTATTACATAAACAAATTAACGGTACCCGACAGATGATGTTCTTGGTCACCCTGGTCCACATTTTGGTCGATATCTCGAAAACGCCTTCACGTATACAACTAAGGGCCACTTCCTTTTAAAACCCTCTTTAATACATTTAATTTGATGCCCAAATCGTACAAACACCTTATAGAGTCACCCCTGGTCCACCTTTCTGGCGATATCTCCAAAAGGCGTCCACCTATAGAACTAAGGCCCACTCCCTTTAAAATAATAATTAATACCTTTTATTTGATACCCATGTCATACAAACCCATTTCAGGGTTACTCTAAGTTCGTTATCCTACATGATGATTTTCCCTTATTTAACAAAGGATGAAGGAAAACCGTTCCAAAAATCGTCACCCTTGGTCTACAATTTGGTCGATATTTCCCAAACGTATGTGATATGGAATTAAAAACCACTTACAAACCATCTACGAAACCATCCGAAACCAACGCAGCTATAATTATACTCAGATGAGCAGAGCCCACAGAGCCCTTACATATTTTTCCACGTGATTGTCATGGCGAGGCATTTACTACCTCGTGGTTAAACAGAATCTTGCCAAATGGAGAGAAAGTGGAGCGGGACTGGTTAGTGCGGAGTGCAAGTAACAATGCTTTTTGTTACCTACCATGTCGTCTGTTAAGCACCAATACTTTAAATCGACCTAAAATTTGTTGTCCTGGTGGATAATCAAAATTCCAGGTATGGAAGAAGCTATGCGATAACATGCCATCACACGAAAATACTCAAGATCACATTAAATGTTATATTCAATGGCGATCTTTACAAAATCTAATTCAAAAGGAGGCTACAATTGATACACTTATCAATGAACAGCTAATCACTGAAGCTCAAAAGTGGAAAGAAATTTTATATAGAATTTTGGACACTATTTTATTTTTGGGTGAAAGACGCCTAGCTTTCAAAGGCGAGAGTATATATCTTGGTGAACAAAACATAAACCAATGTGATCCGATACTTAGAGATCATTTGGAGAAAGTTAGGATTTCACAACAGCAGCGCAAACGGTTATAAGTTCAATATCTTTCCCCAGACATTCAGAACGATTTTATAGAAATTTGTGCAAAGCACGTAAGGAAAACTATATTAGATAAAGGCAAGTTATTCAAGTATTTTGCTATTATCGTTGATGCTATGCCTGATGCATTAAGGCTAACTCGATTTCTCGAAAGCAACAAATTTTACAATTCAAGAACGGGTTTTGGCTTTCGTGAATTGTAACCAAAAACTGGTGAGAAAATCGCTATTTTATTTGCCATACTCTAGGTAAACATGAAATCCCGTTAAAAGATTGTCGTGCACAAGGGAAAGATAACGGCGCCAATATGAAAGAAGCTTACAATGGAGCACTACGTCACATTCTCGACAAAAATTCGAATGATGATTACTCGCCTTGTGCAACCCACAGTCTCAATTTATGTGGTGTTGTTGCTGCAGAATGTTGTACGGATGCAATTACTTTCTTCGGAGTTATACAAACATGTTTTACTATTTTCAGCATCACTCCACAACCATGGGACATCCTAAAAAAATGTACCGAGCTCTCTTCATAGTCTTTCAGCTAAAAGCCAAATTTGACTGCGCAAGCATACGGAGATGTTACCAGCATTCTCAAGTACATCAACAAGTCCGAATGTATCTTGCTGTCTTCAAATTGGTTCAAAATACTGACTACCATTAATGAAGGAAACGTGGCCCTCCAAGCAAGAGACACCACCACAGGTGTTGGGGTCCGACATCTAGATGCCTTATTAGCTGATTTGAAGTTGATCAGAAACCAATGGGAAACAATTTTAAACGAACGCGAAACTGTTGCTATTCAATTGAACATCTCGCCAAAGTTTCCGGACATTCGAAAGAGAAACCCCAAAAGACGTTCTGAAGATAATTTAAATGAGATGATTACGGATGATTCAGAGTCTGATTTTAAAAACAATACATTCCTGGTGATGGTTGATTCGGTAACCACTGGCAATACTGAACGATTTGCAGCTATGAGAAATTTGAGCGAGACGTTTTCCTTTCTGTGGCAATTTGAAGACATGGATGAAACTACGGTTCGGGCGAGCGCAACACAATTTGTTGAAAAATACAAGTCGGACATTTTTCAGAGCTTAGAATGCGAAATAATTCACTTGAAACACATTTACCAAGCAAATTATGATAAAGGTTGGAATTGCTAAATGCCATTTACATATGTTCAAAATCGGTATACAATTTTCCCCAACATTTGTGTTGCTTTACGTATATTTTGCACTATACCTGTCACTGTGGCTAGTGCAGAACGTTCCTTCAGGACTTTCCACGCTTCAGAACTTGCCACGCTTTGTGTTGAACCCGTTTTGGCAAGACAGTTAAATTTTGATATTATTATAAAAAAATTTGCAGCGAAAAAAGCAAGCAAAAGCCACTCTTTTATATCCGAACCATCTACATTGAATAATTAAAATTTATAATCATCATTAAATTTATCGGGAATTAAAAGGTTACCAAATAACCAAATAATAAAAGATTATTTTAAAAAATATGTGGCTGTTAAAAGAGAATTTTATTTCTACGTTACAATAAAATAGCATAAATAGTGAATATCCAATATATGTAATACTATAAAAGTCACTTCGTTTCGTTTATTAACGTTAAGATCTTCAAATTAACGTTAATTTGTCGTTCTTAACGTTAATAAACGAAACGAAATGACTTCGTTTCGTTTATTAACGTTGATTATCGTAACGAAATGATATCGTTTCGTTCGTTAAGCATGCCTGCTATAAACCTATATTGCTAATAGAAAATACTCGCAATATGTTTCGAATTCGAAATCAAAACAAGACAGCCTATAAAATTCTTGTGATTGTAGCAGCATAATTGTGACAAGAAAAAATTAAAATTTAGGTACATTCGATTATTGAATACAAAAACAAAAACAGGCAAAGAGCAATATATCGGCACTCTGACGTTTGGGAATATACCTAGCGTTTTGTAGCAATATAGGAGTATTACATATATGGAATATTCTGTGTTAATTTTATTGTCAGATCTTAGCCTAAAAATCATTTAGTTTATGTGGCAAACATTTTTTTTTGATGTAATTCATCAATAATGATTCATGAATGAGACGTCATTAATTCAAGTAAATCAATTGTATTAGTGGATTTTTTATAGGGGGCCCGTAAATTGTTTAGTACCAGGCCCAGACTTTCTTTCTACGGCCCTGCTCATATTACTGTATGTGTCCTAAATAAAAATTTGCAAAATCGGATGATAAACACGCCCACCTTTAAAACAAATGTTTAATTAAAATTTTAACAAAAAATTGAATTACTTTACAGTATATAAGTAAATTATGTCAACATTCAACTCCAGTAATAATATGGTTCAACAAAATACAAATATAAAAGAAAATTCCAAAATGAGCGTGGCTTCGCCCTTTTTCATTTAATTTTTCTAGAATACTTTTAATGTCATAAGTCGAACAAAAATTTAGCAATCCTCGTGGACTTTAGTAAGGGCATAGCTTCTATGACGATAACAGTTTTCTGAGAAAATGGGCGAAATCGACTTGAAACCACTCCCAGTTTTCATACACAGTTGACCTTCTGTCCTTCCGCTCGGCCGTTAACACGATAACTTGAGCAAATATCGATGTATCTTTACTAAACTTTGCTCACGTGCTTATATGTACTCAATTTATCATGGTATTGAAAATGGGCGAAATCCTACTGTGACCACGCCCACTTTTCCGATATCGAAGTTTTCGAAAAATTTAAAAAATGCCATAGCTCTATATCAAATATGAAAAGAGGGATGCAATATGGTAATTGGATTGGTTTATTGACGCTAAATATAACTTTAGAAAAAACTTTGTAAAATGGGTGCGACACCTACCATATTAAGGGCGAAATAAAAATTCCTTGGAATCATGGCAGGAATACTGTTCGTGGAATTACATAAATAAATAAATTAGCGGTACCCGAAAGATGATGTTCTGGGTTACCCTGATCCACATTTTGGTCGATATCTCGAAAACGCCTTCACATATACAACTAAAGGCCACTCCCTTTTAAAACCCTCATTAATACATTTAGTTTGATACCCATATAGTACAAACACATTACAGAGTCACCCCTGGTCCACCTTTATTGCGATATCTCGAAAAGGTATCCACCTATAGAAGTAAGGCCCACTCCCTTTAACATACTCATTAACACCTTCCATTTGATACCCATATCGTACAAACACATTCTAGAGTCACCCCTGTTATACCTTTATGGCGCTATCTCTAAAAGGCGTCCACCTATAGAACCAAGGCCCACTCCCGTTTAAAATACTCATTAACACCTTCTATTTGATACCCATATCGTACAAACAAATTCTAGAGTCACCCCTGGTCCACCTATTGGAAGGTTAAGTAAAATTGAAATGTCATTAATGTCAAAATGAAACCATGTAATATGAAACTGTCAAAAAGACTCTGTTCATTTCCGGCAATAAAATCGCTCTCTTACTTTTTCTCCTAAAATCTTGCGGTCGCATTTAATTTTTCTACTGGAATTAGGTAAATTCCCTGCGCAATCGGTAAATATCTTTCAGGTTATGGGCCATCCGCAGCCTAATCTAGTTTAAAATGAATTAAATCGAAGGTAATGCCACGTATTCGCAAAATATATTTTTCCAATCATTTGATTGCCGGTAATCGCGGTCACGTTTTCACACACATCGTCTATTAAGATGGCATTAAATCAAATATCATTTAATTTTCTTAAAAGTGGTGAAAACTATGCAGAGTGGAAGATCTGTGCTAAAGTACATATGATTGTTAAAGGCCTGTGGAAAAATTGCACGAAAGAATTGCCAGAAACGGCTAGCGAGAAAGATAAAGAAGCTGACCTTAAAGCAGTAAACGAATTAACACTATTGCTGGAGCCATGTACTTATGCCCATGTTGAATCCGCAAATACGGCATATAAAGCATGGAATAGCATTGCGAGAGCATTAGATGACGCCGGTGCTGGCCGCAAATTGGCACTTTTACAGCAGTTCGTGACACTCAAATAAAAGGAATGCAAGTCAATGGGAGATTACGTAAGCAAAATGAGTGCATTATGGTTGAAAGTCAAAACGCATTTAAAATTGATGAAGAAGTGGCTGGTTTCTTAATGCTAGTGGGCTTACCAGCGGAATATAAGCCAATGATATTGGCGGTCGAAAATTCAAGGTAAATTCTGTTGATATTGATAGGACTAATCAGTTTCGTTTGCAATACTCCGAAGATGACAATTTTGAATAAGAGGAGGAAGGTTCGTCGACTTGTATTACAGTGAAAAATATGCCGTCTCCAAGAAATTCACAGATTATAATATCTTCACCGAACGAAATTGACACAGACTCAATAGTCGAAACGACGTGTGATAAAAGAGTGGGAACCATCCCGAGAAATTGGCGAAGATGAATTGGCTGATCTGGAGCCGCGCCAAAAATCATCACGAAACATTGAAAAACTAAAACCGAATTATAATTTTTTCGCATACGCATTTAGTGCATGTGACCCTACATCATTGAAGCTGATTTCATGGCAATGACGGCAGCCATTCATTGTTTAAAACAACTGGAGAGAGAAATATTTTCAAATTCTTCAAAGCAGATTTACCTTCATTGCGACAATGAAGGCGCAATAAAATTTGCTTGTAATAATGCATATTTATCTCGAACAAAACATATTGACGTAAAGGTCAAATTTATTCACCAGCAAGTCATGCAAAAGTAGTCAAACTGATTTATTTAAAGACGAACGAGATACCGGCAGATGTATTGACAAAAGCAACATCGCAACAAAAACTGGAATCTTTTTTTAAAATTTTTGTTCTTGAAAACAACTTTGGCGGCATTAAGCCATTTAAGCTAAATTACATTTTTAAATTAAAACAACCTTGATAAGCCTTTTGCGTAGGAAGCTCTTTGAAAGCGTAATATATACACATTCATATATACATATGTACATATATAAGAATATAATTTTGAATTAATTTATGTAAGTATGTATATGAATATCAATTTAGGGAGAGTATTGAAAGGTTAAGTAAAATTGAAATGGCATTCATGTCAAAATGAAACCATATACTATGAAACTGTCAAAAAGTCTCTGTTCATTTCCGGTAATAAAATCGCTCTCTTACTTTGTCTCCCAAATCGTGCGGTCGCATTTAATTTTTCTACTGGAATTAGGTAAATTCCCTGCTCAATCGGTAAATATCTTTCACCACCTTTATGGCGATATCTCGAAAAGGCGTTCATCTATAGAACTAAGGCCCACTCCCTTTTAACATACTAATTAACACCTTTCATTTGATACCCATATCGTACAAACACATTCCAGAGTCACCCCTGGTTCACCTTTTTGGCGAGATCTCTAAAAGGCGTCCTATAGTACTAAGGCCCTCTCCCTTTTCAAACACTCTTTTATACCTTTCATTTGATATCCATGCCATACAAACACATTCCAGGGTTACCCTATGTTCATTTTCCTACATGGTGATTTTCCCTTATTTTGTCTCCAAAGCTCTCAGCTGAGTATGTAATGTTCGGTTACACCCGAACTTATCCCTCCTTACTTGTTATATATGAAATACAATGAATAATATGAATTTGACCTAATTTCAAGTAATTTTTCAACCCGACTAGGTCTTGTATATTAACTAGTAGAAGACTGAACAAATATCGACTAGTATGTCAACTGCTGTTACAATGATGCATAGACTGAGTAGTATGCCAACTGGTATGTTCATATTGAATAGACTAACTAGTATGTCAATTGGTATTATATATGTGTATACTGTAACGAGTTTTGAGAAATTCCGCTTATTCCAAACCTTCTGCTAACGTTCGAATCCGAAAACTTTTGAATAAATAACTCCAATATCTCTACTTCACAATAACACTTATACTTCACAACAAATAGCGTGCTTTAATCAAAACTGATTGATTACTACTCAGCTTTCGCTGCTTTTATACTCTCTGTTTCCTCGTCCACGCATTTCTCTTAAAGTCTAGTTACTTCGCGAACTTTATGCTTGGTTATCAGCCATATATGTACATGTATATTTGTAGTTTATAGTCTCTCGCATAGCCATATGCGTGTGCATATGTGAGTACTACTTCGGCTGATGGTGAGTATCTCTCTGCTGCCTTGTATGTAAATGTGTAATGATGATTTATTTGTTTACGTAGATAAAAGTGGCTGGCTAGTACCGAATTAGGGATGCTAGTACACTAAGTGATGTGAATATTCGGCACACTGCCCTCCACTTAAGTCTGATCGCTCCGATCAGACAAATCGATCTAACCGCTGCTAGACTCTCCAAATGAAACAAACTAATCCGTGGTTTCCATTGGTTTTTGTGCGATAGATGATATCACTGATCCTCTTCACAACTTTGTTCGGACGTTCCCAACTGCAATTGGATGGAACACCTTTCCGCCGGTAAGGGTTGTATAGCAGTACTAAATCTCCCTCTAGGAAACCTTCCGAATTATTGTCCTTGTCGTACCTGTGTTTCATCCTACTATTAATTTTCCTGGACGGTTCCCTCATACTCTGTTCTGTGGCCAATGAACTACTTCGCAGAGCTTGTTCTGGACGGCTTGTTAGTATCGTCTTGATGGTTCACAACAGTAGTGCGCCCTGCTTTGAAACTACCCTTGCGTTCTTTCTGGGAAATTTTTTCTTCTTTTAGTGCGTCCACTTGGGTTTGTAAATACCAGTGTTTCTCTCGCAGGTATCTTTGATTTTGCTTTGTTTGGCCTATTCGTTTCACCAACCTTTACCCGATATACTGCCTTTGACTTTGGTGGTCTTTGTCGAGTCGCCTCCACCAGCACTCGCTTACTGCTTTCTCCAAACTGAAGTTGAGTGGTACATCCTGGTTCTTATAGCACATATTCCTTCTTTGCATGTAATCCAAATGTCATGGTCAACTAAGAAGTCCACTCCCAATATGACTTCATCAACAATTTCCGCCACAACGAATTTGTGTATAATCGTGAACTTTCCAATTAAGGCCTCACATACCACTTCTTCTTGGACTTGGTTATAATTGCCAGTGACCGTACGCAATCTTGCTCCGGGTAACGGCTTTACTCTTATGTTGATCAAATCAGATGGAAGAAGGAAGATGCGCCCGTATCTACATTTCCTCTGACGATAAGACTGCTCGATTTTCTTCCAACTTGCCAGATAGATATCACAGGACATTCAATAGCTGCAGCTGGCTCTCGATCTTTACATCTGACTCGCTCTTGCTTATCTCCTCCAGCTTTGCGTTTACAACCAGCCAAGTTGGAATTATTAGGGTTGGTACTGCAATAACGTGCAATATGCTCTATCTTTCCAAACATAAAGCATTTGACGGTACCAACGTTTTTCTGCTGCTTCCCTGTTAATGCTTACAAAATTGTGTCTACCCAGTCTGGCCTTTCCACTTCCACGCCATGAGCTTTGTATGCGGCTTACGCAAAAGTGAGGCTGTTTCCTGAGTCAGTGCATGCGATACCGTTTCACCAAATGTAAGTTTTGGATTCGCATATGTAGCTCGTTTCGTTTCCACGTCTCGTATGCCATTTAAGAAGCTCTGAATTTTTACCCTCTCGGTGTATTCCACGGGTGCATCCGTATTTGCTAGAGCGGCCAGCCTTTCTATATCCGACGCAAACTACTGCGGAGTCTCATTAACTCTTTGTGAGCGGTTTTGCGACTCAATTTGATATATCTGCTTCCTGTGCTCGGTTCCGTATCGTCGTTCTACAACGGCCATCAACGCTTCATAGTTGTTCCGCTCTCCTTCGTGAATCGTCTGTAGGATTTCGGCTGCTGACCCCTTCAGTGCTACGAATAGAGCTGCAACTTTATCTTCAGCATTCCAGTTGTTCACTGCTGCGGTTGTTGTTGTTGTTGTTGTAGCAATGTTTCACCCCACCTAATAGCTGCGACCGATCACAAATTGTCATCAATATCCTCTAACGGGAGTCCAAGGAAACTTGCTGTTTCGACAGGGGTGGACCATAATGAAAGGGGTGTTAGAGGCGTCGGTTCCACATTACAATTAAAGAAATGGTTGGTTTCATGTGGGGACACATTGCAAGCGGGGCATACATTTTGTATGTCGGGGTTGATTCTGGATATGTAAAAGTTTAACCTGTTAGAGTATCCAGAATGATGTTGAGCCAGAGCGACTTGCGTTTCCTTTGGGAGTATGCGTTCCTCTTCCGCAAGTTTTGGGTACTGTTCCCCGAGTACTGGATTCACCGGACAATTCCCGGCATAAAAGTCCGACGCCTGTTTGTGGAGTTCAACAAGGACCTTGTGTTTTTTAGCTTCATACGGCTGAGTGCTCAGGTGCCGTATTTCCTCAAAATGCTTACGGAGATGACTCCTTAGGCACCTGGGCGGTGTTGGTTCATCAATCAGATGTCAGATGAAGGTTTCTGGGCATTCAACAGGAACTGTTTGGTTAGCATCTGATTTCTCTCCCTGATGAGGAGTATTCTCGCCCCATTATGTAGATGGTGTTCTGGGGACATAAGAAGACAGCCCGCGGCGGTTCTGAGTGCAGTATTTTGGCAGGTCTGTAGCTTCTTCCAGTGGGTAGTTTTTAGGCTTGGCGACCATATAAGGGACGCGTAGCACGCAAACGGCTGGCCAATTACTTTGTATGTACTGCCACAAGTACTGCCAGCAAGGGATTTGAGGATTTTATTACGGCTCTGGATTTACGGAACAATTGCGCCTGCGTGCTCACCAAAATGTAGATCCTGGTCAAACGTCACCACCAAAATTTTGGAGTGTAGGACAGTCGGTAGCGTAGTGCCATCGACGTGGATGTTCAAAATGGTCGACATTTGAGACGTCCAAGTTGTAAATAGGGTCGCGGTTGATATAGTCGGTGATAATGCCAAGTTTCGCGAGGCGAAAAAACTGGAGAGATCACAGATGTTGCCGTTTATTCTGTTGCAAAGCTCATCAGTCTTTGGGACCGAGCCTGTGGCCATTATTGTGGAGTCGTCGGCGTAAGAAACGATAGTAACTCCTTCTGGTGGCGAAGGTAGTTTTGGAATGTAAAAATTAAACAAAAGTGGGGAAGGACACCACCCTGAGGTACCCCTTGTTTAATTCTGCTTGGCTTTGATATTTCTTTTCTGAATTGCACCGATGCCTGCCGACTACCCAGATAATTTGCGGTCCACCTTTTAAAACATGGCGGAAGGGTAGACCCTTCCAAGTCTTGCAGTAACGTGCCATGGTTGACCGTATCAAAAGCTTTTGATAGGTCTAGAACTACGAGTACTGTTCTATGGTGAGGCTTCTGATTTAAGCCACAATTTCTCTGGGTGCTAATGGCATTTAGCGCGGTGGTGGTGCTATGGAGTTTTCTAAAGCCATGCTGATGACAGGCTAGCTGCGAATTTGCTTTGAAGTGGGGGAGGAAAATAGCTTCAAGCTTCTTGGCTACTGGCTATAGGAGAGATATCGAGCGATATGACTCTCCTATGTTAGCTGGTTTCCCAGGCTTTAGTAGCGGGACCACCTTGGCCATTTTCCATTTTTCGGGTGTGACAAAGTTGCAAAGAGATAGGTTGAAGACAAGTGCTAAATATTTAAAACCCTCTTTCCCTAGGCTTGTAAGCATCGGCACGGCTATGCCGTCTAGACCCACTGCTTTGGATGGTTTAGAATGACCCTTGGCATCCTCAACCTCTTTGGTGGTGCTGGTAATTGGTGACGCGCTGAACTTATGTTTACGTGCGCGTCTGTTGGCCCTCCATCTATTTTTGTCGACCGTAGTGTCGGCAGAAAGCGCTCGCGCATTTTTTCGCATCCGACAGCACTTTGTCGCCAAGGCGATGGAAACTTTGTCATTTGGCCTAGACGGATTCGATATGGACTTTACAGTGGACCAAAGTTTACCTACACCGGCAGAGAGGTTACAACCGCTTAGGTGCTCCTCCCATTTCGCTCGCTTGTGTTCATCCACAAGCAATTTGATGCGTTGGTTTATATCCCTTATTTGGGGGTCGCCGGGATCGAGCTGTCTTATAAGGTCACGTTCTCTCGCTAAACTTGCGGCCTCTGCGGGAAAGTGGGGCTGAATTTCGGGAATTCTACCGGCGGGAATGAAACGAGCCGAGGCGTATTCAATGACCTTGCGGAAAGCACGCTCCCCTCGGCGGGCATCAGTTGGGATAGTGAGGGCAGCAAAGCGGTTGTCTGTAAAGGATTTGTATTCATCGCACTTTCCTTTTTTTAAGTTAATGGAAGTGCGTTTTTCTGCGACGATGAAGTCGGGTTCGATACCTTCCCGGAGCAACAGAATATGATGCGGTCTTTTCAAACTGTAATTTTTCCATATTATCAACTGGTATTTTTAACACGGCGATGTCCTGGTAAATATCGATTGCCAGTCTCTGCATCACCATCATACCAATTGACAACACCAACATCGTACCAGATGCCATACTAGTCAGCATAGCCATCAGGGTCATACCAATTAACATACTAGTCAGCCTTTGCGTCAGTATTATACCAGATGGCATACTACTTTTATATACATCAGTATCATACCAATTAGCATACTAGTCAGCCTTTGTCCCAGCATTATACCAGATGGCATACTAGTTATTATATATATCAATATCATACCAATTGACATACTACACCTTTTCCAGTTTAAGTTCAGAAAATTACAATTCAAGTTCAGAATTTGCAATTTAAATTCAGAAATTTACAATTCAAGTTCAGAAATTTACAGTTCAAGTTCAGGATTTCCAATTCAAGTACAACTCAAGCACAGAAATTCCATTTTAAATTCAGAAATTTTACAGTTCAAATTCAGATAGTTACAATTCAAGTCCAAAAATTCCAATTTTAGTTCCGAAAATTACAATTCAAGTTCAGGAAATTTGTCAGGAATTTTTTCACGTACTTATATGTACTCAATTTATCTTGGTATTGAAAATGGGCGAAATCCTACTAAGACACCGCCCACTTTTCCGATATCGAAGTTTTCGAAAAATTTTAAAAATGCCATAACTCTATACCAAAATGAAAAAAGGGATGCAATATGGTAATTGGATTGGTTTATTGACGCAAAATATAACTTTAGAAAAAACCTTGTAAAATGGGTGTGACACCTACCATATTAAGGGCGAAATCAAGAGCCCTTGGAATCATGGCAGGGATACTGTTCCTGGTATTACATAAATAAATAAATTAGCGGTACACGACAGATGATATTCTGGGTTACCTGATCCACATTTTGGTCGATATCTCGAAAACGCCTTCACATATACAACTATATACAACATCCCTTTTAAAACCCTCATTAATACCTTTAATTTGATACCCATATCGTACAACACATTATAGAGTCACCCCTGGTCCACCTTTATTGCGATATCACGAAAAGGCATCCACCTATAGAACTAAGGCCCACTCCCCTTTAACATACTCATTAACACCTTTCATTTGATATCCATATCGTACAAACACATTCTAGAGTCACCCCTGGTATGCCTTTATGGCGATATCTCTAAGAGGCGTCCACCTATAGAACTAAGGCCCACTCCCGTTTAAAATACTCATTAACACCTCTTATTTGATAGCCATATCGTACAACACATTATAGAGTCACCCCTGGTCCACCTTTACCGCGATATCACGAAAAGGCATCCACCTATATAACTAAGGCCCACTCCCTTTAACATACTCATTAACACCTTTCATTTGATATCCATATCGTACAAACACATTCTAGAGTCACTCCTGGTATACCTTTATGGCGATATCTCTAAAAGGCGTTCACCTATAGAACCAAGGCCCACACCCGTTTAAAATACTCATTAACACCTTCTATTTGATACCCATATCGTACAAACAAATTCTAGAGTCACCCCTGGTCCACCTATTGGAAGGTTAAGTAAAATTGAAATGTCATTAATGTCAAAATGAAACCATGTACTATGAAATTGTCAAAAAGTCTCTGTTCATTTCCGGTAATAAAATCGCTCTCTTACTATGTCTCCCAAATCGTGCGGTCGCATTTAATTTTTCTACTGGAATTAGGTAAATTCTCTGCGCAATCGGTAAATATCTTTCACCACCTTTATGGCGATATCTCGAAAAGGCGTTCATCTATAGAACTAAGGCCCACTCCCTTTTAACATACTCATTAACACCTTTCATTTGATACCCATATCGTACAAACATATTCTAGAGTCACCCCGGGTCCACCTTTTTGGCGAGATCTCTAAAAGGTGTCCACCTATTATACTAAGGCCCACTCCCTTTTCAAACACTCTTTTATACCTTTCATTTGATATCCATGCCATACAAACACATTCCAGGGTTACCCTATGTTCATTTTCCTACATGGTGATTTTCCCTTCTTTTGTCTCCAAAGACCTCAGCTGAGTATGTAATGTTCGGTTACACCCGAACTTAGCCCTCCTTACTTGTTATATATGAAATATAATGAATAATATGAATTTGAGCTAATTTCAAGTAATTTTTCAATCCGACTAGGTCTTGTATATTAACTAGTAGAAGACTGATCAAATATCGACTAACATGTCAACTGCTGTTACAATGATGCATAGACTGAGTAGTATGCCAACTGGTATGTTGATATTGAATAGACTAACTAGTAAGTCAATTGGTATGATATATGTGTATATTGTTTTGGGAAATTCCGCTTATTCTAAACCTTCTGCTAACGTTCGAATCGGTAAACTGTAGCATAAATAACTCCAATATCCAATAATGGAAAATGGTCTTTGTTAGACTACTTCGAAAGTACTTCACAATAACACTTATACTTCACAACAAATAGCGTGATTTAATCAAAACTGATTGATTACTACTCAGCTTTCGCTGCTTTTATACTCTCTGTTGTCTCGTCCACCCATTTCTCCCAAAGTCTAGTTACTTCGCGAACTTCATGCCTGGTTATCAGCCATATATGTACATGTATATTTGTAGTTTATAGTCTTTCGCATAGCCATATGCGTGTGCATATGTGAGTACTACATCGGCTGATGGTGAGTATCTCTCTGCTGCCTTGTATGTACATGTGTAAATGATGATTGATTTGTTTACGTAGATACAAGTGGCTGCTTAGTACCGAATTAGGGATGCTAGTACCACTTAATGATGTGAATATTCGGCACACTGCCCTCCACCTAAGTCTGATCGCCCCGATCAGACAAATCGATCTAACCGCTGCTAGATTCTCCAAATGAAACAAACGGCAATATGGGCAATCCCCGATTAATAAAATCATACAAACAGACAAAATTGGTTAATTCGTTGTAGTTCTATAAATAGAACAAAAACAGCAACAAAACCAAAGTTTCTTTGAAAACCGCCGTACCAAGCATAGCTTTGGCACATAGTGGCATACGAAGTATGCAATGTGTAAAAGATTAAACTATGCAAAAAGAAGGCAATTGGGAAAAACTTTACAACAACTAAGGCATGACGTAGCTGAATGCGTTTATAACCATTTCAACTATCGTAGGAGTGCGAGTTCGACTCCCAGTCCCGGGAGAAAAGGCTTTGAAGAGATTTACAAGGTATAATCGAAACAGCTGTCGCCTTGTCCGTCCTGATGTCACGTTGTTTAAATTTTTCCCAAATTATTAAATGAATTATAAAATTAAAAAAATGCTTCAAATAAATGTTTTCATACATTTATAAAAGCAATATGAGCAATCCCCGATTATTAAAATCATACAAACAGACAAAATTGGTTAATTCGTTGTAGTTCTATAAATAGAACAAAAACAGCAACAAAACCAAAGTTTCTTTGAAAACCGCCGTACCAAGCATAGGTTTGGCACATAGTTGCATACGAAGTATGAAATGTGTAAAAGATTAAACTATGCAAAAAGAAGGCAATTGGGAAAAACTTTACAACAACTAAGGCATGACGTAGCTGAATGCGTTTAAACCATTTCAACTATCGTAGGAGTGCGAGTTCGACTCCCACTCCCGGGAGAAAGGCTTTGAAGAGATTTACAAGGTATAATCGAAACAGCTGTCGCCTTGTCCGTCCTGATGTCACGTTGTTTAAATTTTTCCCAAATTATTAAATGTATTATAAAATTATAAAATTGCTTAAAATAAATGTTTTCATACATTTATAAAAGCAATATGGGCAATCCCTGATTATTAAAATCATACAAACAGACAAAATTGGTTAATTCGTTGTAGTTCTATAAATAGAACAAAAACAGCAACAAAACCAAAGTTTCTTTGAAAACCGCCGTACCAAGCATAGCTTTGGCGCATAGTTGCATACGAAGTATGCAATGTGTAAAAGATTAAACTATGCAAAAAGAAGGCAATTGGGAAAAACTTTACAATAACTAAGGCATGACGTAGCTGAATGCGTTTATAACCATTTCAACTATCGTAGGAGTGCGAGTTCGACTCCCACTCCCGGGAGAAAAGGCTTTGAAGAGATTTACAAGGTATAATCGAAACAGCTGTCGCCTTGTCCGTCCTGATGTCACGTTGTTTAAATTTTTCCAAAATTATTAAATGAATTATAAAATTAAAAAATTGCTTCAAATAAATGTTTTCATACATTTATAAAAGCAATATGGGCAATCCCCGATTATTAAAATCATTCAAACAGACAAAATTGGTTAATTCGTTGTAGTTCTATAAATAGAACAAAAACAGCAACAAAACCAAAGTTTCTTTGAAAACCGCCGTACCAAGCATAGCTTTGGCACATAGTTGCATACGAAGTATGCAATGTGTAAAAGATTAAACTATGCAAAAAGAAGGCAATTGGGAAAAACTTTACAACAACTAAGGCATGACGTAGCTGAATGCGTTTATAACCATTTCAACTATCGTAGGAGTGCGAGTTCGGCTCCCACTCCCGGGAGAAAAGGCTTTGAAGAGATTTACAAGGTATAATCGAAACAGCTGTCGCCTTGTCCGTCCTGATGTCACGTTGTTTAAATTTTTCCCAAATTATTAAATGAATTATAAAATTTAAAAATTGCTTCAAATAAATGTTTTCATACATTTATAAAAGCAATATGGGCAATCCCCGATTATTAAAATCATAGAAACAAACTTCTATTTCGTGGTTTTCCAATGGTTTTTATGCGATAGATGATATCGCTGATCCTCTTCACAACTTTGTTCTGGCGTTCCCAACTGCACCAAAACTTGGATGGAACACCTTTCCGCCGGTAAGGGTTGTATAGCAGTACCAAATCTCCCTCTAGGAAACCTTCCGAATTATTGTCCTTGTCGTACCTGTGTTTCATCCTACTATTAATTTTCCTGGACCGTTCCCTCATACTCTGTTGTGTGGCCAATGAACTACTTCGCAGAGCTTGTTCTGGATGGATTGTTAGTATCGTCTTGATGGTTCACAACAGTAGTGCGCCCTGCTTTGAAACTACCCATGCGTTCTTTCTGGGAAATTTTTTCCTCTTTTAGTGCGTCCACTTGGGTTTGTAAATGCCAGTATTTCTCTCGCAGGTATCTTTGATTTTGCTTTGTTTGGCCTATTCGTTCCATCAACCTTTACCCGATATACTGCCTTTGACTTTGGTGGTCTTTGTCGGTTCCCCTCCACAAGCACTCGCGCACTGCTTTCTCCAAACTGAAGTTGAGTGGTACATCCTGGTTCTTATAGCACATATTCCTTCTTTGCATGTAATCCGGATGTCATGGTCAACTAAGAAGTCCACTCTCAATATGACTTCATCAACAATTTCCGCCACAACGAATTTGTGTATAATCGTAACCTTTCCAATTAAGGCCTCACATACCACTTCTTCTTGGACTTGGTTATAATTGCCAGTGACCGTACGCAATCTTGCTCCGGGTAACGGCTTTACTCTTATGTTGACCAAATCAGATGGAAGAAGGAAGATGCGCCCGTATCTACATTTCCTCTGACGATAAGACTGCTCGATTTTCTTCCAACTTGCCAGATAGATATCACAGGACATTCAATAGCTGCATCTTTTTTTTTTTTTTTTTTTTTTTTTTTTTTTTTTTGCGGGGAGGCTGAAAAATGCCTAATGCACCATAATTGCTGCCGTCGCAGCAACCGTGTGTCCGTAGACTAAAAAACAGCCCCGTTCTGGAACCGTCGCCCACCCCGGCACCACTTTCGCATTACTTCAGGGTGGCGTTCCATATTTCTCATTTTTTAAGAGCCTACTGTTGTCCCTGCGTCCAGGTTCCCGCTATTTGCTCTGAGTGTCCATTTAATCACCACTGCTTCGCATGCGCATTTCTCTGCGCTCCCTCTCAGCATCCATCAGGCGTGTCACTACTATAAATGCCATTTTGCTCACTGCAGTCCAGCATTCTTTCCTGCTGCACATATGTGAAACTAAATTTCTCGTGGTAGGTTCCTCCCCAAAGACTCCATGCAAGGTGAGTCTTTCTTCGTGGAAACGGGGGCAGTAGAACAAGACGTGTTCTGCGTTTTCTAACTCTTTGGTACACATTGGGCAATGAGGATCTTCCTCTATCCTACGCTTCCATAAATACTCTTTGAAACCGCCATGTCCACTCATTATTTGCGTGAGATGGTAGTTCAGTTCGCCGTGCTTCCGCTCATTCCATTGAGCTACGTTCCAAACTAGTGTGAAAGTCCAACGCCCTTTACTCGAGGCCTCCCACCGTTCTTGCCACTTAGCTATTGTTTGTGTCCTTGCTCTTTTCTTGTCTTCTTCAGATGGTCGCTCATTATTAGTGTTATACAGATCGGCCATTTCGCTTGCCAGTAAGTCCACTGGGATTTTCCGGGTTAGAACCAGGATGGCCTCGTCGGACACCGTCGGATAAGCACTTGCTATTCTTAAAGAAGCAAGTCGGTACGCTGCTAATATATATTTTTGATGGGTCTGTTTAGATCCATACCACACTGGTGCTGCGTATAGTATTATTGAGCTGGTTACTGTGGACAATATCTGACGTATAGCTTCGCTCGGACCACCAATGTTAGGCATTATTCGCATAAGTGATCCATTAACTTTGGTAATTTTCTCCCCCACCGCTCTGAAGTGCTCTTTGAAAGTTAACTTAGAGTCAATGTGCACTCCTAAGTATTTTAAGGAATCCTTTGAGGTGATTTGATGATCCCCGACAGTTAAGACTAACTCGTTCGCCGACCGTTTGGAGCTTACTAATACCACTTCCGTCTTTTGGCTAGCCAACTCCAGTCCTGTATTGGTCAGCCATTCCTTTATTCTTGCTACGGCGTCATTACATAATGCTTGAAGCAGGTCCAGTTTCTTGGCCACTACTACCACTGCAATATCATCAGCATATCCCACAATTTGCGTGTTTTCTGGTAGATCAATCTTTAGCACCCCGTCATACATTACATTCCAAAGCGTTGGACCGAGAACAGATCCCTGTGGGACGCCTCCTGTGATTTTGTACTCTTTAGCTCCTTGATCCGTGTCAAAAAGAAGTACTCTGCCTTTAAGATAGCTACCTATAATTCTGCGTAAGTAAGCTGGAGTGCCGAAGCTTTGCAGCGCTGCCATTATCTGCATCCAGTTCGCAGTGTTAAAAGCATTCTTGATGTCCAACATAATCAGTGCACAGAACTTCCTTTTATTTTGGCCTCCAGAGATAGCTTCTCTAGCTATATTGACGACTGTTTGTATTGCATCTACGGTGGATCTTGATTTGCGAAATCCATATTGACTATTCGATAAGCCACCTGGTCTTTCTAGAGTCAGCTGTAGGCGCTCACTAATTATACGCTCGAAAATCTTCCCTAGGGAATCCAGCATACAAAGTGGCCTATATGAGGATGGTTGGTCCGGCTGTTTACCACGTTTCAGCAATAGGACAAGTCTTTGTCGTTTCCACGAGCGAGGGAACACGCCTTCTTGCATACAGGCATTAAAAAGATCAGTAAATAATGTAGCCCTAGTTGTAATCGCGGCTTTAAGGGCTATGTTTGGTACTTCGTCGGGTCCTGGGGATTTGTTATCAGCAACTCTTTTTGCAGCGTCCAGCACCTCTTTCTCTGTAATTTGCGGAATTTCCGTACTTTCTAGATCCTCGCTTGGATAAGTCCAGCGATCTTGCGCCGGGAAAAGTGTTTCAACAATAATATTCATCAGTATCGGGCACGTAGGTTGCTGTGATATCGGTCCTTTAACTTTGGCCATCACAGTTCTGTAGGCTGATCCCCAAGGATCTAGGTCGACATTATCCAGCAGTTCCCTAAAGCATAACTTCTTGCTCTTTTTTATGGCATTTTTAAGTGCCTTTCTTTGTGCGACATAGGTGCTGTGTAGCTCTGCATATCGTGGTGATGAGCGTGCCCTCTGCGCTATTCTTCGTGCTTTGTGGCATTTTCTACGCTCTTCCGCAATTTCGTCATTCCACCAATATACCGGAGTGCGCTGTGCTTTTCCGCGACTTCTGGGCATGGCAGCATCACATGCCATACAATAGCTGCATCTGGCTCTCGATCTTTACATCTGACTCGCTCTTGCTTATCTCCTCCAGGTTTGCGTTTACAACCAGCCAAGTTGGAACTATTAGGGTTGGTACTGCAATAACGTGCAATATGCCCTATCTCTCCAAACATAAAGCATTTGACGGTACCATCGTTTTTCTGCTGCTTCCCTGTTAATGCTTCCAAAATTGTGTCTACCCAGTCTGGCCTTTCCACTTCCACGCCATGAGCTTTGTATGCGGCTTACGCAAAAGTGAGGCTGTTTCCTGAGTCAGTGCATGAGATACCGTTTCACCAAATGTAAGTTTTGGATTCGCATATGTAGCTCGTTTCGTTTCCACGTCTCGTATGCCATTTAAGAAGCTCTGAATTGTTACCCTCTCGGTGTATTCCACGGGTGCATCCGTATTTGCTAGAGCGGCCAGCCTTTCTACATCCGACGCAAACTACTGCAGAGTCTCATTAACTCTTTGGGAGGGGTTTTGCAACACAATTTGATATATCTGCTTCCTGCGCTCGGTTCCGTATCGTCTTTCTACAACGGCCATCAATGCTTCATAGTTGTTCCGCTCTCCTTCGGGAATCGTCTGTAGGATTTCGGCTGCTGGCCCCTTCAGTGCTACGAATAGAGCTGCAACTTTATCTTCAGAATTCCAGTTGTTCACTGCTGCGGTTGTTGTTGTTGTTTTTGTAGCAATGTTTCGCCCCACCTAATAGCTGCGACCGATCACAAATTGTTATCAATATCCTCTAACGGGAGTCCAAGGAAACTTGCTGTTTCGACAGGGGTGAACCATAATGAAAGGGGTGTTAGAGGCGTCGGTTCCACATTACAATTAAAGAAATGTTTTGTGTCATGTGGGGACACATGCAAGCGGAGCATACATTTTGTATGTCGGGGTTGATTCTGGATATGTAAGAGTTTAACCTGTTAGAGTATCCAGAACGAAGTTGAGCCAGAGTGACTCGCATTTCCCTGGGGAGAATGCGTTCCTCTTCCGCAAGTTTTGGGTACTGTTCCCCGAGTACTGAATTCACCGGACAATTCCCGGCATAAAGGTTCGACGCCTGTTTGTGGAGTTCAACAAGGACCTTGTTTTTTTTTGCTTCATACGGCTGAGTGCTCAGGTGCCATATTTCCTCAAAATGCTTACGGAGATGACTCCTTAGGCACCTGGGCGGTGTTGGCTCATCAATCAGATGTCTGTTGGTATGCCAAGGTTTCTGGGTATTCAACAGGAACTGTTTGGTTAGCATCTCAATTCTCTCCCTGATGAGGAGTATTCTCGCCCCATTATGTAGATGGTGTTCTGGGGACATAAGAAGACAGCCCGTGGCGGTTCTGAGTGCAGTATTTTGGCAGGTCTATAGCTTCTTCCAGTGGGTAGTTTTTAGGCTTGGCGACCATATAGGAGACGCGTAGCACGCAAACGGCTGGCCAATTGCTTTGTATGTGGTATTGAGCGTTTCTTTGTCTTTTCCACAAGTACTGCCAGCAAGGGATTTGAGGATTTTATTACGGCTCTGGATTTACGAAACAATTGCGGCTGCGTGCTCACCAAAATATAGATCCTAATCAGACGTCACACCCAAAATTTTGGGGTGTAGGATAGTCGGTAGCGTAGTGCCATCGACGTGGATGTTCAAAATGGTCGATATTAGAGACGTCCAAGTTGTAAATAGGGTCGCGGATGATTTAGTCGGTGATAATGCCAGTCGCGAGGCGAAAAACTGGAGATATCACGGAGGTTGCCGTTTATTCTGTTGCAAAGCTCATCGATTTTTGGGCCCGGGCCTGTGGCCATTATTGTGCAGTCGTCGGCGTAAGAAATAGTAACTCCTTCTGGTGGCGAAGGTAGTTTGGGAATGTAACAATTAAACAAAAGTGGGGATAGGACAACACCCTGAGGTACCCGTTGTTTAATTCTTCTTGGCTTTGATATTTCGTTTCTGAATTGCACCGATGCCTGTCGACTACCCAGATAATTTGCGGTTCCCCTTTTAAGACATGGCGAAAGGGTAGACCCTTCCGAGTCTTCCAGTAGCGTGCCATGGTTGACCGTATCAAAAGCTTTTGATAGGTCTAGCGCTACGAGTACTGTTCTATGGTGAGGCTTCTGATTTAAGCCACGATTTCTCTGGGTGCTAATTGCATTTAGCGCGGTGGTGGTGCTATGGAGTTTTCTAAAGCCATGCTGATGGCAGGCTAGCTGCAAATTTGCTCGGAAGTGGGGGAGGAAAATAGCTTCAATCTTCGTGGCTACTGGCTATAGGAGAGATATCGGGCGATATGACTCTCCTTCGTTATCTGGTTTCCCAGGCTTTAGTAGCGGAACCACCTTGGCCATTTTCCATTTTTCGGGTATGACAAAGTTGGAAAGAGACAGGTTTAAGACAAGTGCTAAATATTTGAAACCCTCTTTCCCTAGGCTTGTAAGCATCGGCACGGCTATGCCGTCTAGACCCACTGCTTTGGATGGTTTAGCATGACCCTTGGCATCATGAATCTCTTTGGGGGTGCTGGTAATTGGTGACGCGCTGAACTTATGTTTACGTGCGCGTCTGTTGGCCCTCCGTCTATTTTTGTCGACCGCAGAATGCATTATGTATTGTCGGCAGAAAGCGCTCGCGCATTTTTTCGCATCCGACAGCACTTCGTCGCCAAGGCGATGGAAACTTTGTCATTGTGCCTAGACGGATTCGATAGGGTCTTTACAGTGGACCAAAGTTTACCTACACCGGCAGAGAGGTTACAACCGCTTAGGTGCTCCTCCCATTTCGCTCGCTTGTGTTCATCCACAAGCAATTTGATGCGTTGGTTTATATCCCTTATTTGGGGGTCGCCGGGATCGAGCTGTCTTATAAGGTCACGTTCTCTCGCTAAACTTACGGCCTCTGCCGGAAAGTGGGGCTGAATTTCGGGAATTATACCGGCGGGAATGAAACGAGCCGAGGCGTATTCAATGACCTTGCGGAAAGCACGCTCCCCTTGGCGGGCATCAGTTGGAATAGGGAGGGCAGCAAAGTGGTTGTCTGTAAAGGATTTGTATTCATCGCACTTTCTGTTTAGGCCCAATGCCTAACTTTCACTTGATTGACGGCGCCCCTCCCTAATGTTTTAATAATATTTCCAGCCACCCACACTCACGCCGCATTTGTGTGCATGCATGCACATGCATGCGTTGCGTACACATGCAGGTGTGTGTGCAGGTTGTCAGCACCCATGTACGTATACGTAAGGGTGTGTGTGGTTTTTCCCCTCCTTAATACCAGAGGACCTTTTCGCGGCTTAGCGGTTGTCATCAACGGCACAACCGGCCTCTTTTTTCGATCAACCGCCTACCGATACGCATCGTCCAAGGATCAACGCTGTACTTTGTTATACAGGTAAAATAACCCTTGTCATCTTTACATTGTACATTTCCGTTCAATTCAGTTAAATACATTATTATAACGAGGAATTCCTCTTGGTGTTTTCTTTCTCGTATTTCTTTCGAGTGCACTATCAACCCGAGATCGACCCGTGTGCGCCTACCCATTGCCGGTTTCAGACGCACCCAGGCCGAACATTGGTCCTCCTCACCAGGAACTAAAAGCGCCTCTTTATATATACAGTCCACAACACAGCACATTTGCCTACTACTAAATTTGCACGAATTGCCACAAAAAATCATCAAAAGTTTTATTTGTCACAGCATAGTCCAGCAGAACCACCAAAAAGTTGGAAGTTTGATACTATACACGACATTTTCAGCCGCCGGAGCCACAGCCATCACATCAATTTTTCCACAAAAACAAAGTAAGTTCATATTTCTTGCCACTTTTTTTTTGAGTGTTGTTTTTTGCAAAGTAAAGAAAAAAACCCCGTGTAGTGCGCGAAAAATTAAAAATAAAAGTGAAAACAGTGAAGTGATTTAGTGAGCACCAATTTATTTTTCTAATTTCAAAGGTTAAATCACTCGGTTTGTTAGCCTTTATTTTCAGTCCTTGTGATTATCTGGTCCATCCCCCCACCAGTGGTAAGGTTTTCCAGACACAACACAAGGAAGAGGGTAACCTAACCTCACTTTCCGCACCATACTAAATAGGTTTTTGTTGTTGTTTCTTTTGTACTTCACAAACACGAAATTAAGTTCAATTTAATTAATTAATCCGGTGCTCACTTCACTTTTTAAACACTTTTTACACTTTTTTTGGCGCTTTTTTTACAATATCGCACGCATTTTTTCACTTCTTCAAAAATACACCCATTATTTGTGGAGGTGGCGAGTGGTCCCCTTTTGTTGTTGCCGCTGAGACAAAAATTTTTACATTAAATCTTTTGCTGTTTCCGCTGCTGTGATAAAAAGTCCAAAAATAAATCCTTTTTGTTGTCCCTGTTGTGACAAAAAAGTTGAAAAATAAACCTCTGTTGTTGTCGCTACCGAGACAAAAAGTCTGCAATATAAAAAGAAATAATAAAGCTTCGAATTTCAATAGTGTTTATTTACGGCTGGGCAGGTATTTTTACTCAAAATCGTTCCATTTCTCTAATCAGCAATTATTTCTTTAATAAATTCAAATAAGACCATGGAAACCTACATCAGACTGGTAGAATTAATCGCAGAGTTTGATACAGTTTACAGCCTTATTCCGGAAAGCGACCATAGCAAACACACCCTTGCGATACAGCAGGAAGAGTTGCGGTCCTTGTGGAAGAAGGTAAAGTCTGCGTTTGATTCGCTACTAGGATCTGAGGAGATGTCAGGAGATGACGTTATGGCGGTAAGAAAAAAGCAAAAAGCAGCATACGAAATCTACATGCGATGCCTAGCGTCTATATCTGCTGAGGCAGAAAAATACAAGAAAGCGGACAAGAACGTCAACCCTGAGCAAGAACCTCATGCGCATAAAATTCGCCTCCCTGCTTGCGACACGGAAGTTTTTAAAGGGGATTATCTGTCTTGGCCAACTTTTCGCGACCTTTTCACGGCAATTTATATAAACAATTCTAGCTTGAAAGGGGTGGAAAAGTTATTCCATCTCAACAATAAAACGCAGGGCGAAGCAAAAGATATCGTTAAAAAGTGCCCTCTCACAAATGAAGGTTTCGAGATGGCCTGGAAAAACTTGTGTGAAAGATACGAAAACAAACGTATCTTAGTTAACACACAACTACAAATTTTATTTAACTTAAAAAAGGTAGAAAGTGAGTGTGGCAGTTCAATAAAAAAGCTGCAAAATGATATAAATAATTACATTTCGTCCCTCAAATGCCACAAAATTGACACTTCCAATTGGCATGCAATCCTGACCTATTTATGCTCAACCAAGTTACCAAAGAGCACGCTGGCTCTTTGGGAGCAAAGTATAGACCATAAAATGGACATATCCAAGTGGGAGGATATGGATAAATTCCTGTCTAATCGGTTTCAGACACTTGAAACAGTGTCTAGTTTTACAGGGCAGGCCACTTCGAAAGTGCAAAAACCAAACGCGTCGCGACAATCGTCAGAAACCCCTACGAAAAGACTTGGTGCTTTTCAAACGAAAGTATCCAAGCAAACAATAAAATCAATTTGTAAAATGTGTAAATCCCCTGAACACAGATTACGCAACTGTTCACGCTTCTGCGAGTTAACCCCAGTAGAAAGGATTAAATTTATAAAATCCACAAGTGGCTGCCTGAATTGCTTATCCCCAGGACACACCGTAACGAAGTGCACCAGTTCCTACAACTGTTCCAAATGCCACTCTCGTCACCACACGCTCCTGCATGCGGATACATCTCAGCACACGGCTGTACGCAATCCTTTCAAAGATGCGGATAACATCCCAACAACTTCGACACAGGCGCGCCAATCTGCGAACCAGAATGTAAAATCCTGTCATGCCAATTCCAGCACAGGCGTGCTATTAGGAACTGCTCGCATACACATTCGCCATAATGGTACCGACTTCTCCGCACGGGCATTAATTGATTCAGGGTCTGAATGTTCCTTTATAACTGAAAGACTGAAACGCAGAATCAATTTGCCAGCGAGAAAAATGCATGCCCAAGTTTCAGGCATCACAAATGCGGTGTCAGCTCAGGTGAAAGAGGCATCCAAAATTGAATTACGTTCACCAGTGGATGCCTGCTTCAGCCTGACTACACCCGTTCTAGTCCTAGCCAAACTCACTGGGAATCTTCCATCCTGCCATATCAACGCCATGACTATGCAGGCATTCCCAGACTTGGTTTTGGCAGATAAAAGGTTCTACATCAACGAAGACGTAGACCTCATACTTGGAGGAAACATATATCCCTAAATTATACTGAGCGGTCTGAAAAAGAATGTACTAAATACACTTTTGGCCCAAGAGACAGTGTTCGGTTGGATACTAACCGGTCGCATCGAAGCACCGAGCCCAACGAAGAGCATCATGTCATTCTACAACGAGGTTGCGTTGGACAACCAATTAAAAGCTTTCTGGGAGGTAGAAAATGTTCCCAAAAACAAAATGCTGAATGAAGAAGAAAGGTATTGTGAACAATTATTTAAGGACACAACAAAACGTGATGAAAGTGGAAGATATACAGTTTCGCTGCCATTCAGGCAGGATTACCCTGAGAATATTAAATTAGGACCTTCCCTAAAGCGCGCATGTTCACAATTCTTCAGAAATGAGGGGCGATTACTGAAAAACCAAGATTTATGGAAAGAGTATGTTCGGGTGTTGTCAGAATACGAAACACTTGAACATATGACAAAAATCAAAAATAATGTACCATCCGACGATTCGGATAATTATTTCCTGCCCCACCACGCCGTTGTAAAGGCAGAAAGTACCACTACCAAGGTGCGCGTCGTCTTCAACGCGTCAAGTAAATGGCATTAGTCTAAACGACATACTCCACCCAGGTGCAGTACTCCAAGCAGACTTGCCTATTTTAATATTACGTTGGCGACTGTATCGCTTCGTCTTTAATAGCGACATCGAAAAGATGTATAGGCAAATTTGGGTGAACGAAAATCACACCAAATTTCAACGCATTGTCCATCGAACATCCCCCAACGAACCCATCAGTCTTGACGAACTAAAGACTGTCACCTTTGGTGTAAACTGCGCCCCCTACGTCACGATACGGTCACTTCTACAATTGGCTGATGATGTAGAAAATACGCACCCAATAGCATCGGGTATATTACGAGAAAGTATGTATGTCGACGACGTTTTATCTGGAGGACATACAATAGCGTCAACCATCAGAGCAAGATACGAGATTCGCGAAGCATTACACTCAGCTGGCTTTCCATTGCGCAAGTGGACATCAAATTGTGAAGAAATCCTTCAGGACATCCCCAAAACGGATCTGCTCAGCGAGGACTTCCTAGCGTTTGAAGAGGCTAGCTCGGTGAAGGCACTCGAAATACGATGGAACGCGCATGCAGACATGTTTTACTTCACCGCAGGAGCTTTAGAGAGTGGCGAGAACATCACCAAACGCGTAATCCTATTCGCTATAGCCAAACTTTTCGACCCTTTAGACTGGCTTGCACCAATGGTCATAGTGGCAAAAATACTAATGCAGCATATCTGGTTAGAGGGCACCAGGTGGGACGAAACTGTCTCCCCAACTACCTTAGAACGGTGGGAAAATTTCACCCAACACTATAACGAAATAGATAACATTAGGATACCGCGATGGGTAAATTTTACGCCCGAGGACGACATCGAAATACATGGTTTTTGCGATGCATCGAAAAAGGCATATGCAGCAGCTATATACATGCGCGTAAAAAGGGACAATAAAATTTTCACAAATCTCTTGCTAGCCAAAACCCGAGTAGCCCCAGTGAAAACCATCTCACTGCCACGTTTAGAACATTGCGGCGCCGTGCTGCTCGCAGAAATCATGGAATCAATATTCCGAAACATTCATTTGGGGCCAGCAAAAGTTAACCTCTGGACAGATTCAACCATCGTACTCGCATGGATAAGAAAGCCGCCCTGTTCCTGGTCAACCTTCGTCGCACACCGAATCACTAAGATCATCGATATGGTCGGTAGCAAGGACTGGCTTCACGTGGACTCGGAATCCAATCCAGCGGATCTAGGAAGCAGAGGACTACTTGCATCAGAGTTGGTCAACACTTCGTTGTGGTGGCAGGGACCTTCTTGGCTGCAAGAAGACAATTCTCACTGGCCAGCACAAGAGACCGAATACAAAACGTCCGTTTAGGAGAAGAGGGTGCAAACATATGCCACGACAAGGGTAGATCATGTAGATATTCTCGACCGTTTTTAAAATTTACCTAGGGCTTTAAAGGTTCTATCCTATGTTAGGAGATTTTATAAACGAACTCACCCAAAAACTAAAGCAATGTTCCACGAAAGGTCGTGTATAATCTCAGCCGATGAGATTAAGGCAACGACTCAAGCACTAATACGAGTCTGCCAGAAAAAATTTTACGGTACAGAATATTTAAAATTAAAAAATAGGGAACCTATTGATCGGAAGAGTGAAATCCTGTCACTCAACCCATACATCGACAAAGATGATATTATCAGAACAGGAGGGCGTCTAGGGGCTTCAAAAGACATGTCATACAACGAGCGGCATCCGATCATCTTGCCTTACAATTGTAGGCTGTCTCGCCTTACAGTTATGAATGCTCATCATGACTCCCTTCATGGCGAGAACCAGCTCATGCTCCGTCTTATCTGAACCCAATACTGGATACCGAATGTCAAGACCATGATCAGAGCCATCATCCACAATTGCAGAACCTGCATTATTCATCGAAAGCAGGCGGAGTCCCAACTTATGGGTACCCTTCCCTGCGAACGGACTACTTTTACCCGCGCGTTCACCAATACCGGGGTAGACTTCGCGGGGCCTTTCGACATCAAAAGCTACCGCGGTAGGGGATGCCGACTGTCAAAAGGCTACGTATGCCTTTTTGTCTGTTTCTCCACTAAGGCCATCCACTTAGAAGCCACTAGTGACCTTAGTACCCCAGGCTTTCTCGCAGCCTTTGCGCGTTTTATCGCGAGAAGAGGATGTCCGAAAAACATCTACTCCGATAATGGTACAAACTTTGTCGGAGCGTCAAGATCTTTACGATCCGAATTTAAAGCCTTCCTGGCAGAAAGCCGAGACAACACAGTCTCAAAGTACAGCCATCAAACATTAAGCTGGCATTTTATTCCCGCCGGCGCTCCACATATGGGCGGCTTGTGGGAGGCGGGAGTGAAGAGCTTCAAGAAGATCGCATCTCCCCATAAGTACACCATGGAGGAGTTCCAAACCCTTTTGTGCAGAATTGAGGCGTGCCTCAACTCGCGCCCACTCAGTCCAGGGTCGAATGACCCAACGGATCTGGAACCACTAACCCCAGGACATTTCCTAACCGGCAGCCACCTGCTGGCTCCACCAGAACCGGATGCCAGTGAGAGCTCTGCCTCGATGATCAATCGAATGCAGAAACTCAAAGCCCTCCATCACACCTTCTGCAAACGATGGAAGGTGGAATATCTATCCGAACTTCAAAAAAGAGTGAAGTGGAAGCATTCCAAAGAAAATATAAAAGTGGGAGACCTCGCTGTCCTCAAAGAGGACAACTTATCTCCCAACGAATGGAGGTTAGGTAGAGTCGTCAACGTGCACCCCGGCGAAGATAACCGAGTACGTGTAGTCGACCTCATAACCGAGAAGGGTCAAGTCAGACGACCTTTGGTCAAACTGATCCTTCTTCCTACGGAGATAGATTGTGAGAGGACCACGAGTTCCTCTTAACAGTCCTTCCGTTCCTCCACATCCCTCCGTTCAAAAAATCAACCCCAGCTCTCGTTCACCCGGAACGAGGCCAACCAAAAACCCTAAGGCAGATCCGCATCTGCCACCGAAACCAAAGGCATTCTCCGGCCCATTCAATTTCTAACTTTCAAAAAAAAAACAAAAATCTCCCCACTCCCTCGTTCTCCCATAACGAGGATACCAGAAAAGCCCTAACGCAGGTTCGCATCTGCCACAGAAAACAAAGGGACTCGGCCCATTCTATTTTTATTTCATACCAATCCAACCCAAAAATTCACTCGCTCACCCCGAGCGAGGACACCAGAACCCTAATGCAGACTCACGGTCTGCCACAGAACTCTTTATAAATAAATACTTTCTTTACTTATCTCTCCAAATTTAGAAGGTCAAGAACGTTATTTTACTCGTAAAAGGAATTGATCGGGTCTTATCCTAATTAGAGGATTTAGCATGGCCTTATGTACACAAAATTCTTGTCGTAATTGAACCATTACTTATAGATGAACACTATTCCGCACGCGTCGAATGACGTGAAATTATATCTAGTCTTGATTCAAAACATGAATACATGTGAAGAATTCACAGTATAAGTGGACTAAAATCAAAATTCTTGTTTAGGAAACTTGAAATATATCTTAGAAATTATATTTATGAAATTCCGTATAATTACAAAATCTTTATTTTAAAAAGCAGCATCACATATTTTAAAAATTGCTGAAGTCATATATGAGTTCAAAGAAATGATTGTAGCCATGATACAACATGCCTGAATCGGCGCGTTTACCTTTAACATTTAGCAGATCAAAAATAGTTTCTATACGCGATATGCGCCTGATATGCTTACGCGTCATATGTGTCATTTATGACTCTCACATGACTCATCCATGTACAAATCTTTGTAAAGAGATTAAATTTTTCCGTCTGCGATGGTTGTCTGATATGAGTCTAAATATGTACGACATATGAGTCGTTTCTGCCTCGGAGTGCTCTTGTTCGTATGAATTTTGAACTCGTTAACAGACACATTTCAATTTATATTCTGAATAGTAAAGAATATATTAAACCAGTAACTAAAGATTTAAAAACGATTTTTCATACAAGTTTGCAAGGTTTACAGAGTTTACGCACCTGGCAAACATTAAGGTACATTTCTTCGCATTAAGTTTATACGTTTCCTCATTGAAGTCTTGTGACGCACGCATTATAATGGAATAAGATCTAGGTGCCAGCCCTTTATGATCATACATATGTTTTAACTGGCAAGGCTAAGATGGTCGACTTATAAGCGGGCTGCTTACTATCTGAGCAGTCATTTACATGTATACGAAATTTGAAACTAGCTGTAGAGTTGATCCCAGGTCCATTGGGCTTTATGGTTATTTTTATGATATCCCGTAGCCCGTCTATATACACCTCAGAGCGGGGCAAATAGTATGAAAAAAAAAAAACAAAACTTCAGACTTCAAGCTTTCACATCGAATTCTAAGATTCTAACCGCTCTCAATATGCTTGATAGTTTCAGTAGAATTAAATTTTTTTTAAATAGGCAATATCTGAAAGCTGCAGTTCAGATATTTGTGGTTAGTACGCGGTATATCAGATTGCCTTACGCTCTCTAATTTTCACTATTAAAGCTGGGCTCAAGACTGGGTCGAAATAAGTTACAAAAGCCCGCCCCTAGATTTGAAGCTTATATTCCGAGGGTGTCGGAAATTGCTTTATAAATTTGTTTGATCCGTGCAAATTTGCGCGAATATGTAATTTCTATATATGAAAAATAATATATTTATATTAGTGCTACGAATATTATATTTGTTGAACTGAGCTTCGTCAAACTTTCTTTATTCACTGAAGCTTCAAAATGTATAAAGTAAGATTTGTTACATTGCTATATACGTACACATAGTTATATGTATTTTTTTGTCAACGTTACAAATTTAAACAGATATTGTGCGAGATCTAAGCAGGTAAAGGTGCCAAGTTTGAGCCTCTTACTAAACTACCGTGATTTCGTTCAACCAACTCCTTCATACCATTGTACCATTTGCCTATTTTAGTATTTTCCATACAAACCTTAAAAGCTTGACATCCTTCCATACTATTAAGTACCCCAAATACGGATAAATCAGCTAAATTCGGTCGATCGCCACTCACACATTTTGTTTACTTTTTCCAGCTCTTTCGTCCACTTATCAAGCGCTGCATAAATGCGAGATCGCACATCACGAGTATGTTGGCGTTGCAACATCTTACTTATACCCATAGGGCAACAGTGCCCACATTTACCATTAAATCGCGTTCCCATTTCGGGGAATACACATCCCACTCGTATGCCTTCGCAAACCATTCAAATGTTTCACGTGCTTCACCCAATGTACGATAGCAATTGGGTGACATGAGATGCATAAGATGCACATTTACGCTCTTTTTCTTGCATCTCTTTTAGTTAGATTTTTTGGCGATTTTTCTAGTCAGGGGAAGTATTTATTTAGTCAGCCGGTATTAAGTAACACATTTTATCTCATTCGTGAAATCAAACTACTTGAAAATGACAACTTTACGAGTTGCATTATGTCGGTGCTTTGTGGCTCACAAAGAGCTTCGCCGTTGGCTTTACTTTAACTTCGAAAATCATGGCATAATGAATTGTATCCATGCCCATATACTATACAATGCAGAATTGCATGAGTAAACATTGCTAGAATAATTAAGTAATAAGCGCAAAATATTCCAAACCTAAGCCTAATAGGGACCGCAAATATCGTTAAATATTTTTAAGCTGTGGATTAAAGACAGCCGAGGGATTTCACAAAGCTTAAGTCAAATTATTACGTCTTAGACGATAAAGCCTACGCCGAAGATGACCTTCCCGTTTATACTGTCACTGCATATCGACTGCATGGCAAAGTCACTGAAACAACTTTCAAATACTTTAAATAATTTGGTGAGGTGTATTTAATGCGCGATAAATATGCGACAGGCACGTCAGAACCACCAACTGGTGTAATAGATTTCGCGCAACCAGTAGCTGCAGCAAGAGCTCTACAACGTTCAAGTCATGAGTTGCAGAAAAGCGTTTCTTTGTGAGTGCCTGCGAGAGTTAACAACAACCTGAAGCATATAAAAAAAAAGTAGCGTTGATTTGAATGCACGTATTGCTACACTGAACCTGAATGGCGATTCGATTGATCTCCATTCACCTATGTGTACAAATATTTTGTAATGGAAGGCATATGTTTGCACTTACCCTTACGCGATCAGATATGCTTCGCGGGTATGCCGACGTCTTCGTAATATCTTCAAGCATATCTGCAAGTATGCATCCCAAACCTTCAAAATGAACCACTTGACTGGAATTAATTGGTGCGGTGCCTTACAACTATCAAGATCGCATGAATGTCATTAGCGAGTTTAGTTTACGAATACGGCTTGTTAACCTGAATTGTAATAATGTTGAATCCGCTGGCCTATTGCGTTTGTTGGTTTGTTTTCATGCTGTCACCCATGTGAAATTGCACAACTTGCGCTGAACGATAGTGCTGTATTGGCCTTTAAAAGGAAAAAATTACCTAACTTACGCGTACTGGTGCCAGGCCAGATTTGTGAGTTGTCAGGAGAAGACTTTTTGACCACAATTGTTCCAAATTAATTTTTTACGAATTATCACAAATAGGTGTAGGCCAGTCCACGCCGTAGTAAAGAATGAAAGAACGGAAAATCACTTGATACATTTCCCGTTGTTTCAATTCATAGGAATTTTACATTCTATACACGGGCATGTATGAATGTGCGTTTTTTTTGTTTCTGCCGTTGGTATGCGGGTACCAGTGAGCGAACTTCTAAAATGGGAATGGTGGCAGACGAAAAAATGAAAATAGTACTTGTGGGTGGATTTTGTCCAAGAAAACAACAACTACAGTTTATACTTGGACAACACACTTCATGACTTATTGTAAAATACATAAAGAACATCTCACGGAAATAACACTTTCAACAAAACCATGTAAACAAAACCAAAGCTCCATGTAAATTTGTATATGCACAACTTATGCCTTAGGATACTCACTATCTCCTGAAATATACAAACAAAAAATTAACGAAACGTCTAATTCCAACAATAGTTTCCCTAAGTCCCAAAATCCTGCCCCAAAATAACCGATTTCGGCATGTTATCGTTCACTTAAAACTTTTTATTTTCGTTCAAACTTATTCATAACAAAAAATTGATGAAAATAGAGCAGGACAATATATGCGTGCGCATTTACTACATTCATTTAATAACCAAATTTATTTCTTGTCTTTGAAGTCTGTTCACAAATGTTTCAAATTTTGATTGGTTTGGTCAGCCTCACCCCTTAATGTTATTTGGATGTGCGTGGAAATTCAATACCAAATGATTACAATATTTGGGTTTAATGCGAAGATATTGAAATAGTGTTAGATTTTTTGGGTTTTGGTGGTAGGAGTAGCAGGAAAGGAAAATGGGTCAAAAAGTTTGCAAATCTACCAATGCGGTAAAGTCCGTGCACTGACTGTCGATATACTTATACCAACGTATGTACATATATATGCCGAGTTTAAATGTACATTATATTAGGGATGCATAAAAAGATGCAAACGGGTACTCAAAAACCCGAGTCTGAGGAATCGGTATCGGAGCCAAATACCCTTCGAGAACCGTGCCTTTTGATGAAGGCCATCAATAAAGAAGGACTACAAGCGTACTTGGGAAAAGTCGAACAAATAAGCGGAGGGCAATACCAACAAATAAAAAATTATACATTTTATAAATCTCTCCCCTCTTCCAAAACGAACATTTTTTTTCTTTATTGGCATACAATTTTGATGTCCAGACATTTTTTTTGTGGCGGGAAGGAAAATTGTTGGTTCTTAGCACCAACAACACAAATAACAGCGACTCAAAAGAACCCACGCTATACACTTTCTACCCGGTTCGGTACCAGAATGTGCGAACCGAAAATCGTAAATGCAAATTTTTCTGCAGCATTAGTGTGCCCGTGGCTAACTAAAACGCTACCGGGTGACACAAAATAAGGCACTAAAAACCCAGGCACATAACGTGCGGGGAAAGAGGCCATGCATATAATGCACGCCACATATGAATATTTTTTTTATGCAGCGACAGATGTTTCCCCTTATGCGCGCGCTAATAAAATTTCCTAAATCCCCAATAATACAACTAGGGACCACTCGCCCCCGCATTTTCGAGAATGACTCGACCCAGTCAAACATATTGCATTTCTTTCAGAAAAATGGGTCGCTTTGCCGCTATGCAACGAAGCGCTGCCAAGAACGTCATGCGTTATACGTCGGAATGCCGCGCTTGTTTTAAGCAACATCCCATACGCCTATGCCCCATCTTTCGGGCCAAAAAACCCGAGGAGCGTCTTTACTTAGCGATCCGCGGGAGCTGCTGTGGAAATTGCTTGGCTCTAGACCACCGCTCGAACGCGTGCCCAAGCCAAGGCCGATGTAAAAAATGCGGCGAAAAACATCACACGATGCTTCACATCTCCTCGATTGATGAAGAGGAACAGCTACTCCACGAAGCCCGCTCCAAGCCATGGAGTGTACAAGTTGAGGAGGAGCTGGAATCACCCCGTGAGCGGATTGACGACTCCATCTCGTTATATGCGTCAGATGCTGGAACGGAGACTGGGCCTCTTCGTCCAGCTCGAATCCACCGAACCGGAGCGGAGACTCGGTCTCTTCGCCCGAACACAACACCAGCAGCCAAATCGTATCGACCGCTTTTGCAGCACGAAAGGAAGCGGCTCCAGCACAACCCATCTACAGTCCAGCGCCATGTTCGTGACGGCCGAGCGGAGACTCGGTCTCTTCGCCGGCAAACTAAGGACCCTCAACGAAGACAACCACCGCGCGATGGCAGAGCGGAGACAATGCCTCTTCGCCTGCAACAACGACATCACACCCATCATCAACCACGAGATCGCAGTCACGGATCCACCACAGTGATTGCGGATGAGCTCGCCCAGGAGCTCCAACTTCCTACCAGCAGCATTGGCGGGCAAGCAGGATGTCTGCTGCGTATCCGAGGAAGACACGGACAGAACAAAAGTATTGCGACCCATGCTGCGGTCGTATCCAATTTTCGGCACATGACACCCACGACCAGCATCGACAGCGCTATCGCAGCCCCGTACGTACATCTCCGTCTTGCGGATCCGCAGTTCCATGCCTCCGCGCCGATCCGCCTCATCCTAGGAACAGATGTATATGCGGAGATAATATTACCAGGGATTCTGCCCACCACGTTTGGCCCTTTGCTGGCTCAGAGTACCATCTTCGGTTGGGTACTCTCGGGCACAACCAAGGCCTAACATGAAAATGTTCGGTAACGACCGAAATACAGGAATTTTTACACTTTTTATTCTTTTTTTTATTTATTTTTTATTGAATTTATGTTGTACACATTCGCAAGAGGTGTGCATTGTGACTTCGTACAAGTGAAAAATCTTTCTATCCCTCCATTGCCATACCTACGTGTCAAATCATAGGTGACAGGGAAGACGGCTGTCGCGAAGGGCCAGAGAATGGAAGAAAGGTTTCTTTTTCTTGTGTTAGCCGTTATTAAATTGAAGTGCCATGAATTGCGCATTTGTTTCAAATCACCTTTTCCTTTAAATTTGTATACAGAAAATCAGACTACAGATTAATACTCACTCACTGTTCACTATTGTGAACGTTTTATCAAAAATACGCCACTTGTATGAATTCACAATGGAGGTGTGCGTTTAAAATCCTGTATCATTACAATAAGTTATTTTTTATTGAATTTTCTTCATACAAAATTCTATGCTTGTTCATTTCCAATGAATTTGTAATAAACGGCAAGAAATATGAACATATATATCTTTTTACTTTTTTGCAATCCCTAGCTCTAGGCAAACATGGCTCAGGCTTCTAACCATGACGGGAAAGTGGCGAATGACCAAGGCATCCGCAACCAAGCCCGCACACTACGCAACTCATCGTGCGTGCTGCCAAGCCGGCGGGCTGGCCGTCGTTAGGTTAAGTTAGTTATAAGTTTTTTATCTTTTTTTTTTCTCTTATTTACGGTCGGTGATCCTTGGAGGACTGTGAGGTTGCGTACCGCAAGGGGGGCGGCATGTTTAGGCCCAATGCCTAACTTTCACTTGATTGACGGCGCCCCTCCCTAATGTTTTAATAATATTTCCAGCCACCCACACTCACGCCGCATTTGTGTGCATGCATGCACATGCATGCGTTGCGTACACATGCAGGTGTGTGTGCAGGTTGTCAGCACCCATGTACGTATACGTAAGGGTGTGTGTGGTTTTTCCCCTCCTTAATACCAGAGGACCTTTTCGCGGCTTAGCGGTTGTCATCAACGGCACAACCGGCCTCTTTTTTCGATCAACCGACTACCGATACGCATCGTCCAAGGATCAACGCTGTACTTTGTTATACAGGTAAAATAACCCTTGTCATCTTTACATTGTACATTTCCGTTCAATTCAGTTAAATACATTATTATAACGAGGAATTCCTCTTGGTGTTTTTTTTCTCGTATTTCTTTCGAGTGCACTATCAACCCGAGATCGACCCGTGTGCGCCTACCCATTGCCGGTTTCAGACGCACCCAGGCCGAACACTTTCCTTTTTTTAAGTTAAGGGAAGTGCGTTTTTCTGCGACGATGAAGTCGGAGGGAAGCTCGAGCGGAATAAGTATAGGCAGGTGGTCGGATGCCAATGTTGCCATCGGCTTGGGTTCGATACCTTCCCGGAGCAAGAGAATATGCTGCGGTCTTTTCAAACTGTAATTTTTCCATATTATCAACTTGTATTTTTAACACGGCGATGTCCTGGGAAATATCAATTGCCAGTCTCTGCATCACCATCATACCAATTGACAACACCAACATCGTACCAGATGCCATACTAGTCAGCATAACCATCAGGGTCATACCAATTAACATACTAGTCAGCCTTTGCGTCAGTATTATACCAGATGGCATACTACTTTTATATACATCAGTATCATACAAATTAGCATACTAGTCAGCCTTTGTCCCAGCATTATACCAGATGGCATACTAGTTATTATATACATCAATATCATACCAATTGACATACTACACCTTTTCCAGTTTAAGTTCAGAAAATTACAATTCAAGTTCAGAATTTGCAATTTAAATTCAGAAATTTACAATTCAAGTTCAGAAATTTACAGTTCAAGTTCAAGATTTCCAATTCAAGTACAACTCAAGTACAGAAATTCCATTTTAAATTCAGAAATTTTACAATTCAAATTCAGAAAGTTAGAATTCAAGTTCAAAAATTCCAATTTTAGTTCCGAAAATTACAATTCAAGTTCAGGAAATTTGTCAGGAATTTTTTCACGTACTTATATGTACTCAATTTATCTTGGTATTGAAAATGGGCGAAATCCTACTAAGACACCGCCCACTTTTCCGATATCGAAGTTTTCGAAAAATTTAAAAAATGCCATAACTCTATACCAAAATGAAAAAAGGGATCCAATATGGTAATTGGATTGACGCAAAATATAACCTTAGAAAAAACCTTGTAAAATGGGTGTGACAACTACCATATTAAGGGCGAAATCAAGAGCCCTTGGAATCATGGCAGGGATACTGTTCCTGGTATTACATAAATAAATAAATTAGCGGTACCCGACAGATGATAATCTGGGTTACCTGATCCACATTTTGGTCGATATCTCGAAAACGCCTTCACATATACAATTATATACAACATCCCTTTTAAAACCCTCTTTAATACCTTTAATTTGATACCCATATCGTACAACACATTATAGAGTCACCCCTGGTCCACCTTTATTGCGATATCACGAAAAGGCATCCACCTATAGAACTAAGGCCCACTCCCCTTTAACATACTCATTAACACCTTTCATTTGATATCCATATCGTACAAACACATTCTAGAGTCACCCCTGGTATACCTTTATGGCGATATCTCTAAGAGGCGTCCACCTATAGAACTAAGGCCCACTCCCGTTTAAAATACTCATTAACACCTCTTATTTGATACCCATATCGTACAACACATTATAGAGTCACCCCTGGTCCACCTTTACTGCGATATCACGAAAAGGCATCCACCTATATAACTAAGGCCCACTCCCTTTAACATACTCATTAACACCTTTCATTTGATATCCATATCGTACAAACACATTCCAGAGTCACTCCTGGTATACCTTTATGGCGATATCTCTAAAAGGCGTCCACCTATAGAACCAAAGCCCACACCCGTTTAAAATACTCATTAACACCTTCTATTTGATACCCATATCGTACAAACAAATTCTAGAGTCACCCCTGGTCCACCTATTGGAAGGTTAAGTAAAATTGAAATGTCATTAATGTCAAAATGAAACCATGTACTATGAAACTGTCAAAAAGTCTCTGTTCATTTCCGGTAATAAAATCGCTCTCTTACTATGTCTCCCAAATCGTGCGGTCGCATTTAATTTTTCTACTGGAATTAGGTAAATTCCCTGCGCAATCGGTAAATATCTTTCACCACCTTTATGGCGATATCTCGAAAAGGCGTTCATCTATAGAATTAAGGCCCACTCCCTTTTAACATACTCATTAACACCTTTCATTTGATACCCATATCGTACAAACACATTCTAGAGTCACCCCTGGTCCACCTTTTTGGCGAGATCTCTAAAAGGTGTCCACCTATTATACTAAGGCCCACTCCCTTTTCAAACACTCTTTTATACCTTTCATTTGATATCCATGCCATACAAACACATTCCAGCGTTACCCTATGTTCATTTTCCTACATGGTGATTTTCCCTTCTTTTGTCTCCAAAGCTCTCAGCTGAGTATGTAATGTTCGGTTACACCCGAACTTAGCCCTCTTTACTTGTTATATATGAAATATAATGAATAATATGAATTTGAGCTAATTTCAAGTAATTTTTCAATCCGACTAGGTCTTGTATATTAACTAGTAGAAGACTGATCAAATATCGACTAGCATGTCAACTGCTGTTACAATGATGCATAGACTGAGTAGTATGCCAACTGGTATGTTGATATTGAATAGACTAACTAGTATGTCAATTGGTATGATATATGTGTATATTGTAACGAGTTTTGGGAAATTCCGCTTATTCCAAACCTTCTGCTAAGGTTCGAATCGGGAAACTGTTGCATAAATAACTCCAATATCCAATAATGCAAAATGGTCTTTGTTAGACTACTTCGAAAGTACTTCACAATAACACTTATACTTCACAACAAATAGCGTGATATAATCAAAACTGATTGATTACTACTCAGCTTTCGCTGCTTTTATACTCTCTGTTGTCTCGTCCACCCATTTCTCCCAAAGTCTAGTTACTTCGCGAACTTCATGCTTGGTTATCAGCCATATATGTACATGTATATTTGTAGTTTATAGTCTTTCGCATAGCCATATGCGTGTGCATATGTGAGTACTACATCAGCTGATGGTGAGTATCTCTCTGCTGCCTTGTATGTACATGTGTAAATGATGATTGATTTGTTTACGTAGATACAAGTGGCTGCTTAGTACCGAATTAGGGATGCTAGTATCACTTAATGATGTGAATATTCGGCACACTGCCCTCCCCCTAAGTCTGATCGCCCCGATCAGACAAATCGATCTAACCGCTGCTAGACTCTCCAAATGAAACAAACTGCAATATGGGCAATCCCCGATTATTAAAATCATACAAACAGACAAAATTGGTTAATTCGTTGTAGTTCTATAAATAGAACAAAAACAGCAACAAAACCAAAGTTTCTTTGAAAACCGCCGTACCAAGCATAGCTTTGGCACATAGTTGCATACGAAGTATGCAATGTGTAAAAGATTAAACTATGCAAAAAGAAGGCAATTGGGAAAAACTTTACAACAACTAACGCATGACGTAGCTGAATGCGTTTATAACCATTTCAACTATCGTAGGAGTGCGAGTTCGACTCCCACTCCCGGGAGAAAAGGCTTTGAAGAGATTTACAAGGTATAATCGAAACAGCTGTCGCCTTGTCCGTCCTGATGTCACGTTGTTTAAATTTTTCCCAAATTATTAAATGAATTATAAAATTAAAAAATTGCTTCAAATAAATGTTTTCATACATTTATAAAAGCAATATGGGCAATCCCCGATTATTAAAATCATACAAACAGACAAAATTGGTTAATTCGTTGTAGTTCTATGAATAGAACAAAAACAGCAACAAAACCAAAGTTTCTTTGAAAACCGCCGTACCAAGCATAGCTTTGGCACATAGTTGCATACGAAGTATGCAATGTGTAAAAGATTAAACTATGCAAAAAGAAGGCAATTGGGAAAAACTTTACAACAACTAAGGCATGACGTAGCTGAATGCGTTTATAACCATTTCAACTATAGTAGGAGTGCGAGTTCGACTCCCACTCCCGGGAGAAAAGGCTTTGAAGATATTTACAAGGTATAATCGAAACAGCTGTCGCCTTGTCCGTCCTGATGTCACGTTGCTTAAATTTTTCCCAAATTATTAAATGAATTATAAAATTAAAAAATTGCTTCAAATAAATGTTTTCATACATTTATAAAAGCAATATGGGCAATCCCCGATTATTAAAATCATACAACCAGACAAAATTGGTTAATTCGTTGTAGTTCTATAAATAGAACAAAAACAGCGACAAAACCAAAGTTTCTTTGAAAACCGCCGTACCAAGCATAGCTTTGGCACATAGTTGCATACGAAGTATGCAATGTGTAAAAGATTAAACTATGCAAAAAGAAGGCAATTGGGAAAAACTTTACAACAACTAAGGCATGACGTAGCTGAATGCGTTTATAACCATTTAAACTATCGTAGGAGTGCGAGTTCGACTCCCACTCCCGGGAGAAAAGGCTTTGAAGAGATTTACAAGGTATAATCGAAACAGCTGTCGCCTTGTCCGTCCTGATGTCACGTTGTTTAAATTTTTCCCAAATTATTAAATGAATTATAAAATTAAAAAATTGCTTCAAATAAATGTTTTCAAACATTTATAAAAGCAATATGGGCAATCCCCGATTATTAAAATCATAGAAACAAACTTCTATTTCGTGGTTTTCCAATGGTTTTTATGCGATAGATGATATCGCTGATCCTCTTCACAATTTTGTTCGGGCGTTCCCAACTGCACCAAAACTTGGATGGAACACCTTTCCGCCGATATGGGTTGTATAGCAGTACCAAATCTCCCTCTAGGAAACCTTCCGAATTATTGTCCTTGTCGTACCTGTGTTTCATCCTACTATTAATTTTCCTGGACCGTTCCCTCATACTCTGTTGTGTGGCCAATGAACTACTTCGCAGAGCTTGTTCTGGATGGATTGTTAGTATCGTCTTGATGGTTCACAATAATAGCGCGCCCTGCTTTGAAACTACCCATGCGTTCTTTCTGGGAAATTTTTTCTTCTTTTAGTGCGTCCACTTGGGTTTGTAAATGCCAGTGTTTCTCTCGCAGGTATCTTTGATTTTGCTTTGTTTGGCCTATTCGTTCCATCAACCTTTACCCGATATACTGCCTTTGACTTTGGTGGTCTTTGTCGAGTCCCCTCCACAAGCACTCGCTCACTGCTTTCTCCAAACTGAAGTTGAGTGGTACATCCTGGTTCTTATAGCACATATTCCTTCTTTGCATGTAATCCGGATGTCATGGTCAACTAAGAAGTCCACTCCCAATATGACTTCATCAACAATTTCCGCCACAACGAATTTGTGTATAATCGTGACCTTTCCAATTAAGGCCTCACATACCACTTCTTCTTGGACTTGGTTATAATTGCCAGTGACCGTACGCAATCTTGCTCCGGGTAACGGCTTTACTCTTATGTTGATCAAATCAGATGGAAGAAGGAAGATGCGCCCGTATCTACATTTCCTCTGACGATAAGACTGCTCGATTTTCTTCCAACTTGCCAGATAGATATCACAGGACATTCAATAGCTGCAGCTGGCTCTCGATCTTTACATCTGACTCGCTCTTGCTTATCTCCTCCAGCTTTGCGTTTACAACCAGCCAAGTTGGAACTATTAGGGTTGGTACTGCAATAACGTGCAATATGCCCTATCTCTCCAAACATAAAGCATTTGACGGTACCATCGTTTTTCTGCTGCTTCCCTGTTAATGCTTCCTAAATTGTGTCTACCCAGTCTGGCCTTTCCACTTCCACGCCATGAGCTTTGTATGCGGCTTACGCAAAAGTGAGGCTGTTTCCTGAGTCAGTGCATGCGATACCGTTTCACCAAATGTAAGTTTTGGATTCGCATATGTAGCTCGTTTCGTTGCCACGTCTCGTATGCCATTTAAGAAGCTCTGAATTGTTACCCTCTCGGTGTATTCCACGGGTGCATCCGTATTTGCTAGAGCGGCCAGCCTTTCTGCATCCGACGCAAACTACTGCAGAGTCTCATTAACTCTTTGGGAGGGGTTTTGCAACACAATTTGATATATCTGCTTCCTGCGCTCGGTTCCGTATCGTCGTTCTACAACGGCCATCAATGCTTCATAGTTGTTCCGCTCTCCTTCGGGAATCGTCTGTAGGATTTCGGCTGCTGGCCCCTTCAGTGCTACGAATAGAGCTGCAACTTTATCTTCAGCATTCCAGTTGTTCACTGCTGCGGTTGTTGTTGTTGTTGTTGTTGTAGCAATGTTTCGCCCCACCTAATAGTTGCGACCGATCACAAATTGTCATCAATATCCTCTAACGGGAGTCCAAGGAAACTTGCTGTTTCGTCAGGGGTGAACCATAATGAAAGTGGTGTTAGAGGCGTCGGTTCCACATTACAATTAAAGAAATGGTTTGGGTCATGTGGGGACACATTGCAAGCGGGGCATACATTTTGTATGTCGGGGTTGATTCTGGATATGTAAGAGTTTAACCTGTTAGAGTATCCAGAACGAAGTTGAGCCAGAGTGACTCGCATTTCCCTGGGGAGTATGCGTTCCTCTTCCGCAAGTTTTGGGTACTGTTCCCCGAGTACTGAATTCACCGGACAATTCCCGGCATAAAGGTACGACGCCTGTTTGTGGAGTTCAACAAGGACCTTGTGTTTTTTTGCTTCATACGGCTGAGTGCTCAGGTGCCGTATTTCCTCAAAATGCTTACGGAGATGACTCCTTAGGCACCTGGGCGGTGTTGGCTCATCAATCAGATGTCTGTTGGTATGCCAAGGTTTCTGGGTATTCAACAGAAACTGTTTGGTTAGCATCTCAATTCTCTCCCTGATGAGGAGTATTCTCGCCCCTTTATGTAGATGGTGTTCTGGAGACATAAGAAGACAGCCCGTGGCGGTTCTGAGTGCAGTATTTTGGCAGGTCTGTAGCTTCTTCCAGTGGGTAGTTTTTAGGCTTGGCGGCCATATAGGGGACGCGTAGCACGCAAACGGCTGGCCAATTGCTTTGTATGTGGTAATGAGCGTTTCCTTGTCTTTTCCACAAGTACTGCCAGCAAGGGATTTGAGGATTTTATTACGGCTCTGGATTTACGAAACAATTGCGGCTGCGTGCTCACCAAAATATAGATCCTGATCAAATGTCACACCCAAAATTTTGGGGTGTAGGACAGTCGGTAGCGTAGTGCCATCGACATGGATGTTCAAAATGGTCGACATTAGAGACGTCCAAGTTGTAAATAGGGTCGCGGATGATTTAGTCGGTGATAATGCCAGATTTCGCGAGGCGAAAAACTGGAGATATCACGGAGGTTGCCGTTTATTCTGTTGCAAAGCTCATCGATTTTTGGGCCCGGGCCTGTGGCCATTATTGTGCAGTCGTCGGCGTAAGAAACGATAGTAACTGCTTCTGGTGGCGAAGGTAGTTTGGGAATGTAATAATTAAACAAAATTGGGGATAGGACACCACCCTGAGGTACCCCTTGTTTAATTCTTCTTGCCTTTGATATTTCGTTTCTGAATTGCACCGATGCCTGTGGACTACCCAGATAATTTGCGGTTCCCCTTTTAAGACATGGCGAAAGGGTAGACCCTTCCGAGTCTTGCAGTAACGTGCCATGGTTGACCGTATCAAAAGCTTTTGATAGGTCTAGCGCTACGAGTACTGTTCTATGGTGAGGCTTCTGATTTAAGCCACAATTTCTCTGGGTGCTAATTGCATTTAGCGCGGTGGTGGTGCTATGGAGTTTTCTTAAGCCATGCTGATGACAGGCTAGCTGCAAATTTGCTTGGAAGTGGGGGAGGAAAATAGCTTCAATCTTCGTGGCTACTGGCTATAGGAGAGATATCGGGCGATATGACTCTCCTACGTTATCTGGTTTCCCAGGCTTTAGTAGCGGAACCACCTTGGCCATTTTCCATTTTTCGGGTATGACAAAGTTGGAAAGAGACAGGTTTAAGACAAGTGCTAAATATTTGAAACCCTCTTTCCCTAGGCTTGTAAGCATCGGCACGGCTGTGCCGTCTAGACCCACTGCTTTGGATGGTTTAGCATGACCCTTGGCATCCTCAACGTCTTTGGTGGTGCTGGTAATTGGTGACGCGCTGAACTTATGTTTACGTGCGCGTCTGTTGGCCCTCCGTCTATTTTTGTCGACCGCAGAATGCATTATGTATTGTCGGCAGAAAGCGCTCGCGCATTTTTTCGCATCCGACAGCACTTTGTCGACAAGGCGATGGAAACTTTGTCATTGTGCCTAGATGGATTCGATAGGGACTTTACAGTGGACCAAAGTTTACCTACACCGGCAGAGAGGTTACAACCGCTTAGGTGCTCCTCCCATTTCGCTCGCTTGTGTTCATCCACAAGCAATTTGATGCGTTGGTTTATATCCCTTATTTGGGGGTCGCCGGGATCGAGCTGTTTTATAAGGTCACGTTCTCTCGCTAAACTTGCGGCCTCTGCCGGAAAGTGGGGCTGAATTTCGGGAATTATACCGGCGGGAATGAAACGAGCCGAGGCGTATTCAATGACCTTGCGGAAAGCACGCTCCCCTTGGCGGGCATCAGTTGGAATAGGGAGGGCAGCAAAGCGGTTGTCTGTAAAGGATTTGTATTCATCGCACTTTCCTTTTTTTAAGTTAATGGAAGTGCGTTTTTCTGCGACGATGAAGTCGGAGGGACGCTCGAGCGGAATAAGTATAGGCAGGTGGTCGGATGCCAATGTTGCCATCGGCTTGGGTTCGATACCTTCCCGGAGCAAGAGAATATGCTGCGGTCTTTTCAAACTGTAATTTTTCCATATTATCAACTGGTATTTTTAACACGGCGATGTCCTGGAAAATATCAATTGCCAGTCTCTGCATCACCATCATACCAATTGACAACACCAACATCGTACCAGATGCCATACTAGTCAGCATAACCATCAGGGTCATACCAATTAACATACTAGTCAGCCTTTGCGTCAGTATTATACCAGATGGCATACTACTTTTATATACATGAGTATCATACCAATTAGCATACTAGTCAGCCTTTGTCCCAGCATTATACCAGATGGCATACTACTTATTATATACATCAATATCATACCAATTGACATACTACACCTTTTCCAGTTTAAGTTCAGAAAATTACAATTCAAGTTCAGAATTTGCAATTTAAATTCAGAAATTTACAATTCAAGTTCAGAAACTTACAGTTCAAGTTCAGGATTTCCAATTCAAGTACAACTCAAGTACAGAAATTCCATTTTAAATTCAGAAATTTTACAATTCAAATTCAGATAGTTACAATTCAAGTCCAAAAATTCCAATTTTAGTTCCGAAAATTACAATTCAAGTTCAGGAAATTTGTCAGGAATTTTTTCACGTACTTATATGTACTCAATTTATCTTGGTATTGAAAATGGGCGAAATCCTACTAAGACACCGCCCACTTTTCCGATATCGAAGTTTTCGAAAAATTTTAAAAATGCCATAACTCTATACCAAAATGAAAAAAGGGATGCAATATGGTAATTGGATTGGTTTATTGACGCAAAATATAACTTTAGAAAAAACCTTGTAAAATGGGTGCGACACCTACCATATTAAGGGCGAAATCAAGAGCCCTTGCAATCATGGCAGGGATACTGTTTCTGGTATTACATAAATAAATAAATTAGCGGTACCCGCCAGATGATATTCTGGGTTACCTGATCCACATTTAGGTCGATATCTCGAAAACGCCTTCACATATACAACTATATACAACATCCATTTTAAAACCCTCATTAATACCTTTAATTTGATACCCATATCGTACAACACATTATAGAGTCACCCCTGGTCCACCTTTATTGCGATATCACGAAAAGGCATCCACCTATAGAACTAAGGCCCACTCCCCTTTAACATACTCATTAACACCTTTCATTTGATATCCATATCATACAAACACATTCTAGAGTCACCCCTGGTATACTTTATGGCGATATCTCTAAGAGGCGTCCACCTATAGAACTAAGGCCCACTCCCGTTTAAAATACTCATTAACACCTCTTATTTGATAGCCATATCGTACAACACATTATAGAGTCACCCCTGGTCCACCTTTACTGCGATATCACCAAAAGGCATCCACCTATAGAACTAAGGCCCACTCCCTTTAACATACTCATTAACACCTTTCATTTGATATCCATATCGTACAAACACATTCTAGAGTCACTCCTGGTATACCTTTATGGCGATATCTCTAAAAGGCGTCCACCTATAGAACCAAGGCCCACACCCGTTTAAAATACTCATTAACACCTTCTATTTGATACCCATATCGTACAAACAAATTCTAGAGTCACCTCTGGTCCACCTATTGGAAGGTTAAGTAAAATTGAAATGTCATTAATGTCAAAATGAAACCATGTAATATGAAACTGTCAAAAAGACTCTGTTCATTTCCGGTAATAAAATCGCTCTCTTACTTTGTCTCCCAAACAGTGCAATCGCATTTAATTTTTCTACTGGAATTAGGTAAATTCCCTGCGCAATCGGTAAATATCTTTCAGGTTATGGGCCATCTGCAGCCTAATCTAGTTTAAAATTAATTAAATCGAAGTAAATTCCACGTATTTGCAAAATATATTTTTCCAATCATTTGATTGCCGGTAATCGCGGTCACGTTTTCACACACATCGTCTATTAAGATGGCATTAAATCAAATATCATTTAATTTTCTTAAAAGTGGTGAAAACTATGCAGAGTGGAAGATCTGTGCTAAAGTACATATGATTGTTAAAGGCCTGTGGAAAAATTGCACGAAAGAATTGCCAGAAACGGCTAGCGAGAAAGATAAAGAAGCTGACCTTAAAGCAGTAAACGAATTAACACTATTGCTGGAGCCATGTACTTATGCCCATGTTGAATCCGCAAATACGGCATATAAAGCATGGAATAGCATTGCGAGAGCATTAGATGACGCCGGTGCTGGCCGCAAATTGGCACTTTTACAGCAGTTCGTGACACTCAAAGAAAAGGAATGCAAGTCAATGGGAGATTACGTAAGCAAAATGAGTGCATTATGGCTGAAAGTCAAAACGCATTTAAAATTGATGAAGAAGTGGCTGGTTTCTTAATGCTAGTGGGCTTACCAGCGGAATATAAGCCAATGATATTGGCGGTCGAAAATTCAGGCGTTGAGATCAATGTTGACTATGTCAAAAATGTGTTATTGCAAAGCTTGGAACTAGCAAATGAAACAGGTGAATCTAGTCAAGCAACCCTTGTTGCTAAAAGCAAGTATAAATTCAAGAATACGAAAAATAGACATTGCTTTGATTGTGGCTCAACAGGTCACATTGTTAAAAATTTTAAAGTGGCGAAAGAGAGAAAAAGAAAACAACGAAAAAGCGATAAAAGTGAGAAATTTCTGTTCTCGTAATTGCTCACTCAATCGCATGATTTACATTCGGACTGGTTTATTGACAGTGGATGCACAGCCCATATGGCAAAAGATATATCGGCGATAGAAAATAAAAGCTAACCAAGTCAAAAAGAAGTGATAGTTGCTAATAACGAAAAAATAAAAATAGATTGTGTGGGCACAGTCAAACAACTGATAAAGAAAAATGGTTCGTCAAAAGAAATACAAATAAATAATGTGCATTTTGTGCCGAACATTTGCGCCAACTTATTATCAGTCAGCCATATGGTGAAGAACAATAACGCGGTATTATTTACTAAAAGTGGATGGAAAATATTTGATGCTCACTGGAAAGTTCTAGCAACTGCAAATTTAGTGAATGATTTGTTCAAGTTGGATGTCGCTCTAAACGTTATATCGTTCACAGCGAAAGAGCCGAGCATAATAGAAAGACCAAAACAAAATTTGTATTTATGGCATCGTCGTCAGGGGCATGCAAGCTTTGAATGCATGCAATTTTTGAAAAGCGACATAAAGAATTTGACAATTTCACAATCAAGCATATGTGACACATGCATAAAAGGTAAACAAAGTCGCATACCATTTAGCGCCGTAGGAAATCGTGCATCACCTAAACTAGAACTGGTACATAGTGATGTTGCGGCCCATTTAATTCGTTTAGTGGGTGCAAATATTTTGTGACTTTCGTCGACGACTTTTCGAGAAAGTTGTTTGTATATGTAATTAACAATAAAAGCGACGTATTCATATGCTTCGTAAAGTTTAAATCAACGCCAAAAAGTAAAGTGGCTGCAAAATTAAAACGTTACGGACTGATAATGGCACCGAATATTGCAACCAATGATTTAGAAAGTTATTCGACACAACCGGCATATTGCACCAAACTTCAGCAGTATACAGTCTGCAGCAAAATGGGCTAGCTGAACGAATGAACCGCACAGTCATGGAGCAAGTGCGATGCTTAATTATTGATTCGGGATTGCCTAAAATATTTTGGGCAGAGGCAGTGACGACAGATGCATACATCATTAATCGCATCCTGTGCAAGGGTACAAGAGAAACATCTCCAGAAGAGGTTTGGTCAGGCTTAAAACCTAATTTGTCTTTTCTCAAAGTTTTCGGTTGCCGTGCATTCGTCCAAGTACCAAAACAAACGCGAAAGAAATTAGATGACAAATCAGTCGAATGCATTTCTATTGGGTATGCTTCAGGTTCCAAGGCGTACAAGCTATACAACGAACGCACCAAAAAGTTAATTGTGAGTAGAGACGTCGTGTTTTGGGAAACGGAGAACGCTGGCAAGGTAAATTCTGTTGATATTGATAGGACTAATCAGTTTCGTTTGCAATACTCCGAAGATGACAATTTTGAATAAGAGGAGGAAGGTTCGTCGACTTGTATTACAGTGAAAAATATGCCGTCTCCAAGAAATTCACAGATTATAATATCTTCACAGAACGAAATTGACACAGACCCAATAGTCGAAACGACGTGTGATAAAAGAGTGGGAACCATCCCGAGAAATTGGCGAAGATGAATTGGCTGATCTGGAGCCGCGCCAAAAATCATCACGAAACATTGAAAAACTAAAACCGAATTATAATTTTTTCGCATACGCATTTAGTGCATGTGACCCTACATCATTGAAGCTGATTTCATGGCAATGACGGCAGCCATTCATTGTTTAAAACAACTGGAGAGAGAAATATTTTCAAATTCTTCAAAGCAGATTTACCTTCATTGCGACAATGAAGGCGCAATAAAATTTGCTTGTAATAATGCATATTTATCTCGAACAAAACATATTGACGTAAAGGTCAAATTTATTCACCAGCGAGTCATGCAAAAGTAGTCAAACTGATTTATTTAAAGACGAACGAGATACCGGCAGATGTATTGACAAAAGCAACATCGCAACAAAAACTGGAATCTTTTTTTAAAATTTTTGTTCTTGAAAACAACTTTGGCGGCATTAAGCCATTTAAGCTAAATTACATTTTTAAATTAAAACAACCTTGATAAGCCTTTTGCGTAGGAAGCTCTTTGAAAGCGTAATATATACACATTCATATATACATATGTACATATATAAGAATATAATTTTGAATTAATTTATGTAAGTATGTATATGAATATCAATTTAGGGAGAGTATTGAAAGGTTAAGTAAAATTGAAATGTCATTCATGTCAAAATGAAACCATGTACTATGAAACTGTCAAAAAGTCTCTGTTCATTTCCGGTAATAAAATCGCTCTCTTACTTTGTCTCCCAAATCGTGCGGTCGCATTTAATTTTTCTACTGGAATTAGGTAAATTCCCTGCGCAATCGGTAAATATCTTTCACCACCTTTATGGCGATATCTCGAAAAGGCGTTCATCTATAGAACTAAGGCCCACTCCCTTTTAACATACTAATTAACACCTTTCATTTGATACCCATATCGTACAAACACATTCCAGAGTCACCCCTGGTTCACCTTTTTGGCGAGATCTCTAAAAGGCGTCCTATAGTACTAAGGCCCTCTCCCTTTTCAAACACTCTTTTATACCTTTCATTTGATATCCATGCCATACAAACACATTCCAGGGTTACCCTATGTTCATTTTCCTACATGGTGATTTTCCCTTATTTTGTCTCCAAAGCTCTCAGCTGAGTATGTAATGTTCGGTTACACCCGAACTTATCCCTCCTTACTTGTTATATATGAAATACAATGAATAATATGAATTTGACCTAATTTCAAGTAATTTTTCAACCCGACTAGGTCTTGTATATTAACTAGTAGAAGACTGAACAAATATCGACTAGTATGTCAACTGCTGTTACAATGATGCATAGACTGAGTAGTATGCCAACTGGTATGTTCATATTGAATAGACTAACTAGTATGTCAATTGGTATTATATATGTGTTACTGTAACGAGTTTTGAGAAATTCCGCTTATTCCAAACCTTCTGCTAACGTTCGAATCCGAAAACTTTTGAATAAATAACTCCAATATCTCTACTTCACAATAACACTTATATTTCACAACAAATAGCGTGCTTTAATCAAAACTGATTGATTACTACTCAGCTTTCGCTGCTTTTATACTCTCTGTTTCCTCGTCCACGCATTTCTCTTAAAGTCTAGTTACTTCGCGAACTTCATGCTTGGTTATCAGCCATATATATACATGTATATTTGTAGTTTATAGTCTCTCGCATAGCCATATGCGTGTGCATATGTGAGTACTACTTCGGCTGATGGTGAGTATCTCTCTGCTGCCTTGTATGTAAATGTGTAATGATGATTTATTTGTTTACGTAGATAAAAGTGGCTGGCTAGTACCGAATTAGGGATGCTAGTACACTAAGTGATGTGAATATTCGGCACACTGCCCTCCACTTAAGTCTGATCGCTCCGATCAGACAAATCGATCTAACCGCTGCTAGACTCTCCAAATGAAACAAACTAATCCGTGGTTTCCATTGGTTTTTGTGCGATAGATGATATCACTGATCCTCTTCACAACTTTGTTCGGACGTTCCCAACTGCAATTGGATGGAACACCTTTCCGCCGGTAAGGGTTGTATAGCAGTACTAAATCTCCCTCTAGGAAACCTTCCGAATTATTGTCCTTGTCGTACCTGTGTTTCATCCTACTATTAATTTTCCTGGACGGTTCCCTCATACTCTGTTCTGTGGCCAATGAACTACTTCGCAGAGCTTGTTCTGGACGGCTTGTTAGTATCGTCTTGATGGTTCACAACAGTAGTGCGCCCTGCTTTGAAACTACCCTTGCGTTCTTTCTGGGAGATTTTTTCTTCTTTTAGTGCGTCCACTTGGGTTTGTAAATGCCAGTGTTTCTCTCGCAGGTATCTTTGATTTTGCTTTGTTTGGCCTATTCGTTTCACCAACCTTTACCCGATATACTGCCTTTGACTTTGGTGGTCTTTGTCGAGTCGCCTCCACCAGCACTCGCTTACTGCTTTCTCCAAACTGAAGTTGAGTGGTACATCCTGGTTCTTATAGCACATATTCCTTCTTTGCATGTAATCCAAATGTCATGGTCAACTAAGAAGTCCACTCCCAATATGACTTCATCAACAATTTCCGCCACAACGAATTTGTGTATAATCGTGAACTTTCCAATTAAGGCCTCACATACCACTTCTTCTTGGACTTGGTTATAATTGCCAGTGACCGTACGCAATCTTGCTCCGGGTAACGGCTTTACTCTTATGTTGATCAAATCAGATGGAAGAAGGAAGATGCGCCCGTATCTACATTTCCTCTGACGATAAGACTGCTCGATTTTCTTCCAACTTGCCAGATAGATATCACAGGACATTCAATAGCTGCAGCTGGCTCTCGATCTTTACATCTGACTCGCTCTTGCTTATCTCCTCCAGCTTTGCGTTTACAACCAGCCAAGTTGGAATTATTAGGGTTGGTACTGCAATAACGTGCAATATGCTCTATCTTTCCAAACATAAAGCATTTGACGGTACCAACGTTTTTCTGCTGCTTCCCTGTTAATGCTTACAAAATTGTGTCTACCCAGTCTGGCCTTTCCACTTCCACGCCATGAGCTTTGTATGCGGCTTACGCAAAAGTGAGGCTGTTTCCTGAGTCAGTGCATGCGATACCGTTTCACCAAATGTAAGTTTTGGATTCGCATATGTAGCTCGTTTCGTTTCCACGTCTCGTATGCCATTTAAGAAGCTCTGAATTTTTACCCTCTCGGTGTATTCCACGGGTGCATCCGTATTTGCTAGAGCGGCCAGCCTTTCTATATCCGACGCAAACTACTGCGGAGTCTCATTAACTCTTTGTGAGCGGTTTTGCGACTCAATTTGATATATCTGCTTCCTGTGCTCGGTTCCGTATCGTCGTTCTACAACGGCCATCAACGCTTCATAGTTGTTCCGCTCTCCTTCGTGAATCGTCTGTAGGATTTCGGCTGCTGACCCCTTCAGTGCTACGAATAGAGCTGCAACTTTATCTTCAGCATTCCAGTTGTTCACTGCTGCGGTTGTTGTTGTTGTTGTTGTAGCAATGTTTCACCCCACCTAATAGCTGCGACCGATCACAAATTGTCATCAATATCCTCTAACGGGAGTCCAAGGAAACTTGCTGTTTCGACAGGGGTGGACCATAATGAAAGGGGTGTTAGAGGCGTCGGTTCCACATTACAATTAAAGAAATGGTTGGTTTCATGTGGGGACACATTGCAAGCGGGCATACATTTTGTATGTCGGGGTTGATTCTGGATATGTAAAAGTTTAACCTGTTAGAGTATCCAGAATGATGTTGAGCCAGAGCGACTTGCGTTTCCTTTGGGAGTATGCGTTCCTCTTCCGCAAGTTTTGGGTACTGTTCCCCGAGTACTGGATTCACCGGACAATTCCCGGCATAAAAGTCCGACGCCTGTTTGTGGAGTTCAACAAGGACCTTGTGTTTTTTAGCTTCATACGGCTGAGTGCTCAGGTGCCGTATTTCCTCAAAATGCTTACGGAGATGACTCCTTAGGCACCTGGGCGGTGTTGGTTCATCAATCAGATGTCAGATGAAGGTTTCTGGGTATTCAACAGGAACTGTTTGGTTAGCATCTGATTTCTCTCCCTGATGAGGAGTATTCTCGCCCCATTATGTAGATGGTGTTCTGGGGACATAAGAAGACAGCCCGCGGCGGTTCTGAGTGCAGTATTTTGGCAGGTCTGTAGCTTCTTCCAGTGGGTAGTTTTTAGGCTTGGCGACCATATAGGGGACGCGTAGCACGCAAACGGCTGGCCAATTACTTTGTATGTACTGCCACAAGTACTGCCAGCAAGGGATTTGAGGATTTTATTACGGCTCTGGATTTACGGAACAATTGCGCCTGCGTGCTCACCAAAATGTAGATCCTGGTCAAACGTCACCACCAAAATTTTGGAGTGTAGGACAGTCGGTAGCGTAGTGCCATCGACGTGGATGTTCAAAATGGTCGACATTTGAGACGTCCAAGTTGTAAATAGGGTCGCGGTTGATATAGTCGGTGATAATGCCAAGTTTCGCGAGGCGAAAAAACTGGAGAGATCACAGATGTTGCCGTTTATTCTGTTGCAAAGCTCATCAGTCTTTGGGACCGAGCCTGTGGCCATTATTGTGGAGTCGTCGGCGTAAGAAACGATAGTAACTCCTTCTGGTGGCGAAGGTAGTTTTGGAATGTAAAAATTAAACAAAAGTGGGGAAGGACACCACCCTGAGGTACCCCTTGTTTAATTCTGCTTGGCTTTGATATTTCTTTTCTGAATTGCACCGATGCCTGCCGACTACCCAGATAATTTGCGGTCCACCTTTTAAAACATGGCGGAAGGGTAGACCCTTCCAAGTCTTGTAACGTGCCATGGTTGACCGTATCAAAAGCTTTTGATAGGTCTAGAACTACGAGTACTGTTCTATGGTGAGGCTTCTGATTTAAGCCACAATTTCTCTGGGTGCTAATGGCATTTAGCGCGGTGGTGGTGCTATGGAGTTTTCTAAAGCCATGCTGATGACAGGCTAGCTGCGAATTTGCTTTGAAGTGGGGGAGGAAAATAGCTTCAAGCTTCTTGGCTACTGGCTATAGGAGAGATATCGAGCGATATGACTCTCCTATGTTAGCTGGTTTCCCAGGCTTTAGTAGCGGGACCACCTTGGCCATTTTCCATTTTTCGGGTGTGACAAAGTTGCAAAGAGATAGGTTGAAGACAAGTGCTAAATATTTAAAACCATCTTTCCCTAGGCTTGTAAGCATCGGCACGGCTATGCCGTCTAGACCCACTGCTTTGGATGGTTTAGAATGACCCTTGGCATCCTCAACCTCTTTGGTGGTGCTGGTAATTGGTGACGCGCTGAACTTATGTTTACGTGCGCGTCTGTTGGCCCTCCATCTATTTTTGTCGACCGTAGTGTCGGCAGAAAGCGCTCGCGCATTTTTTTGCATCCGACAGCACTTTGTCGCCAAGGCGATGGAAACTTTGTCATTTGGCCTAGACGGATTCGATATGGACTTTACAGTGGACCAAAGTTTACCTACACCGGCAGAGAGGTTACAACCGCTTAGGTGCTCCTCCCATTTCGCTCGCTTGTGTTCATCCACAAGCAATTTGATGCGTTGGTTTATATCCCTTATTTGGGGGTCGCCGGGATCGAGCTGTTTTATAAGGTCACGTTCTCTCGCTAAACTTGCGGCCTCTGCCGGAAAGTGGGGCTGAATTTCGGGAATTATACCGGCGGGAATGAAACGAGCCGAGGCGTATTCAATGACCTTGCGGAAAGCACGCTCCCCTTGGCGGGCATCAGTTGGAATAGGGAGGGCAGCAAAGCGGTTGTCTGTAAAGGATTTGTATTCATCGCACTTTCCTTTTTTTAAGTTAATGGAAGTGCGTTTTTCTGCGACGATGAAGTCGGAGGGACGCTCGAGCGGAATAAGTATAGGCAGGTGGTCGGATGCCAATGTTGCCATCGGCTTGGGTTCGATACCTTCCCGGAGCAAGAGAATATGCTGCGGTCTTTTCAAACTGTAATTTTTCCATATTATCAACTGGTATTTTTAACACGGCGATGTCCTGGAAAATATCAATTGCCAGTCTCTGCATCACCATCATACCAATTGACAACACCAACATCGTACCAGATGCCATACTAGTCAGCATAACCATCAGGGTCATACCAATTAACATACTAGTCAGCCTTTGCGTCAGTATTATACCAGATGGCATACTACTTTTATATACATGAGTATCATACCAATTAGCATACTAGTCAGCCTTTGTCCCAGCATTATACCAGATGGCATACTACTTATTATATACATCAATATCATACCAATTGACATACTACACCTTTTCCAGTTTAAGTTCAGAAAATTACAATTCAAGTTCAGAATTTGCAATTCAAATTCAGAAAGTTACAATTCAAGTTCAAAAATTCCAATTTTAGTTCCGAAAATTACAATTCAAGTTCAGGAAATTTGTCAGGAATTTTTTCACGTACTTATATGTACTCAATTTATCTTGGTATTGAAAATGGGCGAAATCCTACTAAGACACCGCCCACTTTTCCGATATCGAAGTTTTCGAAAAATTTTAAAAATGCCATAACTCTATACCAAAATGAAAAAAGGGGTGCAATATGTAATTGGATTGGTTTATTGACGCAAAATATAACTTTAGAAAAAACCTTGCGAAATGGGTGTGACACCTACCATATTAAGGGCGAAATCAAGAGCCCTTGGAATCATGGCAGGGATACTGTTCCTTGTATTACATAAATAAATAAATTAGCGGTACCCGACAGATGATATTCTGGGTTACCTGATCCATATTTTGGTCGATATCTCGAAAACGCCTTCACATATACAACTATATACAACATCCCTTTTAAAACCCTCATTAATACCTTTAATTTGATACCCATATCGTACAACACATTATAGAGTCACCCCTGGTCCACCTTTATTGCGATATCACGAAAAGGCATCCACCTATAGAACTAAGGCCCACTCCCCTTTAACATACTCATTAACACCTTTCATTTGATATCCATATCGTACAAACACATTCCAGACTCACCCCTGGTATACCTTTATGGCGATATCTCTAAGAGGCGTCCACCTATAGAACTAAGGCCCACTCCCGTTTAAAATACTCATTAACACCTCTTATTTGATACCCATATCGAACAACACATTATAGAGTCACCCCTGGTCCACCTTTACTGCGATATCACGAAAAGGCATCCACCTATAGAACTAAGGCCCACTCTCTTTAACATACTCATTAACACCTTTCATTTGATATCCATATCGTACAAACACATTCTAGAGTCACTCCTGGTATACCTTTATGGCGATATCTCTAAGAGGCGTCCACCTATAGAACCAAGGCCCACTCCCGTTTAAAATACTCATTAACACCTCCTATTTGATACCCATATCGTACAAACACATTCTAGAGTCAACCCTGGTCCACCTATTGGAAGGTTAAGTAAAATTGAAATGTCATTAATGTCAAAATGAAACCATGTAATATGAAACTGTCAGAAAGACTCTGTTCATTTCCCGTAATAAAATCGCTCTCTTACTTTTTCTCCCAAATCGTGGAATCGCATTTAATTTTTCTACTGGAATTAGGTAAATTCCCTGCGCAATAGGTAAATATCTTTCAAGTTATGGGCCATCTGCAGCCTAATCTAGTTTAAAATTAATTAAATCGAAGTAAATTCCACGTATTTGCAAAATATATTTTTTCCAATCATTTGATTGCCGGTACTCGCGGTCACGTTTTCACACACATCGTCTATTAAGATGGCATTAAATCAAATATCTTTAATCGTCTTAAAGGTCGTGAAAACTATGCAGAGTGGAAGGTCGCTGCTAAAGTACATATGATTGTTAAAGGCCTGTGGAAAATTGCACGAAAGAATTGCCAGAAACGGCGAGCGAGAAAGATAAAGGAGCTGACCTTAAAGCAGTAGACGAATTAACACTATTGCTGGAGCCATGTACTTATGCCGATGTTGAATCCGCAAATACGGCATATGAAGCACGGAATAACATTGCGAGAGCATTAGATAACACCGGGGCTATCGGCAAATCGGCACTTTTACAGCAGTTTGTGTCACTCAAACAAAAGGAATGCAAGTCAATGGAAGATTACGTAAGCAAACTGGTTGAAAGTCAAAACGTATTTCAAAATTGACGAAGAAGTGGCTGGTTTCTTAATGTTGGTGTGCTTACCAGCGGAATATAAGCCAATGATATTGGCGGTCGGAAATTCAGGCGTTGAAATCAATGTTGACTATGTCAAAAATATGTTTTTGCAAGGCTTGGAACTAGCAAATGAAACAGGTGAATCGAGTGAAGCAGCCCTTGTTGCTAAAAGCAAGTATAAATTCAAGAATACGAAAAATAGACATTGCTTTGATTGTGGCTCAACAGGTCACATGTAAAAAATTGTAAAGTGGCGAAAGAGAGAAAAAGAGATCAACGAAAAAACGATAAACGTGAGACAATTCTGTTCTCGTCGTTGCTCACTCAATCGCATTATTTACATTCGGACTGGTTTATTGACAGTGGATGCACGGCCCATATGACAAAAGACATATCGGCGATAGAAAATAAAAGCAAACCAAGTCAAAATGAAGTGATAGTTGCTAATAACGAAAAAATAAAAATAGATTGCGTGGGCACATTCAAACAACTGATAAAAAAAAACGCTTCGTCAAAAGAAATACAAATATATAATGTGCATTTTGTGCCGAACATTTGCGCGAACTTATTATCAGTCAGCCAGATTGTGAAGAACAATAACGCGGTATTATTTACTAAAAGTGGATGTAAAATATTTGATGCTCACTGGAAAGTTAAAGCAACTGCAAGTTTAGTGAATTATTTGTTCAAGTTGGATGTCGCTCAAAACGTTAAATCGTTCACAGCGAAAGAGCCGAGCATAATAGAAAGACCAAAACAAAATTTAGATTTATGGAATCGTCGTCTGGGGTATGCAAGCTTTGAATACATGCAATTTTTGAAAAGAGACATAAAGAATTTGACAATTTCACAATCAAGCATGTGTGACACATGCATAAAAGGTAAACAAAGCCGCATACCATTTAGCGCCGTAGGAAATCGTGCATCACAAAAACTAGAACTGGTACATAGTGATGTTTGCGGCCCATTGCCAGTTAATTCGTTTATTGGGTGCAAATATTTTGTGACTTTCGTCGACGACTTTTCGAGAAAGTTATTTTTATATGTAATTAAAAATAAATGCGACGTATTCGACTGCTTTGTAAAGTTTAAATCAATGGCCAAAAAGCAAAGTTGCTGCAAAATAAAAACGTTACGGACTGATAATGGCACCGAATATTGCCACCAGCGATATAGAAAGTTATTCGACACAAGCTGCATATTGCACCAAAATTCAGCAGCATACAGTCCGCAGCAAAATGGGCTAGCTGAACGAATAAACCGCACAGTCATGGAGCAAGTGCGATGCTCAATTATTGATTCGGGATTGCCTAAAATATTTTGGGCGGAGGCAGTGACGATAGCTGCATACATCATTAATCACATCCCGTGCAAGGGTACAGGAGAAAAATCTTCAGAAGAGGTTTGGTCAGGCTTAAAACCTAATTTGTCTTTTCTCAAAGCTTTCGGTTGCCGTGCATTCGTCCAAGTACCAAAACAAACGCGAACGAAATTAGATGACAAATCAGTCGAATGCATTTTTATTGGGTATGCTTCAGATTTCAAGGCGTACAGGCTATACAACGAACGCACCAAAAAGTTAATTGTGAGTAAAGACGTCGTGTTTTGGGAAACGGAGAACGCTGGCAAGGTAAATTCTGTTGATATTGATAGGACTAATCAGTTTTGTTTGCAATACTCCGAAGATGACAATCTTGAATAAGAGGAGGAAGAATCGTCGACTTGTATTACGGTGAAAAATATGCCGTCTCCAAGAAATTCACAGATTATAATATCTTCACCGAACGAAATGGACACAGACTCAATAGTCGAAACGACGTGTGGTGAAAGAGTGGGAACCATCCCGAGAAATTGGCGAAGATGAATTGGCTGATCTGGAGCCGCGCCAAAAATCATCACGAAACATTGAAAAACCAAAACCGAATTATAATTTTTTCGCATACGCATTTAGTGCATGTGAACCTACATCATTGAAGCTGATTTCATGGCAATGACGGCAGCCATTCATTGTTTAAAACAACTGGAGAGAGAAATATTTTCAAATTCTTCAAAGCAGATTTACCTTCATTGCGACAATGAAGGCGCAATAAAATTTGCTTGTAATAATGCATATTTATCTCGAACAAAACATATTGACGTAAAGGTCAAATTTATTCACCAGCGAGTCATGCAAAAGTAGTCAAACTGATTTATTTAAAGACGAACGAGATACCGGCAGATGTATTGACAAAAGCAACATCGCAACAAAAACTGGAATCTTTTTTTAAAATTTTTGTTCTTGAAAACAACTTTGGCGGCATTAAGCCATTTAAGCTAAATTACATTTTTAAATTAAAACAACCTTGATAAGCCTTTTGCGTAGGAAGCTCTTTGAAAGCGTAATATATACACATTCATATATACATATGTACATATATAAGAATATAATTTTGAATTAATTTATGTAAGTATGTATATGAATATCAATTTAGGGAGAGTATTGAAAGGTTAAGTAAAATTGAAATGTCATTCATGTCAAAATGAAACCATGTACTATGAAACTGTCAAAAAGTCTCTGTTCATTTCCGGTAATAAAATCGCTCTCTTACTTTGTCTCCCAAATCGTGCGGTCGCATTTAATTTTTCTACTGGAATTAGGTAAATTCCCTGCGCAATCGGTAAATATCTTTCACCACCTTTATGGCGATATCTCGAAAAGGCGTTCATCTATAGAACTAAGGCCCACTCCCTTTTAACATACTAATTAACACCTTTCATTTGATACCCATATCGTACAAACACATTCCAGAGTCACCCCTGGTTCACCTTTTTGGCGAGATCTCTAAAAGGCGTCCTATAGTACTAAGGCCCTCTCCCTTTTCAAACACTCTTTTATACCTTTCATTTGATATCCATGCCATACAAACACATTCCAGGGTTACCCTATGTTCATTTTCCTACATGGTGATTTTCCCTTATTTTGTCTCCAAAGCTCTCAGCTGAGTATGTAATGTTCGGTTACACCCGAACTTATCCCTCCTTACTTGTTATATATGAAATACAATGAATAATATGAATTTGACCTAATTTCAAGTAATTTTTCAACCCGACTAGGTCTTGTATATTAACTAGTAGAAGACTGAACAAATATCGACTAGTATGTCAACTGCTGTTACAATGATGCATAGACTGAGTAGTATGCCAACTGGTATGTTCATATTGAATAGACTAACTAGTATGTCAATTGGTATTATATATGTGTATACTGTAACGAGTTTTGAGAAATTCCGCTTATTCCAAACCTTCTGCTAACGTTCGAATCCGAAAACTTTTGAATAAATAACTCCAATATCTCTACTTCACAATAACACTTATACTTCACAACAAATAGCGTGCTTTAATCAAAACTGATTGATTACTACTCAGCTTTCGCTGCTTTTATACTCTCTGTTTCCTCGTCCACGCATTTCTCTTAAAGTCTAGTTACTTCGCGAACTTCATGCTTGGTTATCAGCCATATATATACATGTATATTTGTAGTTTATAGTCTCTCGCATAGCCATATGCGTGTGCATATGTGAGTACTACTTCGGCTGATGGTGAGTATCTCTCTGCTGCCTTGTATGTAAATGTGTAATGATGATTTATTTGTTTACGTAGATAAAAGTGGCTGGCTAGTACCGAATTAGGGATGCTAGTACACTAAGTGATGTGAATATTCGGCACACTGCCCTCCACTTAAGTCTGATCGCTCCGATCAGACAAATCGATCTAACCGCTGCTAGACTCTCCAAATGAAACAAACTAATCCGTGGTTTCCATTGGTTTTTGTGCGATAGATGATATCACTGATCCTCTTCACAACTTTGTTCGGACGTTCCCAACTGCAATTGGATGGAACACCTTTCCGCCGGTAAGGGTTGTATAGCAGTACTAAATCTCCCTCTAGGAAACCTTCCGAATTATTGTCCTTGTCGTACCTGTGTTTCATCCTACTATTAATTTTCCTGGACGGTTCCCTCATACTCTGTTCTGTGGCCAATGAACTACTTCGCAGAGCTTGTTCTGGACGGCTTGTTAGTATCGTCTTGATGGTTCACAACAGTAGTGCGCCCTGCTTTGAAACTACCCTTGCGTTCTTTCTGGGAGATTTTTTCTTCTTTTAGTGCGTCCACTTGGGTTTGTAAATGCCAGTGTTTCTCTCGCAGGTATCTTTGATTTTGCTTTGTTTGGCCTATTCGTTTCACCAACCTTTACCCGATATACTGCCTTTGACTTTGGTGGTCTTTGTCGAGTCGCCTCCACCAGCACTCGCTTACTGCTTTCTCCAAACTGAAGTTGAGTGGTACATCCTGGTTCTTATAGCACATATTCCTTCTTTGCATGTAATCCAAATGTCATGGTCAACTAAGAAGTCCACTCCCAATATGACTTCATCAACAATTTCCGCCACAACGAATTTGTGTATAATCGTGAACTTTCCAATTAAGGCCTCACATACCACTTCTTCTTGGACTTGGTTATAATTGCCAGTGACCGTACGCAATCTTGCTCCGGGTAACGGCTTTACTCTTCTGTTAACCAAATCAGACGGAAGAAGGAAGATGAGCCCGTATCTACATTTCCTCTGACGATAAGGCTGCTCAATTTTCTTCCAAATTGCCAGATAGATATCACTGGACATTCAATAGCTGCAGCTAGCTCTCGATCTTTACATCTGACTCGCTCTTGCTTATCTCCTTCAGCTTTGCGTTTACAACCAGCCAAGTTGGAATTATTAGGGTTGGTACTGCAATAACGTGCAATATGCTCTATCTTTCCAAACATAAAGCATTTGACGGTACCAACGTTTTTCTGCTGCTTCCCTGTTAATGCTTACAAAATTGTGTCTACCCAGTCTGGCCTTTCCACTTCCACGCCATGAGCTTTGTATGCGGCTTACGCAAAAGTGAGGCTGTTTCCTGAGTCAGTGCATGCGATACCGTTTCACCAAATGTAAGTTTTGGATTCGCATATGTAGCTCGTTTCGTTTCCACGTCTCGTATGCCATTTAAGAAGCTCTGAATTTTTACCCTCTCGGTGTATTCCACGGGTGCATCCGTATTTGCTAGAGCGGCCAGCCTTTCTATATCCGACGCAAACTACTGCGGAGTCTCATTAACTCTTTGTGAGCGGTTTTGCGACTCAATTTGATATATCTGCTTCCTGTGCTCGGTTCCGTATCGTCGTTCTACAACGGCCATCAACGCTTCATAGTTGTTCCGCTCTCCTTCGTGAATCGTCTGTAGGATTTCGGCTGCTGACCCCTTCAGTGCTACGAATAGAGCTGCAACTTTATCTTCAGCATTCCAGTTGTTCACTGCTGCGGTTGTTGTTGTTGTTGTTGTAGCAATGTTTCACCCCACCTAATAGCTGCGACCGATCACAAATTGTCATCAATATCCTCTAACGGGAGTCCAAGGAAACTTGCTGTTTCGACAGGGGTGGACCATAATGAAAGGGGTGTTAGAGGCGTCGGTTCCACATTACAATTAAAGAAATGGTTGGTTTCATGTGGGGACACATTGCAAGCGGGGCATACATTTTGTATGTCGGGGTTGATTCTGGATATGTAAAAGTTTAACCTGTTAGAGTATCCAGAATGATGTTGAGCCAGAGCGACTTGCGTTTCCTTTGGGAGTATGCGTTCCTCTTCCGCAAGTTTTGGGTACTGTTCCCCGAGTACTGGATTCACCGGACAATTCCCGGCATAAAAGTCCGACGCCTGTTTGTGGAGTTCAACAAGGACCTTGTGTTTTTTAGCTTCATACGGCTGAGTGCTCAGGTGCCGTATTTCCTCAAAATGCTTACGGAGATGACTCCTTAGGCACCTGGGCGGTGTTGGTTCATCAATCAGATGTCAGATGAAGGTTTCTGGGTATTCAACAGGAACTGTTTGGTTAGCATCTGATTTCTCTCCCTGATGAGGAGTATTCTCGCCCCATTATGTAGATGGTGTTCTGGGGACATAAGAAGACAGCCCGCGGCGGTTCTGAGTGCAGTATTTTGGCAGGTCTGTAGCTTCTTCCAGTGGGTAGTTTTTAGGCTTGGCGACCATATAGGGGACGCGTAGCACGCAAACGGCTGGCCAATTACTTTGTATGTACTGCCACAAGTACTGCCAGCAAGGGATTTGAGGATTTTATTACGGCTCTGGATTTACGGAACAATTGCGCCTGCGTGCTCACCAAAATGTAGATCCTGGTCAAACGTCACCACCAAAATTTTGGAGTGTAGGACAGTCGGTAGCGTAGTGCCATCGACGTGGATGTTCAAAATGGTCGACATTTGAGACGTCCAAGTTGTAAATAGGGTCGCGGTTGATATAGTCGGTGATAATGCCAAGTTTCGCGAGGCGAAAAAACTGGAGAGATCACAGATGTTGCCGTTTATTCTGTTGCAAAGCTCATCAGTCTTTGGGACCGAGCCTGTGGCCATTATTGTGGAGTCGTCGGCGTAAGAAACGATAGTAACTCCTTCTGGTGGCGAAGGTAGTTTTGGAATGTAAAAATTAAACAAAAGTGGGGAAGGACACCACCCTGAGGTACCCCTTGTTTAATTCTGCTTGGCTTTGATATTTCTTTTCTGAATTGCACCGATGCCTGCCGACTACCCAGATAATTTGCGGTCCACCTTTTAAAACATGGCGGAAGGGTAGACCCTTCCAAGTCTTGCAGTAACGTGCCATGGTTGACCGTATCAAAAGCTTTTGATAGGTCTAGAACTACGAGTACTGTTCTATGGTGAGGCTTCTGATTTAAGCCACAATTTCTCTGGGTGCTAATGGCATTTAGCGCGGTGGTGGTGCTATGGAGTTTTCTAAAGCCATGCTGATGACAGGCTAGCTGCGAATTTGCTTTGAAGTGGGGGAGGAAAATAGCTTCAAGCTTCTTGGCTACTGGCTATAGGAGAGATATCGAGCGATATGACTCTCCTATGTTAGCTGGTTTCCCAGGCTTTAGTAGCGGGACCACCTTGGCCATTTTCCATTTTTCGGGTGTGACAAAGTTGCAAAGAGATAGGTTGAAGACAAGTGCTAAATATTTAAAACCCTCTTTCCCTAGGCTTGTAAGCATCGGCACGGCTATGCCGTCTAGACCCACTGCTTTGGATGGTTTAGAATGACCCTTGGCATCCTCAACCTCTTTGGTGGTGCTGGTAATTGGTGACGCGTTGAACTTATGTTTACGTGCGCGTCTGTTGGCCCTCCATCTATTTTTGTCGACCGTAGAATGCATTATGTAGTGTCGGCAGAAAGCGCTCGCGCATTTTTTCGCATCCGACAGCACTTTGTCGCCAAGGCGATGGAAACTTTGTCACTGTTCCTAGACGGATTCGATAGGGACTTTACAGTGGACCAAAGTTTACCTACACCGGCAGAGAGGTTACAACCGCTTAGGTGCTCCTCCCATTTCGCTCGCTTGTGTTCATCCACAAGCAATTTGATGCGTTGGTTTATATCCCTTATTTGGGGGTCGCCGGGATCGAGCTGTCTTATAAGGTCACGTTCTCTCGCTAAACTTGCGGCCTCTGCCGGAAAGTGGGGCTGAATTTCGGGAATTCTACCGGCGGGAATGAAACGAGCCGAGGCGTATTCAATGACCTTGCGGAAAGCACGCTCCCCTCGGCGGGCATCAGCTGGGATAGGGAGGGCAGCAAAGCGGTTGTCTGTAAAGGATTTGTATTCATCGCACTTTCCTTTTTTTAAGTTAATGGAAGTGCGTTTTTCTGCGACGATGAAGTCGGAGGGACGCTCGAGCGGAATAGGTATAGGCAGGTAGTCGGATGCCAATGTTGCCATCGGCTTGGGTTCGATACCTTCCCGGAGCAAGATAATATGCTGCGGTCTTTTCAAACTGTAATTTTTCCATATTATCAGCTGGTATTTTTAACACGGCGATGTCCTGGGAAATATCAATTGCCAGTCTCTGCATCACCATCATACCAATTGGCAACACCAACATCGTACCAGATGCCATACTAGTCAGCATAACCATCAGGGTCATACCAATTAACATACTAGTCAGCCTTTGCGTCAGTATTATACCAGATGGCATACTACTTTTATATACATCAGTATCATACCAATTAGCATACTAGTCAGCCTTTGTCCCAGCATTATACCAGATAGCATACTAGTTATTATATACATCAATATCATACCAATTGACATACTACACCTTTTCCAGTTTAAGTTCAGAAAATTACAATTCAAGTTCAGAATTTGCAATTTAAAGTCAGAAATTTACAATTCAAGTTCAGAAATTTACAGTTCAAGTTCAGGATTTCCAATTCAAGTACAACTCAAGTACAGAAATTCCATTTTAAATTCAGAAATTTTACAATTCAAATTCAGAAAGTTACAACTCAAGTTCAAAAATTCCAATTTTAGTTCCGAAAATTACAATTCAAGTTCAAGAAATTTGTCAGGAATTTTTTCACGTACTTATATGTACTTAATTTATCTTGGTATTGAAAATGGGCGAAATACTACTAAGACACCGCCCACTTTTCCTATATCGAAGTTTTCGAAAAATTTTAAAAATGCCATAACTCTATACCAAAATGAAAAAAGGGATGCAATATGGTAATTGGATTGGTTTATTGACGCAAAATATAACTTTAGAAAAAACCTTGTAAAATGGGTGTGACACCTACCATATTAAGGGCGAAATCAAGAGCCCTTGCAATCATGGCAGGGATACTGTTTCTGGTATTACATAAATAAATAAATTAGCGGTACCCGCCAGATGATATTCTGGGTTACCTGATCCACATTTTGGTCGATATCTCGAAAACGCCTTCACATATACAACTATATACAACATCCATTTTAAAACCCTCATTAATACCTTTAATTTGATACCCATATCGTACAACACATTATAGAGTCACCCCTGGTCCACCTTTATTGCGATATCACGAAAAGGCATCCACCTATAGAACTAAGGCCCACTCCCCTTTAACATACTCATTAACACCTTTCATTTGATATCCATATCGTACAAACACATTCTAGAGTCACCCCTGGTATACTTTATGGCGATATCTCTAAGAGGCGTCCACCTATAGAACTAAGGCCCACTCCCGTTTAAAATACTCATTAACACCTCTTATTTGATAGCCATATCGTACAACACATTATAGAGTCACCCCTGGTCCACCTTTACTGCGATATCACCAAAAGGCATCCACCTATAGAACTAAGGCCCACTCCCTTTAACATACTCATTAACACCTTTCATTTGATATCCATATCGTACAAACACATTCTAGAGTCACTCCTGGTATACCTTTATGGCGATATCTCTAAAAGGCGTCCACCTATAGAACCAAGGCCCACACCCGTTTAAAATACTCATTAACACCTTCTATTTGATACCCATATCGTACAAACAAATTCTAGAGTCACCTCTGGTCCACCTATTGGAAGGTTAAGTAAAATTGAAATGTCATTAATGTCAAAATGAAACCATGTAATATGAAACTGTCAAAAAGACTCTGTTCATTTCCGGTAATAAAATCGCTCTCTTACTTTGTCTCCCAAACAGTGCAATCGCATTTAATTTTTCTACTGGAATTAGGTAAATTCCCTGCGCAATCGGTAAATATCTTTCAGGTTATGGGCCATCTGCAGCCTAATCTAGTTTAGAATTAATTAAATCGAAGTAAATTCCACGTATTTGCAAAATATATTTTTTCCAATCATTTGATTGCCGGTACTCGCGGTCACGTTTTCACACACATCGTCTATTAAGATGGCATTAAATCAAATATCTTTAATCGTATTAAAAGTCGTGAAAACTATGCAGAGTGGAAGGTCGCTGCTAAAGCACATATAATTGTTAAAGGCCTGCGGAAAAATTGCACGAAAGAATTGCCAGAAACGGCGAGCGAGAAAGATAAAGAAGCTGACCTTAAAGCAGTAGACGAATTAACACTATTGCTGGAGCCATGTACTTATGCCCATGTTGAATCCGCAAATACGGCATATGAAGCATGGAATAGCATTGCGAGAGCATTTGATGACACCGGCGCTAGCCGCAAATCGGCACTTTTACAGCAGTTTGTGTCACTCAAACAAAAGGAATGCAAGTCAATGGAAGATTACGTAAGCAAAATGAGTGCATTATGGTTGAAAGTCAAAACGCATTTCAAACTTGATGAAGAAGTGGCTGGTTTCTTAATGTTAGTGTGCTTACCATCGGATGGAATATAAGCCAATGTAATTGACGGTCGAAAATTCAGGCGTTGAAATCAATGTTGACTATGTCAAAAATATGTTTTTGCAAGGCTTGGAACTAGCAAAAGAAACAGGTGAATCGAGTGAAGCAGCCCTTGTTGCTAAAATCAAGTATAAATTCAAGAATACGAAAAATAGACATTGCTTTGATTGTGGCTCAACAGGTCACATTGTTCAAAATTGTAAAGTGGCGAAAGAGAGAAAACGAGATCAACGAAAAAACGATAAAAGTGAGACAATTCTGTTCTCGTCGTTGCTCACTCAATCGCATGATTTACATTCGGACTGGTTTATTGACAGTGGATGCACGGCCCATATGTATGACAAAAGACATATCGGCGATAGAAAATAAAAGCAAACCAAGTCAAAAAGAAGTGATAGTTGCTAATAACGAAAAAAGAAAAATAGATTGCGTGGGCACAGTCGAACAAGTGATAAAGAAACACGGTTCGTCAAAAGAAATACAAATATATAATGTGCATTTTGTGCTGAACATTTGCGCGAACTTATTATCAGTCAGCCAGATGGTGAAGAACAATAACGCGGTATTATTTACTAAAAGTGGATGTAAAATTTTTGATGCTCACTGGAAAGTTAAAGCAACTGCAAGTTTAGTGAATTATTTGTTCAAGTTGGATGTCGCTCAAAACGTTAAATCGTTCACATCGAAAGATCCGAGCATAATAGAAAGACCAAAACAAAATTTAGATTTATGGCATCGTCGTCTGGGGCATGCAAGCTTTGAATGCATGCAATTTTTGAAAAGAGACATAAAGAATTTGACAATTTCACAACCAAGAATGTGTGACACATGCATAAAAGGTAAACAAAGTCGCATACCATTTAGCGCCGTAGGAAATCGTGCATCACAAAATCTAGAACTTGTACATAGTGATGTTTGCGGCCCATTGCCAGTTAATTCGTTTAGGGAGTGCACATATTTTGTGAATTTCGTCGGCGAATTTTCGAGAAAGTTATTTTTATATGTAATTAAAAATAGAAGCGACGTATTCGACTGCTTCGTAAAGTTTAAATCAATGGCCAAAATGCAAAGTGGCTGCAAAATATAAACGTTACGGACTGATAATGGCACCGAATATTGCCACCAGCGATTTAGAAAGTTATTCAACACAAGCTGCATATTGCACCAAAATTCAGCAGCATACAGTCCGCAGCAACATGGGCTAGCTGAACGAATAAACCGCACAGTTATGGAGCAAATGCGATGCTTAATTATTGATTCGGGATTGCCTAAAATATTTTGAGCATAGGCAGTGACGATAGCTGCATACATCATTAATCGCATCCCGTGCAAGGGTACAGGAGAAAAATCTCCAGAAGAGTTTTGGTCAGGCTTAAAACCTAATTTGTCTTTTCTCAAAGCTTTCGGTTGCCGTGCATTCGTCCAAGTAACAAAACAAACGCGAACGAAATTAGATGACATATCAGTCGAATGCATTTTTATTGGGTATGCTTCAGATTCCAAGACGTACAGGCTATACAACGAACGCACCAAAAAGTTAATTGTGAGTAGAGACGTCATGTTTTGGGAAACGGAGAACGCTGGCAAGGTAAATTCTGTTGATATTGATAGTACTAATCAGTTCTGTTTGCAATACTCCGAAGATGACAATCTTGAATCAGAGGAGGAAGAATCGTCGACAGATATTTCAGTGAAAAATATGCCGTCTCCAAGAAATTCACAGATTATAATATCTTCACAGAACGAAATGGACGCAGACTCAATAGTCGAAACAACGTGTGATGAAAGAGTGGGAACCATCCCGAGAAATTGGCGAAGATGAATTGGCTGATCTGGAGCCGCGCCAAAAGTCATCAAGAAACATTGAAAAACCAAAACCGAATTATAATGTTTTCGCATACGCATTAAGTGCATGTGACCCTACATCATTAAAGCAAGCAATGATAAGTGTGACGCCGATTTAAGGTTCGTTCTCTTTAAACGACGCGACATGTACCGACACCAGCACGACACGTTCCGACGAAATTTGTCAATGCACACTAAGCGACAGTAACGGGACAACTTCCGACGGAAATAATGTTTTCTTCGTGTAAACACGCGTTTCAATAAATTTCTAAAATAACATTTTAATTAATTAAATAATATATACCATTTCAATAAGTCCAAGCCGTGTTGGGCATCAGCGAGCTATTACTCACTTGAGATATTTGTACTGTACGCAATCGAACGTACCTACCAAACTATAAAAATTTGTACATCTGGAGCTGTTTTATAAACAATTAATTTAAAACATCCTGCCAATAAATCTAAACAAAGACTAAATCAGAATTGGTTATTTTTCTGTAAGTACATTGTGTAGCGATCCAATTAATATGAAATCTACATTGGAACCACATGTTCCACGGAGTTCTCCTGATAAAAATATAAACACCGCGATCTACCATGGCCATGAACACGATGCTGATAGTTCATGTGTTAAGATTAATGCAATATATTATTACCATTTCCTGTTATACATTATTTATTTCATATTGTAGCACCAACTGGAATTCCCATATACAGCGCATAAACAGCGAGGCATTGGAAGCCTCACGCACGAAGAAATTTTATTCATACAGAAATTTTGTACATTCTAGGTATCGAATCCACATACATATTTTGCACTAAATAAGCAACCGGCGTATCTGTAAGTGTTATTTGTTGTTATCTATAGATTGGATTGAGTTTTGTTTGTTCTAATGAATATTTGATGGTTCACTGTTCTTATTCATGAATTTATCGAAACTCTTTTTGACAATAGGGTAAAATGGATGATGTCGAGTTTGAAGCCGTGGTAGTTGCATTTTTATGCGAAGAGGAGGAAAAAATACAGGAAGAGAATCAGAAAAAGCGAAAAAGGTTGTAGGTTCATGATATCCCATTTTCAAGGTATGAAGTTGGCGAATTCTATACTCTTTTGCCGAGGCTAAAGAAGGATGGCGTCAGGTTTCGTACGTATTTTCGCATGTCCAGAGAGAAGTTTTCCGAGTTGTTGACTATAATGCAGTCCCACATTAAGAAGGAAGACACGCTTTTCAGAAGAGCAATATGTCCCGAGCAAAGGCTTATGGTAACAATAAGGTGATTAATCATTATGAGTATGAGCAATGATCCGAAATTAGGCAAAACGTATACCTCTACAGTTACTCTCGCAATATAAGAAAGCGAAAAATTAGAAGTGGAGATGGTGCGTCCACCAGTAAAATGTGGAAATATGAGCGCAAATGGAATTCCTGAGCCAATATACTCAGGATAGGACCACTATTAGTAATTTGCAGATTCCAGCAGATTCCGGCAATGGCTACGTCCGTGACGATTCACGGCCGAGAGAGAAAGTTCACCCCCACTTCCAAATCAAAGCCCAGGAGCAATAGCGGCAGGAAATGAGTTCAGCCCTCACAGCATTCCGTGGCAAACGTTTTGCAATCTTTCCTGACCACTAGGCAAAACAGCCTACCGCAAACAACCACTGCAAGTCCAATACACTGGTTTGCACTGCGATGTCGGACTCCGTGGCGGCATTACCCCAGGACTTGCAGTTGAAGGCGAAAGGCAAAATTTTTGCCATCGTATCGGAAGTGGAAGCAGAGAACATAGAAAGGAATGCAAGAGGTATTATTATGTATACTGCTTATGTGCACTTTTTATGTTTTGATATGAAATTATCTTTTATTCTTTACTTTGATTAATATAAAACTGTTTTCTCTCCCTTTCAGCTTTCTTGGCCAACGCTCAAAACTCTGGTGTACCCACACAAGAAACCTTCCATTGTGTTGATCTATGGGAAAGACAACATTTGAATTATGTTGTCATTTGCCTGCAATCATTAGGCCGCAAGGTAATAACAAAACAATTTAAATAAAAATTACATTAACTAATAAATAATTTTATATGCAACATTTTCAGGATGGTAAACCATCAATCGGACCCAAAGAGGCTGACAAAAATGTACGAAATCTATCCGAGGAACAACTGCGTGCCGGACAAAATGTCATCTCACTACAATATGGCTCGAATAAGGGTGCCAACCAATCAGGCATTAATTTCGGCAACACTCGACACATGTAAAAAGCTAACTTACAACATAAATATGTATTACGACTGCGCAGAAGCAAATGTGTATAACAATGATGTATAACAGTTTAAACAGTTTTATATGAATTTACATATTTACTTTGTTTGTTTAGTATATCCTTATAAATATATATTTATTTTATACGGCATTTTTTTTGTTTTAAATTTAAGCATTCCACAAGTGTCCAAATTTTGAAAAAGAAGAAAGACGCGAAAAAAACGAACTAACAAATGTATTCCAAATTTTGCATTCTTGACAATTTACTTTATAAAAGTGTACTTGTATTGAACAACACATTTATGTATGTAGCATTATTCAATGTAAGCATAATTACTTTAAAACACAAGCAAAGAAGAAAGATCTTGAAAATTGTGTCATAAACTTTGACCTTTTTACTTATATTTTAGTTTCTATATAATTGGCACCTACCAAAATGAGCAAATAATGTAACAAAGTACGTTAAGAGGCACTTCTATAGAAACATACTACATATGTACAAAACTATACATGCCATTAAAAATTAAACACTGTTAATACAACAACAACTCCATTAAAGAAAACACCAATCATTCGCATTCTATGAAACTTTTACTCTTATTTTATTCAAAGATTGAAAAATGAACAATTGTATGGCCTTTTTTAAATTGTGAAATTTGTCAACTTAACCTGTAAAACTTTTGAATAAAAAGCAAAAAAATATCCTTAGCTTAATGTGAAAATGTGCTAAGTCACTTTTTTTTGAAAAATTGTATTTTAATGCAGTTTTAAAACTGAATTCAAAATACATCGATCACAAAAAAAAATTATTTAAATATTTAATTTTTACGTGCTGTGAGCAATGATGTGTAAATGACTTAGCACATTAGCTGTTAAAAAAATGTGCTAAGTCAACCTGTCAATAATATCAATCTGAATCTAGTCATTTCTTTGTGCGCGCATTTTATTTATTTATTTAATTCATTCAGTCTAACAGTACATGCTTTGTTGTTGTTGTTGTATTAACGATAAAGACACTCCCCGAAGGCTTTGGGGAGTGTTACCGAGGTTGATGGCCCTTTGCTGGATATAGATCCGATACGTTCCCGTAACAAAGCACTATTAAGGTACTACTAGCTCAACCATCTCGGGAACAATTTATATGACCACACTAAACCTTCTAGGCCATCCCGCTAGTTCCATAAGGAACTTGGGGTCGCCAGAGCCTCGGCTGTCAATGAAACAGGATTCGCCACGGTTAGGTGAGTTGACAATTGGGTTGGAGAAGCTATATATTGTGCTGGCAACCCCTTGAGGTGGCGGCCACCGTGGCGTGATTGTAGCGTTTTCCGCATGCCACACCGTATGCCCTGGGTTCAAACCCCGGGCAAAGCAACATCAACATTTTAGAAATAAAGTTTTTCAATTAGAAGAAAATTTTTCTAAGCGAGGTCGCCCCTCGGCAGTGTTTGGCAAGCGCTCCGAGTGTATTTTTGCCATGAAAAGCTCTCAGTGATAACTCGTCTGCCTTGCAGATGCCCTTCAGAGTCGGCATAAAACATGTAGGTCCCTTCTGGCCAATTTGTAGGGAAAATCAAGAGAAACACGACGCAAATTGGAAGAGAAGCTTGGCCTTAGATCTCTTCGGAGGTTATCGCTCCTTACATTTTCTATTTATCCCCTTGAGAGGTTTGCGAACCCAACTCCTTGAAATTGGATTTACCCAATTGAGATATGCCTTTGGTGGTTGATAAATGCTTTGCGCTGACTATAATCTACTTCAATTCTTACATGTCGATAACTACATGCTTTCTTACAGACTACTTGAAAATAGAAAACATTTCAAGCTTAAACTTATATAAGCTGTTATTAAAATTAATAACACTACTGAATCGATTTGCTAGATGTATAGTCCTAGTTATAGGTTCATTCATAGCATAATTCGTTTTATGAGTTATTTCCATAAGTAATCTATTATGTCGAAGATCACGCAGTGGAATATATGGAATGAACAAAGTAGATAAATCAGGGTAATTCGTGCTAAAGTTTATTACATTATAGGCAAGCATGATTGCGATAAAAGTTCTTGTCATGCAAAGCCTGAAGACCAAGCAGTTTGTGACTGCTGGTATACGATGCGAGGCTGTCTGGCCAGTAAAGCATACGTAAAGCAATTTTGTATACATTTTTGGAACTTTCTCAATTTTATAGGAGTTAGATTCATAGAAAGGATTCCATATTATTGAGCAATATTCAATACCACTTCTGACCAAGGATTTATAAAGTGCCTTCAACGTCATAGGAACCTTAAGATCACTGATGTTACGTCAACTGAACCCAACCATTGCAACAAATTTTGAAACAACGAAATCAATGTGACTAGAAATAGAGAGTTTGGAGTCAAAAATTACACCCAAGTCTTTACTCTTTTGACAACGATTAAGAGATTTAGCATTTAGTTTGTAGATAAAGTATGTGGCAGTTGCCTTTATGGAATAAGACACAACACAGCATTTGTTTGAATTTAAAAATAAGTTATTGTCTGCACACCATCCGGCAAAAGAGTCCAGATCAGAACCGTTAGTAATAAAATAATTAAATAAACGTACGCCGCGATAACCTCCGAAGAGATTATAGGCCGAGCTTCTCTTCCAATTTACGCCGTGCTCCTTTTTTTTTAATTTTTTCTACAAATTGGCGGGACGGGACCTACTTGTTTTATGGCGTCTCCGAACGGCATCTGCGAGGCAGGTCAGTTTTCAGAGAACTCTTCATGGCAGAAATACATTCGGAGTGCTTGCCAAACACTGCCGAGGGGCGACCCCGCTTATAAAAATTTTCTTCTAATTGAAAAACCTTATTTCTAAAATTTTGATGTTGCTTTGCCCGGGGTGTAAACCCAGGGCGTTCGGTGTGGTAGGCGCACCACGCTACCATAACACCACGGTGGTCGCCAATAGTTAGAAATAGTTTGACAAATAAATAGCATTTTTTGTGAAATATATAGTTTTAGTGTTATATTTCAATCATTAAAGGGGAGGAGTGATGGGAAAACATATTGAGTAAAAAGTGCTAAGTCAGGAAAAAAATTCGTTTTGAGTGAGGAAATTGTGCTAAGTCATAAAATAGCTGCTGGGTTAGCATACATGATTTTTACTTATCTTTTTCAAAGCTTCTACACTCAAAAGTAATGCAACTAAGGTATCACCATTCACAGTTTAAAAAAAAGGTTATTTCAAAAATTATTCAGTGTTTTTCCTCTCCTGTAAAATTCGTAAAAAGTGACTTAGCACATTTTCACATTAAGCTAACGATATGCCAAACGAAAATGTAATTAAAGTATCTTCTCCCTTTTAAATACGTCACATATATATTATTGTAGAATGTATTTTTTAATCATATACATACATATATAGATATACGAATGTATTATCAGTCGCACAGTTAAATAGGTGGATGGTGTCATTCTTCCGATATATATTGTCCCTGCCAAAATCGTTGGTTCTTGTGTTCCATTTTTGACGATTGGAGTATTTTAACGACCACCTTCTCCAACTCTCGCTTTGCTTGTGAGTTAGGTTAGGTTGAACTGGCCGGTCCATGAGGACCTCACATAGACTGAATAAGTCCGTAGTGTTACCAGAAGTTTGTTTTAACGACCAAACTAAAAACCCTATCAAAAACCAGGACCTATGTTATAAAATATCTCCGTCCTCTTGGCAAATACTAGAAGCTTCCTAGGATTTAAGCCACTTGTTGCACCTAGATCGGACAGCTGTATCACTCCTAATAGCAGGAGTCTTAGCCTGGCAAGCGCAGGGTAAGAGCACAGAACGTGCTCGATTGTTTCCTCCTCCAGCCCGCACTTCCTACATCTGCTATCACTGACCAAGCCTAATTTAAAGGCATGTGACGCCAGAAGGTAGCCTCCAGTCAGAATAACCGTCATGAGTCTACATTCCTCTTTTTTTAATGATAGAAGCAACTTTGTTAATCCAAGGTTGTAAGGCCTGCACATAATATTCGACACTTTACAGCCCCGCGCCCGAACCCAAGCCTTTCCTGCTTGGTCGACAATGTACACCTCTCGCCTTCGTTTAATTTCGCCCAGTCTAATTGGGACGTCTACGGAGCAAGCTTCAAGGGATGCGCCCTTTTTAGCTAATTCATCGGCTTTTTCATTCCCACCTATTCCCATATGCCCTGGGACCCAATATAGATGTATGCTTCTCCCTGTCCCGATTCTCTCCAGGGACTGCTTACACTCTAACACGCATTTAGATGCTGTGGTATGCGAGATTATTGCCTTAAGTGCTGCTTGGCTGTCAATATAAAAGTTAACACGATTGCACCTTGGGCTATTTTCTTCTAGGGTTTCTACTGCTTTGGTTACGGCTACTATTTCCTTTTGAAAACGCTACAGTAATCCGGCAGCCTGTAGGATCTGTTTATTTCCGGATCAGCACAGTATACCGCAGACCCTACTCCTTCCACTACTATGGAACCATCTGTGTACACATGTACCGCCTCGTCCGCCATTTGAGCACCCTTTCGCCAACCGTTCACCTCTATTGTGGCCTTAAGATCGCCCTCGAAGCGCAGACTAATATGGCCGTATGGTCGGCGCTCACTGCCCCGAGGCACCGAGCCTGGTTGCGGTTGTTAACGCTATGTTCTTTGCTACCAGGTCTACAGGTGGAACGTGCAGAATGGCATACCGTGCAGCTGCCGGGGTTGTTTTCAGGGCTCCCGTAATGCTAAGCATTGATAGTCTTCATACCCCCTCTAATTTTTTGAGGTAGGTTGCTTTTTGTGTGGCTTTCCACCAAACAAGAACTCGATAGTATAGGATAGGGATTACAATCGCTGTAAATACCAAATGAGAAAGAGAGAGCGATAAGCCCCACGTACACCCCAGCATTCTTTTACATGCATAAAGTGCCGCTGAAGCCTTCTTAACCCTCTCCTCCACGTTGAGCTTCTATGACAGCTTATTGTCTAGGATGATACCCAGATACTTTGTGCAAGGTTTCTCCTGTAGGGTCACCCCTCCTGACTTAGGCCTGATCCAATTTGGGACCTTGTACCTCTTTGAAAACAAGACCATATCCGTCTTATCCGCGTTGACTTTCAACCCGACATTTGATGCCCAGGTATGAATATCCCGAAGCGCCCGATCCATCAAAGAGCTAATCGTTGGAAGTCACTTTCCACTTATGACAATTGCAGCGTCATCCGCGTAAGCCGTTAGTTTTACGAGTCCCTCATCAAAACGCCCGAGCAGTTGGTTGATGACCAGTGTCCACAGCAGAGGTGATAGACCACTCTCTGCGGCGTTCCCCTGTCCACTGATTTCGTGGCCTCGTACAATCCCCATTGTGATGTAACCTACCTGCAATTTAACATGCAGCCGCTCCATCTGGTTAAGGCTGGTAATTAATACCATCCATAATCGCCCATTTAGAGACATTACTGAAAGCCCTGGCAATGTCTAAGACTCCTAGAGCATATTTTTTATATTCTCTACGCTTATTACCACCCAATGTAATGCGGTGTCTACCGACTTGCATTGGTGTACGCAGGTTGTGGTTGCGGAGAGCAGCTTTTCATCCAACTTGGACTTTATGTACACATCTATAAGCCTCTCAAAGGTTTTGAGCAGAAATGATGTTAAGCTAATGGGTCTATAATCTATGGCATACACGTGACCGATCTTTCCCGCCTTCGGTAGGAAAGTTATAGGAGCACGGAGTGAGTTGTCTCCAAGAGTGCGGTACATGATTCAGTTTAATGCACCAATCGAATATTATTTTAAGCAATTCCCCGCCCGCCCTACTTGAGACTTGTAGCATGGCCGGGAATATACCATCTGGGCCCGGCGATTTAAACTTAGAAAACGTCTTCATTGCCCACTCGATCTTGTTATCGGTCACCAAGCCCGGCACTACCCGCTCCGTGGTCGAAGTGTGATTGATGTCTGCTGGCTCTTCTAAACCGTCTCCCGATGGGAAATTTGTATCGAGAAGCATCTCAAGGGAATCTTCACTATTAGGTGACCATTCCCCGTTCTCTTTCTTTATTAGTCCCTGGACTATATTTCCCTTTGCTAAGACTTTTCTCAACCATTCTGTTTCGCTGGAGCATTCTATGTCCGTACAGAAACTTTTCCATGAGATTCTCTTCGCCATGGAAATTTCACGCTTGTAGATCCTCAGTAGATCCCTGTACTCGTCGCGACACGCTTCGCTTTCCGCGCTCTTTGCTAGCTTAAACATTTCTTTTACCTGTCTGTTTAGAAGACTCAGCTCACTGCTCCACCATGGCGCCTTTGCTTTTCCTCTGAATCTTCTTAGAGGGCAAGCTTTGTTATACGCAATCATAAGCGTCCTTGTTAGGAATTCATTACACTCCTCCAGTACTTCCACATTGGCAACCCCTTTGGGTTGCCCCAGCTTCGTTTCTACCTGTTTCTGGAATTTAGTCCAGTTTGTTGACCTATGGTTTCTAAAGGTTCCTCCCTTCTCTACCCTCTTTGGGGAGATGGTGAAGCTGATATACGCATGGTCGGAGAAGGATGGTCTATCAAGAATCATCCAATCATACCGTGATATATCACGTTCGGAGCTCAGTGTAATATCCAAAACATTGCTGGATGTTGGACCAATGTATGTAGGGATATTTCCCCTGTTGAATATATGCAAATTGGTTTGCCGGATGTAACAAAATAGAGATTGGCCTCTCTCGTTCGTATCTGCTCCTCCCCACGCATTGTGGTGCGCAGATTATAATATCTTCACCGAACGAAATGGACACAGACTCAATAGTCGAAACGACGTGTGATGAAACCGAGTGGGAACCATCCCGAGAAATTGGCGAAGATGAATTGGCTGATCTGGAGCCGCGCCAAAAATCATCACGAAACATTGAAAAACCAAAGCCGAATTATAATATTGTCACGAATATTAGCAAAACTAAGGAGTGCTGTCGTCTATAAGCCGATGCTAAGCAGTGACGTGAATGCACATCAATAATTCAATCATTATGTATCTACATAAACGAAACAATAACTGCGTCTACATATATGTACCATGTACGTATACGAGCAGCGGAGAGTCAATGAACTAACACATGCATATATCTGAGATACTCCTATAAGTATGCAATGAGAAAAACTATAAAATTGTGCAATTGTAGTTACAGCTGAGAAGTTTGAGAGCTACTGGACTATTAGATTCTGGAAGCGCCTAGAAGATGTATAAAATTGTGCAATTTTAGTTATAGCTGAGAATTTGAGAGCTCATGGAAAATGCTAGTAGATTCTAGAAAATGCGAACGAGGAAACCAAAAGAGTATAAAAGTCGACAGATGTAGAGGTGGTAATTCAGTTTGATTTGAGTTGTCAAGCAGTTACGACTAAGACGATATCTTGCGAGCAATAGCAGTATTATTTTGAAAGTCAGTTTCCTTTAAGCTATCAGTTTGGCTATTAAGCTATTCGTTGCACAGTTTGAGTGTTATTGTGAAGTATTTTAATAAAGGCCATTTTTCCATTATTCAATATTGGAGTTATTTATTCAACAGTTTAGCGATACGAACCTAGCAAAAGGGCAAATAAGAGGATTTGCAAATAAATTCGTTACAATTGGTGTCAGAAGAGGAATTGTTGAATAAATTCCAGAGGACAACAAGGACATGGCAAAGTTCAGTGAATTGAAGATCCAGCAACTAAAGAAGGAGTTGGAGAGCCGTGGATTGAATACAAGCGGCGTTAAACTCGAACTTCAGGCACGGCTACGAGAGGCAATGGAAGCAGAAGGAATTGATGTGGAAGAGTATGACTTTCATCTTGATGGCGAGGAAATAACAAAAATGGAAGAAGAACCGCAGGCAATGGCGAACACAGACCTGAACATGATATTGACTGCAATATCGGCACAAATGTCCGAAATGTCATTACGCATAACATCGAAGATTGAAGCACAAGAAACGCGTATGTCAGAAATGTCGACACAGATTACATCCAATATGGCATCCCAACTGGAATCGCAGGAGACACGCATAACATCCAAGATGGAAGAACAAGAGGAGCGCTTATCATTGCAGGTGGCACAAATGTCTTCACAGTTAGAAGCACAGGAAGCAAGGGTAACATCAAAGCTGGAATCGCAGGGTGCAAAAATCGCTCAATTTCAGGCAGAAATAGATGATTTGAAGGGTCGTATGGAGCAGTTACAATTAAATCGCCCAGCTCTTTCAGCGAGTAATCCAAAGGTAAAAACACCATCCTTTGACGGGTCTGTTCCTTTCCAGGTCTTTAAGCTACAGTTTGAGAAGACCGCAACAGTGAACAACTGGAATGCTGAAGATAAAGTTGCTGCACTCTTCGTAGCTTTGAAAGGACCAGCTGCCGAAATCTTACAGACTATTCCAGAGTACGAACGGAAAAGCTATGAAACACTGATGGCCGCTGTCGAGAGACGTTATGGAAGCGAGCATAGAAAACAGATATTCCAAATTGAGTTGCAAAACCGCCACCAAAGAGCGAATGAGACTTTGCAGGAGTTTGCCTCGGATGTTGAAAGGTTGGCACATTTGGCAAATGCGGACGCACCCGTGGAGTAAACCGAGAGGGTAAAAATCCAGAGTTTTATAAATGGCATACGGGACGTAGAAACGAAGCGAGCGACATATGCAAACCCAAAACCCATATTCGCAGAAACTGTATCCTATGCACTGATTCAAGAAACAGCGTCGCTATTGAGTAAACCAGCATACAAAGCTCATCGTGTGGAAGTGGAAAGGCCAGATTGGGTAGACACAATTTTGGAAGCACTGAAGGGATCACAACAGAAAAATGCCGGAGGTATTAAATTTTTCAAGTGCGGCAACCCAGGTCATATTGCACGACATTGCAACACCAACCCTAACAGTTCCAACAATGTGGGTGGTCGTAAACGCAGAGCAGAAGGAGATGAGCAAATCTCCAAGACAAATCAATCGTTAAACTAAAGCGATGCCCAATAATCTCTATCTCACAAATTGGAAGAAGGTCGAGCAATCTTACTGTCGGAGGACATGTGGATGGAAAGGAACGTTTACTGACTGTAGATACGGGTGCATCTCATTCCATCATTCGAGGGAATTTAGTCAACAAGAAGATAAGACCATTGCATGGAGTAATATTGCGTACAGCCACTGGAGAAGACACCCAGGTAATTGGAGAAGTAGAATGTGAAGTAGCAATTGGGAAAGTCACGGTACTACACAATTTTATAGTGGCAGGTATTGTTGATGAAATCATAATTGGAGTGGACTTCTTAATCAACCAAGGCATCAAAATCGATATGCAAAGCAAGACGATGCGATATAAGAACATGGATGTGCCACTTAATTTCGGCTACGAGAGAGGCTACAGCAGTAAACGGGTGCTGGTGGAAGAGAGTCAGCAAATACCACCAAAATCAGAAGCAGTCATCTGGGCAAAGGTTGATGGAGATTGTGGGACAAACAATTTTGGGTTGTCGAAGCAGCAAATAAATCAGCACTGAACATACTTGTAGGAAAACCCCTGGCTATGACAAAACAAGATGGACGTATTCCGGTAAGAGTACTCAATGAGTTCAAATCACCATTCAATTTGACCAAAGGAGCTATTTTGGGAAGATGCCAAGAGGCCGAAGTAGTTATTAACTGTGAACAGCTCCAGGAACACGTTTCATCTAGTAATACTGATCTTTCAAATGATATCACGGCAGGAAGCCTATCATAGTAAGGCAAAACAACTGCTCATATAATACGCGAACATATTTGACCAGGATGGTTCCAAACCAGGCCCCACCAATGTTGTGAAACATCAAATTGACACTGGGGACGAGAGGCCAATCCGTCAAGCTCCACATAGTGTTCCCCTGGCGAAGCGGGAAGTTGTGAGTCAAATCATACAAGAAATGAGTAACAGCGGCGCCATCGAACCATCAGATAGTCCATGGAGCTCACCGGTAGTACTTGTAAAGAAGAAGGATGGAAAAATGAGGTTTTGCGTGGACTACCGGAAGTTGAATGACGTTACGAAAAAGGATAGCTACCCGTTGCCAAGAATTGACGACACTCTGGACTCGCTATCTGGTACGAAATGGTTTTCCACACTGGACTTGAAAAGCGGCTACTGGCAAGTTGAGGTGAAGGAGGAAGATAAAGAGAAAACAGCCTTCAGTGTCGGTGATAGTCTTTGGCAATTTACAGTGAAGCTTTTGGACTTTGTAATGCACCAGCTACTTTTGAGAGACTCATGGACCAGGTACTGAAAGGACTACATTGGAAAACATGCTTGGTGTACCTGGACGACATCATCGTATTGGGCAAGAGTTTTGATGAACATCTTAAAAACTGGGAGGAAGTTTACCAGAGAATAGCTGGCGCTGGTCTGAAGTTAAGTCCCAAAAAGTGTACGCTGTTTAGAAAGGAAGTAAATTATTTGGGCCACAAGGTAACGACAGAAGGTGTCTGTACAGCGAATGAAAAGATAGAGGCAGTAAATGATTGGCCAAGACCACAGAATCTGCATGAATTGAGAAGTTTCCTTGGGCTGTGCACATATTACCGCCGATTTGTACCAAATTTTGCCAGCGCAGCCCATAGTCTCCACGAGCTAACAAGAAAAAATAAAGCTTTTGAATGGAAGAAGGAGCAAGAAGTAGCTTTCCAAACATTGAAAGAGCGGTTGTGCACTGCCCCAATGTTGGCATACCCGATTCCAGGAGCAACGTTTATTCTAGATACAGATGCGAGCGGATATGCTATAGGAGGCGTTTTATCACAACTGGTCGATGGACAAGAGAAGGTAGTTGCATATTACAGCCGTTCAATTGGAAAACCAGAGAGGAACTATTGCGTTACACGGAGAGAGCTGTTGGTATTGGTAGAGTGCATTAAACATTTTCACAAATATATCTACGGCCAGCGATTCCATGACACGACAGATCACGCAGCGTTGAAATGGCTTCTGCAGTTCCGTAATCGGGAAGGACAATTGGCACGGTGGATCGAGCGACTACAAAGCTATGACTTTTCCATTGAGCATCGAAAAGGTAGTACCCATGGAAATGCTGATGCAATGTCACGAAGACCATGTAGTCTGGAATGCAAGAACTGCTCAAAGGCCTGGGCTAAAGAAGACATTATAGATGTCCGGCTAATGACTATAACGTGTACGGATGAATGGGACAAGGAACAACTAAGAAAGTGTCAGCTAGAAGATACAGATCTGTCACATGTTATGCAAGGGCTCGAACGAAACGAAATACCAAGCAGAGAGGAGATGGCCGCAGAGAGTCCCATTGCGAAGTCATATTGGGCACAGTGGGACAGTTTAGAATTGATATCCGGTTGCTTGCATCGAGTATGGAAGAGTAAGGATGGTCAATGCAAGAAGGAACTGATAGTTGTTCCCAGGAAAAGGATTCCTGACGTGCTCAGCGAGCTGCACAATGGTCCAAGTGGAGGTCGTCTTGGAATCACGAAGACACTCGAGAAAATTAAGCAGAGATTCTACTGGGTTGGTTGCCGTCAACCGGTCACAGAGTGGATTGCCCACTGCGAGGTATGCAACAGAGCGAAAGGGCCCAAAACCCGAAGTCATGACCAGATGAAGCAGTATATTTCAGGTGCAACATTTGAAAGGATCGCCATGGATTTCGCAGGTCCATTTCCTACTAGCAACCGCAGAAACAAATACGTACTGGTGGTTATGGATTATTTCAGTAAATGGCCAGAGGTATACCCAATCCCAAACCAAGAAACAGAAACAGTAGCAAAAGTGGTTAAAAACGAATGGGTTGCAAGGTATGGTGTACCAATGGAGTTACATTCTGACCAAGGCAGGAATTTTGAATCAGCTGTGTTCCAAGAAATGTGCAAGAAGTTGGGCATTCGAAAAACACGGGCAACTGCATTGCATCCTCAGTCCGATGGTATGGTGGAACGCTTTAATAGAACATTGGAGGAGCATTTAAGGAAAGTAGTAGACAAGTACCATAAGGACTGGGATACACACATATCATTATTCTTGATGGCCTACCGATCGGCAGTACATGACACAACGGGCCAAACTCCCGCAAAGGTAATTTTTGGCAATGACCTTCGACTGTCAGCTGATTTGAAGTATGGGATAGATGCCGATGCGGAGAGGAATGTCAAGAAATCCACTGGTGTCTTGGAAGAAGAGCTGAGAGAGATACACGATCTGGTAAGGCAACGAGCAAAGATTATGAGTGACAAGATGAAAGCGAGGTACGATAAAGCAATTAATTCGGAAGGGTTTCAGGAAGGAGATTTGGTGCTGCTATATAACCCACAATGAAAAAAAGGTTTGTCCCCGAAATTGCAGTGTAACTGGGAAGGCCCATACAAAGTTGTAAAACGGATCAACGATATAATGTACCGCATAAAAACCATTGGCAAACCACGAACCAAAGTGAAAGGGGTTCATTTGGAGAGGCTAGCAGCGGATAAATCGAGAGATTTGTCTAATCGGGACGATCAGACTTAGGTGGAGGGCAGTGTCACGAATATTAGCAAAACTAAGGAGTGCTGCCGTCTCTAAGCCGATGCTAAGCAGTGACGTGAATGCACATCAATAATTCAATCATTATGTATCTACATAAACGAAACAATAACTGCGTCTACATATATGTACCATGTACGTATACGAGCAGCGGAGAGTCAATGCACTAACACATGCATATATCTGAGATACTCCTATAAGTATGCAATGAGAAAAACTATAAAATTGTGCAATTGTAGTTACAGCTGAGAAGTTTGAGAGCTACTGGACTAGTAGATTCTGGAAACGCCTAGAAGATGTATAAAATTGTGCAATTTTAGTTATAGCTGAGAAGTTTGAGAGCTCATGGACAATGCTAGTAGATTCTAGAAAATGCGAACGAGGAAACCAAAAGAGTATAAAAGGCGACAGATGTAGAGGCGCTGTTTTGATTAAGACGATATCTAGCGAGCAATAGCAGTATTATTTTGAATAGTAGAGTTTCATTGAGCTATCAATCAGTGTGGTTATTAAGCAAGCTATTCGGTGCACAGTTTGAGTGTTATTGTGAAGTACTTTAATAAAGGCCATTTTGCATTATTACAAATTTGAGTTATTTATTCAACAGTTTAGTGATTCGAACTTAGCATAGGATTTCAAATAAGAGGATTTGCAGTAAATTCGTTAAAATATTTTCGCATACGCATTTAGTGCATGTGACCCTACATCATTAAAGCAAGCAATGATGAGCGATGACGCCGATTTAAGGTTCATGCACATTAAACGACGCGACATGTACGATACCAGTACGACACTTTCCGACAAAATTTGTCAATGCACACTAAGCGACAGTAACGCGACACTTTCCGACGAAAATAATTTTTTCTTTGTGTAAACACGCGTTTCAATAAATTTTTAAAATAACATTTTAATTAAATAATAAGGTATTTTATACCATTTAAATAAGCCCAGGCCATGTTGGACATCAGCGAGCTATTACTCACTTGATATATTTGTACTGTGCGCAATCGAACGTACCTACCGAACTATAAAAATGTGTGCATCTGGAGCTGGGGTGGCTTTCCGTATTTCGATATCGAGCAGAAACGAGTGTCAAAGTATCGTTTTTGCTTTCTCTAACAAAAAATATCGTCGAGTTGTATCGAACGTTCGATGTAAACAGTTCGACACCAATTTTGCTATCGTTTTTCTTTTTCGCAGCTATTAACCGCATCAAAATGTAAGATAAAAATTTTAATATTTTTGTGATTTAACATATTTGATATTTATTTACATAGGAGCCAACAAACAAACGCTGCTCAACTGAAATTACTAGTTGAATTTATGGAAAAGCATAATGCGTTAGCTAAAAATAGCTTACAAAATACTAATAACGGCCGCGCAAAGAAAAAACAGCTATGGAGCAAATTAACGGACCTGCTAAATAGTAACGGCCCTCCTGTAAAGGTGACGCAGGCATGGCAGAAAGTGCGTTGTGGCATTAGAAATTATACAAATTCTCTTTGAAGATGTATTGTTTGCGGTTACAACATACTTTTATTTCTTCTAGGTATGGACTGACTACAAATATAACACAAAACGGAAACTAACACAACGCATGAACAGTTTGAAAAGAACTGGCGGTGGTCCATATGACGCCGTTTCTTTAAACGACACGGAAGAACGAATAATTGCCGTAGCAAAAATAAATGAACATTTGTTGGGAGTTCCAGGCGCTACGTCACATGGAAGCAATACAGACCATCCTTGTTCTTCTAAGCAGTCGGAAGAAGCATTCATAAACGACTGTTTCACAGCAATTTCGAGCGCATATAGTTCCTCTAGCAACGACGAGAATAAAGCACCAAGTGAGTCGCCAAGAGATAATATAACTTCAGGATCAGTAAGCGACAACGAGGCACCACAAACTCCCAGAGCAAGAAAACTTACAGATCCCAAAATGAAAATTATTGAAAAAGAAATAGATAATCAGGAAAAATTTCAAACTGAAATGTTAAGGCTCTTAAAAGAAAGCAACGAAATTGGACAAAAGAAGCTGCAGTTAATGGAAAAACAAATTGCAATTGAAGTTCAGTATAAGAAAATTAAAGTGCAAGTAATGGAGGCGGATTTGGAAAAAGTAAAAGTTGAACTCTCTTTGCTGAAACGAAAAATGAATAACAAATGAAGCTACCTATATGTATGTGTTAAATAAGTGCAATGTTTATCTATTTTTTTATTTAATTAATTCGTCCTATGAGTGAACTTTTACGAGAATGAAGTGCAATTATATTTTATTTATTAGCAATTTACAAACAATTTTAATTTATTTGCTACCAATTAAAATGAAATTCTTATATAGCTGAATGGAAAAGATGGTCTTTTATTCTATTTCTTATTCTATCTGCTTCTCGGTTGCCTGTGTCTGGTGGGGTAGGTTCTATCACTCCTTCTTGCCTAGAAGTTATAGCTTCATTGTTGGTACGAAAAGGAATATTTCGGCTAATGCACACATTATGAAGAGCGGCACACACGTTTGCAATTTTCGCAACAATTGTTGGGCTATATCTTGGTTTTCTGTCGTCTGATAATATCCTCCAGCGGCCTAAACGGGACGATGCAATTAAAGTTAATATATTTAAAATAGATTTAATTAATAAACTAACCTTTGTAAACGCCAATAGTTCTTTCAACAATGCTCCTAGCTTTGCTGTGAGTATCATTAAAAAAGCTTTTCCTTTCGTCTGGCTCATCTTCTCGTAACCGGTACGGGGTCATTAGCCATGGTTCAAGAGGGTATCCCGAATCACCCAATAGCCACGAGTTTCTATTCCCACTGTTGTATTTTCGCTCCATTACCAGTCGCTCTTTTGAGGCCTTCCACACAAATGAGTCGTGTGCAGCACCTCCATATTGTGGGCATATAGCTTTGATCATTAGTTTATGATCACATATCTGTAATAAAGCATGTCCAATGCGTTTACTCAATAAACAGTTCTAAAGAACATATGTATATAGGTATGCACGAACATATAAACTTACAATCATTGCATTAATGCTATGCTTTCCTTTTCTATTGAAATATATATGTTCATTTTCCACAGGTCTTAGCAACTGCAAATGAGTACCATCAACGGCACCAACGACTGGAATGAATTTAAAAAAACTAAACTTTCGTTATTAATTAATTTATTGAGCTGCATTACCTCCAGGAAAAAAATATTTTTGGTTAAACCACTCCTTGCATGGCTGAAAGTCTTTTTCAAAAAGTATCCACTTTCTACAAAGATGTTCATCCATAGATACCAAAGTACTGCGAAAAACCTTCGACAATGTACTATGCCCCATTGGTGCTGTGTGTGCTCCACCAGTTTGCCATTGGTAACCGCCACCTGCTAATATTTCCAGTGTTGCTGCTAGCCTCAAAATCGGAGGAATATACGTGCTTCGTACACCTTCCCTTAGGTTGATTTCTCTTAATACTTCCATAAAAATCTCTTTGGTTAGCCGGTATTTTGTTTGGAAGCTGTGAAATGCAAATGTACAGATTTAAAACTTACTCTTTGAAATGTGTATAATCTTACTGTTTTTGTGGCAACTCCATAGGATTAGATGCATCTCTTATCTTTCTCCTATTAATTGATGAGTTTCCCGCACTAAAATCGTCCAAAATCAAAAAATAACGCCAATTAAACATTTTTTGCTTTTTATTTTTTATTTATGGCACACACTTTTTGACAGCCACAAATCACTTTCCAAACACTTCCCAAAATATGAGAACGAGAGTGCCTTTATCGAAATACGGAAACCAAAACGGCCTCGTCGAGGGTTCGATATCGAATTGAAGTATCGTACCGACGAGTGTCGACCATCGAATTACGGAAAGCCACTCCTGTTTTGTAAACAATTAATTTAAAACATCCTGCCAATAAATCTAAACAAAAACTAACTCAGAATTGGGTATTTGCCTGTAAGTACATTGTATGGCGATCCAATTAATATGAAATCTACATTGGAACCACATGTTCCACGGAGTTCTCCTGATAAAAATATAAACACCGCGATCTACCATGGCCATGAACACGATGAGCTGATAGTTCATGTGTTAAGATTAATGGAATCTATTATTACCATTTCCTGTTATACATTATTTATTTCATATTGTAGCACCAACTGGAATTCCCGTATACAGCGCATAAACAGCGAGGCATTGGAAGCCTCACCCACGAAGAAATTTTATTCATACAGAAGTTTGAAGTCGTGGTAGTTGGATTTTTATGCGAAGAGGAGGAAAAAATACAGGAAGAGAAGAAGAGAAAGCGAAAAAGGTTGTGAGTTCATGATACCCCATTTTCAAGGTATGAAGATGGCTGGAACATACGGCCGAGAGAGAATGTGTGGGGTGATCCCGCCTTCCACTTCCAAATCAAAGCCCAGGAGCATTAGTGGCAGGAAACGAGTTCAGCCCTCACAGCCTTCCGTGGCAAACATTTTGCAATCTTTCCTGACCACTAGGCAAACCAACCTGCCGCAAACAAACACTGGTAGTCCAATAACTCGTTTTTCAATGCGATGACGGACTACGTGGCGGCATTACCCCAGGACTTGCAGTTGAAGGCAGAAAACATAGAAAGGAATGCAAGAGGTATTCGACCAATTTTGAACCCGACCCCCTTTAGAATTTGCTGAAAGTTTTTAATCTTCTTCTAGCTTACGAAAGACGTTTTTCAGAAGTTTTTCAAATTTTTTCATCCAACTCAAAAAAAGTTATGAATTTAAAAAGAAAACACCGTTTTTTGTTTTCAAAATGCTATAACTTTTTCAAAAATTGACCGTTTGGGATCTTTTTTTTTAAATTTGCTTTTAAATGTACTTTACGGAAGAAAAAATTAAAAAAAAAATTTTAAGTTTTTTTTTGTAATTTTTAAGTTTTTCGAGATTTTTCGAATTACGGCCTTTTTTTCTCATAAAAAACTTCAATCAATTCTGTAATCATCCCCACTAATCCCGGAGTGGGCCGAGAATTTTTTTTTAATTAATTGAAAAAAAAAATTTAAAATTTTTTTTGTATTTTTTCCGAAAAGTACATTTAAAAACAAATTTATAAAAAAAAGATCCCAAACGGTCAATTTTTGAAAAAGGTATAGCATTTTGAAAACAAAAACGGTGTTTTTTTTTAAATTCATAACTTTTTTTGAGTTGGATGAAAAAAGTTGAAAAACTTCTGAAAAACGTCTTTCGTAAGCCAGAAAAAGAGAAAAACTTTCAGCCAATTCTAAAGGGTTCGGGTTCAAAATTGGTCGAAATGGGATGGAATACCTCATATACAGAGATACGTACATATGTATTATAAGTCGAACAGTTAAATAGGTTGATGGTGCCATTCTTCCGATGTAAATTGTCCCTGCCAAATTCGTTGGTTCATGTGTTCCATTTTTGACGATTGGAGTATTTTAACAATCACTTTCTCCAGCTCTCGCTTTGCTTGTGATTTAGGTTAAGTTAGGTTGAACTGGCCGGTCCTGACTGAATAGAACTGAATAGACTGAATAAGTCCGTAGTGTTACCAGAAGTTTGTTTTAACGATCAAACTTAAAAAACCTATCAAAAACCAGGACCTGTGTTATAAAATAACTCCGTCCTCTTTGGAAATGCTAGAAGCTTCCTAGGATTTAAGCCACTTGCTGCTTCTAGATCTGCCAACTGTGTCACTAATAGCTGGAGTCTTAGCCTGGCAAGCGCAGGGCAAGAGCACAGAACGTGCTCGATCGTTTCCTCCTCCAGCCTGCACTTCCTACATCTGCTGTCATTGACCAAGCCTAATTTAAAGGCATGTGACGCCAGAAGGCAGTGTCCAGCCAGAATACCCGTCATGAGTCTACAGTCCTCTCTTTTTAATGATAGAAGCAACTTTGTTAGTCTAAGGTTGTAAGACCTGCACATAATCTTCGACAATTTACAGCCCAGCGCTTGAACCCACGCCTTTCCTGCTTGGTCGATCATGTGCATCTCTCGACTTCGCTTAATTTCGCCCAAACTAATTGGAACGTCTACGGAGCAAGCTTCAAAGAATGCGCCCTTTTTAGCTAATTCATCGGCTTTTTCATTCCCACCTATTCCCATATGCCCTGGGACCCAATATAGATGTATGTTTCTCCCTGTTCTGATTCTCTCCGGGGACTGCTTACACTATAACACGCATTTAGATGCTGTGGTATGCGAAATTATTGCCTTAATTGCTGCTTGGCTGTCAATATAAAAGTTAACACGATTGCAGCTTGGGCTACTTTCTTCCAGGGTTTCTACTGCTTTGGTTACGGCTACTATTTCTGCTTGGAAAACGCTACAGTAATCCGGCAGCTTGTTGGATCTATTTATTTCCGGATCAGCACAGTATATAGCAGACCCTACTCCTTCCACTACTTTGGAACCATCTGTGTACACATGTATCGCCTCGTCCGCCATTTGAGCACCCTTGCGCCATCCGGCCACCTCTATTGTGGCCTTAAGATCGCCCTCGAAGCGCAAATAGGGAATCAGGTAGTCTGTTCGTCTTGTGATTGATGAAGCTATACTAATATGGTCGTATGGTCGGCGCTCAAGCTGCACCGAGGCACCAAGCCTGGTTGCAGTTGGTAACGCTATGTTCTATGCTAAGAGGTCTACAGATGGAATGTGCAGAATGGCATACTGTGCAGCTGTCGTGGTTGTTTTCAGGGCTTCCGTATTGCTCAGCATTGATAGTCCGCATACCCCCTCTAATTTTTTGAGGTAGGTTGTTTTTGTGTGGCTTTCCATCAAACAAGAACTCCATAGTAGAGGAAAGGGCTTGCAATCGCTGTAAAAACCCAATGAGAAAGAGAGGGCGATAAGCCCCAAGTACACCGTAGCATTCTTTTACATGCATAAAGTGCCATTGAAGCCTTCTTCACCCTCTCCCCCACGTTGAGCTTCCATGACAGCTTACTGTCTAGGATGATTCCTAGATACTTTGTGCAAGGTTTCTCCTGTAGGGTCACCCCTCCTAACTTAGGCCTGATCCAACTTGGGACCTTGTAACTCTTTGTAAACAAGACCATATCCGTCTAATCCGCGCTGAGTTTCAACCCGACATTTGATGTCCAGGTATGAATATCCTGAAGCGCCCGATCCATCAAAGAGCTAACCGTTGGATGACACTTTCCACTTATGACAATTGCAACGTCATCCGCGTAAGCCGTAAATTTTACGGGTCCCTCATCAACTCGCCCGAGCAATTGGTTGATGACCAGCGTCCACAGCAGAGGTGATAGCACCCCTCCCTGCGGCGTACCCCTGTCCACTGATTTCGTGGCCTCGTACAATCCCCATTGTGATGTAACCTTCCTGCAATTCAACATGCAGCCGATCCATCTGGTTAAGGCTGGATGTACTTTAATGTAATTAAGACCATCCATAATCACCCATTTAGAGACATTACTGAAAGCTCCGCCAATGTCTAAGAAGACCCCTAGAGCATATTCCTTATATCCCAGGGCTTTCTCTACGCTTATTACCACCCTATGAAATCGGTGTCTACCGACTTGCCTTTTGTGTACGCATGTTGCGTTTTGGAGAGCAGCTTTTCATCCACGTTGGACTTTATGTACACATCTATCAGCCTCTCAAAGGTTTTGAGCAGAAATGATGTTAAGCTATTGGGTCTATAATCTTTAGCATACACGTGACCGATCTTTCCCGCCTTTGGTAGGAAAGCTACACGGGCAGTTCTCCAAGAGTGCGGTACATGATTCAGTCTTTTGCACCCATTGAATATTATTTTAAGCCATTCCACGACCGCCCTACTTGCGACTTGTAGCATGGCCGGGAATATACCATCGGGGCCCGGCGATTTAAACTTAGAAAAGTCTTCACTGCCCACTCGATCTTGTTATCGGTCACCAAGCCCGGCACTACCCGCTCCGTGATCGAAGTGTGAGTACAGTCTGCTGGCTCTTTTAAACCATCTCCCGACGGGAAATGTGTATCGAGAAGCACCTGACGGGATTATTCATTATTACGTGACCATTCCCCGTTCTCTTTCTTTATTAGTCCCTGGACTATATTTCGTTTTGCTGGGACTTTTCTAAACCGTGCTGTTTCGCTGGAGCACTATATGTGCGTACAGAAACTTTTCCATGAGATTCTCTTCGCCCTGGAAATTTCACGCTTGTAGATCCTCAGTAGATCCATGTACTCGACCCCACACTCTTGGCTTTCCGCGCTCTTTGCTAGCTTAAACATTTCTTTTACCTGTCTTCTTAGAAAACTCATCTCATTGCTCCACTATGTCGGTTTTGCCTTTCCTCTGAATCTTATTAGAGGGCAAGCTTTGTTATAGGCAGTCATAAGCGTCTTAGTTAGGAATTCATTAGACTCCTCAAGTTCTTCCACATTGGCAACCTCTTTGGGTTGTCCCAGTTTCGTTTCTACTGTGTCTGGAATTTAGTCCAGTTTGTTGACCTATGGTTTCTAAAGGTTCCTCCCTTCTCTACCCCCTTTGGGGGATGCCGAAGCTGATATACGAATGGTGGAGAAGGATGGTCTATCAAGAGCCATCCAATCATACCTTGATATATCACGTTCGGAGCTCAGTGTAATATCCAAAACATTGCTGGATGTTGGACCAATGTATGTAGGGATATTTCCCCTGTTGGCTATCTGCAAATTGGTTTGCCGGATGTAACAAAATAGAGATTCGCCTCTCTCGTTCATATCTGCTCCCCCCCACGCATTGTGGTGCGCATTTGCATCCACGCCTATAACCAACAGCCCTCAAAATAAGTTTAAAATATTTTGAAAAAAAAACGGTGTTTTTTTTAATGTTATAACTTTTTCAAAAATTTATCGTTTGGGATAATTTTTTTTTAAATGTTCTTTTCGGAAAAAATACAAAAAAAATTTTAAACTTTTTTTTTTCAATTAAATAAAAAAACAAAAAATTCTCGGCCCACTCCGGGATTAGTGGAGATGATTGCAGAATTGATTGAAGTTTTTGATGAGAGAAAAAAAGGGCGAAATTCGAAAAATCTCGAAAAACTGAAAAATTACAAAAAAAAACTTTAAAATTTTTTTTTAATTTTTTTCCGAAAAGTACATTTAAAAACATATTTTAAAGAAAAAAATCCCAAACGGTAAATTTTTGAAAAAGTTATAGCATTTTGAAAACAAAAACGGTGTTTTTTTTTAAATTCATAACTCTTTTTGAGTTGGATGAAAAAATTTGTAAAACTTCTGAAAAACGTCCTTCGTATGCTAGAAAAAGAAGAAAAACTTTCAGCCAATTCTAAAGGGGTCGGGTTCAAAAATGGTCGAAATGGGATGGAATACCCCATATACAGAGATACGAATGTATTATCAGTCGAACAGTTAAATAGGTGGATGGTGTCATTATTCCGATGTAAATTGTCCCTGCCAAAATCGTTGGTTCATGTGTTCCATTTTTGACGATTGGAGTATTTTAACGATCACTTTCTCCAGCTCTCGCTTTGCTTGTGAGTTAGGTTAGGTTAGGTTGAACTGGCCGGTCCATGAAGACCTCACGTAGACTGAATAAGTCCCTAGTGTTACCAAAAGTTTGTTTTAACGACCAAACTTAAAAACCCTATCAAAAACCAGAACCTATGTTATAAAATAACTCCGTCCTCTTTGCAAATACTAGAAGCTTCCTAGGATTTAAGCCACTTGCTGCTTCTAGATCTGCCAACTGTGTTACTCCTAATAGCTGGAGTCTTAGCCTGGCAAGCGCAGGGCAAGAGCACAGAACGTGCTCGATCGTTTCCTCCTCCAGCCTGCACTTCCTACATCTGCCGTCATGGACCAAGCCTAATTTAAAGGCATGTGACGCCAGAAGGCAGTGTCCAGCCAGAATACCCGTGATGAGTCTACAGTCCTCTCTTTTTAATGATAGAAGGAACTTTTTTGTCTAAGGTTGTAAGACCTGCACATAATCTTCGACACTTTACAGGCCAGCGCTTGAACCCACGCCTTTCCTGCTTGGTCGATAATGTGCACCTCTCGACTTCGCTTAATTTCGTCCAAACTAATTGGGACGTCTACGGAGCAAGCTTCAAAGAATGCGCCCTTTTTAGCTAATTCATCGGCTTTTTCATTCCCACCTATTCGCATATGCCCTGGGACCCAATATAGATGGATGCTTCTCCCTGTCCCGATTCTCTCCGGGGACTGCTTACACTATAACACGCATTTAGATTCTGTGGTATGCGAGATTATTGCCTTAATTGCTGCTTGGCTGTCAATATAAAAGTTAACACGATTGCAGCTTGGGCTACTTTCTTCCAGGGTTTCTACTTCTTTGGTTACGGCTACTATTTCTGCTTGGAAAACGCTACAGTAATCCGGCAGCCTGTATGATCTGTTTATTTCCGGATCAGCACAGTATACAGCAGACCCTACTCCTTCCACTACTTTGGAACCATCTGTGTACACATGTATCGCCTCGTCCGCCATTTGAGCACCCTTGCGCCATCCGCCCACCTCTATTGTGGCCTTAAGATCGCCCTCGAAGCACAAATAGGGAATCAGGTAGTCTGTTCGCCTTGTGATTGATGAAGCTATACTAATATGGTCGTATGGTCGGTGCTCAAGCTGCCCCGAGGCACCAAGCCTGGTTGCAGTTGTTAACGCTATGTTCTTTGCTAAAAGGTCTACAGGTGGAATGTGCAGAATGGCATACTGTGCAGCTGTCGTCGTTGTTTTCAGGGCTTCCGTAATGCTAAGCATTGATATTCCGCATACCCCCTCTAATTTTTTGAGGTAGGTTGCTTTTTGTGTGGCTTTCCACCAAACAAGTACTCCATAGTAGAGGAAAGGGCTTACAATCGCTGTAAAAACCCAATGAGAAACAGAGGGCGATAAGCCCCAAGTACGCCGCAGCATTCTTTTACATGCATAAAGTGCCGTTGAAGCCTTCTTCACCCTCTTCTCCACGTTGAGCTTCCATGGCAGCTTACTGTCTAGGATGATTCCTAGATACTTTGTGCAAGGTTTCTCCTGTAGGGTCACCCCTCCTAACTTAGGTCTGATCCAACTTGGGACCTTGTAACTCTTTGTAAACAAGACCATATCCGTCTAATCCGCGTTGACTTTCAACCCGACATTTGACGCCCAGGTATGAATATCCTGAAGCGCCCGATCCATCAAAGAGCTAACCGTTGGATGACACTTTCCACTTATGACAATTGCAACGTCATCCGCGTAAGCCGTAAATTTTACGGGTCCCTCATCAAATCGCCCGAGAAATTGGTTGATGACCAGCGTCCACAGCAGAGGTGATAGCACCTCTCCCTGCGGCGTTCCCCTGTCCACTGATTTCGTGGCCTCGTACAATCCCCATTGTGATGTAATCTTCCTGCAATTCAACATGCAGCCGATCTATTTGGTTAAGGCTGGATGTACTTTAATGTAATTAAGACCATCCATAATCACCCATTTAGAGACATCACTGAAAGCTCCGGCAATATCTAAGAAGACTCCTAGAGCATATTCCTTATATTCTCTACGCTTATTACCACCCAATGTAATGCGGTGTCTACCGACTTGCATTGTTGTACGCAGGTTGTGTTGCGGAGAGCAGCTTTTCATCCAACTTGGACTTTATGTACACATCTATAAGCCTCTCAAAGGTTTTGAGCAGAAATGATGTTAAGCTAATGGGTCTATAATCTATGGCATACACGTGACCGATCTTTCCCGCCTTTGGTAGGAAAGCTATAGGAGCAGATCTCCAAGAGTGCGATACATGATTCAGTTTAATGCACCCATCGAATATCATTTTAAGCCATTCCACGACCGCGCTACTTGAGACTTGTAGCATGGCCGCGAATATACCATCGGGGCCCGGCGATTTAAACTTAAAAAAGTCTTCACTGCCCACTCAATCTTGTTATCGGTCACCAAGCCCGGCACTATCCGCTCCGTGATCGAAGTGTGAGTGCAGTCTGCTGGCTCTTCTAAACCATCTCCCGATGGGAAATGTGTATCGAGAAGCACCTGAGGGGATTATTCATTATTACGTGACCATTCCCCGTTCTCTTTCTTTATTAGTCCCTGGACTATATTTCGTTTTGCTAGGACTTTTCTAAACAGTGCTGTTTCGCTGGAGCACTTTATGTGCGTACAGCATCTCTTCCATGAGATTCTCTTCACCCTGGAAATTTCACGCTTTTAGATCCTCAGTAGATCCCTGTACTCGTCCCCACACGCTTGGCTTTCCGCGCTCATTGCTAGCTTAAACATTTCTTTTACCTGTCTTCTTAGAAAACTCAGCTCATTGCTCCACTATGGCGGTTTTGCTTTTCCTCTGAATCTTCTTAGAGGGCAAGCTTTGTTATACGCAGTCATAAGCTTCCTAGTTAGGAATTCATTACACTCCTCAAGTTCTTCCACATTGGCAACCTCTTTGGGTTGTCCCAGTTTCGAGTCTACCTGTTTCTGGAATTTAGTCCAGTTTGTTGACCTATGGTTTCTAAAGGTTCCTCCCTTCTCTACCCACTTTGGGGAGATGGTGAAGCTGATAAACGCATGGTCGGAGAAGGATGGTCTATCAAGAACCATCCAATCATACCGTGATATATCACGTGCGGAGATCAGTGTAATATCCAAAGCATTGCTGGCTGTTGGACCAATGTATGTAGAGATATTTCCCCTGTTGGCTATCTGCAAATTGTTTTGCCGGATGTAACAAAATAGAGATTGGCCTCTCTCGTTCGTATCTGCTCCTCCACACGCATTGTGGTGCGCATTTGCATCCGCGCCTATAACCAACTGCCGTTTGCGCCCTTCGTCCTGTACTAGCCTCTTGCACTCCATCGGTGGAACCTCCGCTGCATAGGCCATGTAGCAGGATGCCAGGATAAATGCCTGCTTATTCCTTTGCTCAACGCATGGTATCCATACCTTAACTTTTGGTACCGTGGGGATTTGCGCTTTATCCACCACCTCAAACTGCGCGTTCGTGCCTTGCCTTTGGAGGATTGGAACCACTTCCTCCAGCCACTGCAAGCTCGCGATGTTGTCGCACGCTATCATCTTCACACCCTTATAACATCCCCCCGAATCAAAGGTTGGAAGGGGCGTACTTGGTTGTTCCCGCATCATCTTAAGCATTAAGCTAATAAGTTCCTTTTCTACAGATCTCCATCTTTCAGTAGTCATCTGTCCGAAAGGACTGCTACGATCAACCAGCGCCACAGTCGGTAACTGCTTTGCCACATCACTCATCTTCTCGGGAAAAGCCGGAGTCTTAGTGTTAACTCCCTTTGGCATCTCCGCGAAAGCCGGAGTCTTAGCTTTAACTCCCTTTAGCACCTCCGAGAAAGCCGGAGTCTTAGCGTTATCTCCCTTTAGCTTATTTCCTACTTCCGAAGTTGGAACTTCCCTCTGACTCGCAGCTTACGAGGTAGTTGCTATGTCACTATTGGGGCCCATCTGTCTTACAGCTTACATCAATATTTCCCGAGGTGGCCCGGTATCGGGAAGGCTCCGTTCGAATACAGCCGAATTCATCCCCTGGCTGCAAATCGTCCAATATGCACGGTCCGCATTACACCCTGGATTAGGGGTTGGCAATTCTTGGTCAACGATATCCCGCCGCCCTCCTATGAGGCGAAACGACGTAGATGCCAGTCCTAAACAACTCCGCCTCATAGTCGGGTGCTATGGAGATCGGCAAAGCCCTCACACCAACGACAAAGTGCCTACCCTAGTGAGGGTTTGCTTGTGAGTACTCCATGGGAATATTTTGGAAGTATCTACTCTTCCGTAAAGAATGTGGTCCAATTTACATGGCGATGTCCTGACAAATCGTTGGATCATGTGTTCCGTTTTTGACGTGTTGGAGTATCTAAAGGATTACCTACTCCAGCTCTGGCTTTTCTTGTGAGTACTCTATGGAATATTTACTTGGGAGTATTTTGAGAAATATCTACTCTCCCGAGGGTATTCCATGGAGTACTCAGAAACACAGTGAGAGCCGGAGTATGTGGTCCTCTCCTACCCTGCAAAAATCGAGAGTACTTCGTGCAATTTTATGTTCCATTTTCAGCATATTGGAGTACTTAGAGGATCACCTACTGCAGTTCTCGATTTGCTTGTTTGTACTCTATGGAGTATTTTGAGAAGTATCTACTCTCGCGAAGGTATTACATGGAGTACTCAGAAACACAGTGAGAGCCGGAGTATTTGGGCCTCTCCTACCCTGCAAAAATTGCGAGTACTCCGTGCAATTTTATGTTCCATTCCATCAGCATATTGGACTATTTAGAGGATCACCTACTGCAGTTCTCGCTTTGCTTGTGTGTACTCTATGGAGTATTTACTTGGGAGTATTTTGAGAAGTATCTACTCTCCCGAGAGTATTATATAATTTATTAAAAATAATAATAATTACGTAAATTACAATAAAAAACAACCTAAATCTAAAAATGGAGCTACATTTATAAACATCAATGTTTTTGAATTGTCTCCCAATGAAGGCATTAATAAATGCGTTAAGTTTGAATTGCGATATGGTATATGATCCTGTTTTTGCAACAATGCTAATATAACATTTGTGAGCTCCGATAGTGAACGATTTATATTTTTAGCTTCGTTCATACGTGTACTAGTTTTGGGTGACTAAGAGCCAGCTAAATCTACAAGATTTATCGTTCCGCATGATGTCTCATTTTTCTCGGCATGAAAACCAATAAGATCAATTTTTGTAACAGCATGAGAACGTGATGAACGTTCATTGCCTGCTGTTGTAGCCGTAGCACGATTCATTTTTGCCACATGCATCAAATAGCGTAAACGTGAAGCAGAGATTACAGTCTCCTGAGCTATATCTGACACATATATATCGTTCTAATTATGTTTAGCCATGCGTATTTCCATATCTTTCTTCGTTGCTCAGCAAATCATATAAGACTTCGTTATAGATTTCCAAAAATGTTACACGTATTTCATATTCCCAACGAAGACGTTTATAATTTTTAATGGAATCGAAAAGTAAATCGGCTGTGCGTGGAATCACTCCAACATTTGTCTGCACACCGTCCATTGTATATGTTTTTCCACTGCCGGTTTGTCCATAAGCAAATCTACAAATATTGTAACCATTCAAGGCACATTGTATTAAAGGTGACACCATCTCGAAAATGTCCTGTTTTGAATTAGGATGGAAGATTTGATCAAAGGAGAAAGTGTGCTCTCCACCTTTATTCTTATCGTATTTTTGTATTTCAACTGTGAATTCAGTAATATAATTCCATCCACATATTTCTTTATCTTCTTAAAAATCTAATGTCGGCCTTACACGACAGAACACGCGTATATTGCCACGCAAATCCATTATAGTGTTATTTAATTCTTTACGTTCCAAGTTTGCATGAAACAGTTGCTCCTTGCAGGCAGTCAAATCTTCATGTAACAATTCATTTTCGGTTGTTAAACGTGTGGATCTTTCGCGTAGCTATAGTACTTCATGAGTAAGTGTATCGTGGGTTTCTTTTAGAATCTGTAAGAAAAAAAACATATTAGAGTATTTTTAAAGTATTCCAACTTTGCATGCAAATATATCGACCTTATGTTCATGCATTATAAACTCCAATTCTTCCTTAGTCTTCACAAGTGAGCCCGTAACGGAATAAAATTTTAAATTTAAGGATTTCAGTTGCTGATTTAAACAATCACGCTCAGTGTAAAGGTTTTATAGTTCTTCTTTGGTTTTATATAACTGATCCTGTGGTTCTTCAAGCTGTTCTGGTAATCCATCTAACGAACCCATTTCTCACATTTCTCTTCATATTTTGCTTTAAGAATTTTATGTCTATCCAATAAATCATTATAACGCGCCTTAAAATCATAAGGCGGTATACGTTTATTAATTGGTTTTCCAGCACCTGTGATTGATATTGAGGAACTGGCGCTACTGGGTGTAGCTTTTTTGATATGGGTGGCAGCTTTCGTTGCTGTTGTCGTTGTCGCCGTGGTATTCGTCATAACAGCGCGTACGGTACCACTACCAGCAGCTCCTGCTCCAATTTGAGGTCATGTTGGTAATTGCCTTTTTGAAGATACTGTGATGGAAGCTATACGTGGTGGTCTCTTAACTGTAACATTTGAGTTGAATACAGAATGAATTTGTGTTGTGGCATTTGTAGATGCGCCTGTATAAGCATAGCGTGTTGTCTTGGCAGGTATGGGAGCAAGCGTCGTTTCTAGTCGTTTCATTTGTCTTATTTCCCTTATTTCACGACTGAGCGGCTTCGTCGCAGCTTGGCACGCGCCATGCCAGTGTAACATGCATATTGCGACCGAACGATGTCTAGTGATCCGGCACGTTCTTCAAGAGGAAATTGTATATTACAATGTAGTTATTAGTTCTCAAAATATAAAATGTTGTTTGCATACCTCTTCGTTGGTTCATTTGTTAAATCACGCGCCAAAGGCTGAAAATTATCCAGCGATTTGTGCGGTGATTCTCACAGGCGAGACAAACATTAAGCATGTTGGTGTTGAGTGTGGATAGGTACGAGTTTAATCTATAGACAGGCAAATAATACAGGTGTTTCAGCATTTATTGCGGGGTTCACTAAATGTTTATTAAAATAACTACTTCACCACTTCATGGATTATTTTGGAAACCATTGAGCATTTGCGCCTCAATTACAAGAGAAATATCGGATTGCACTTCTGTAAACCGTTTTTGATAAACCTTTAGCTTCCTGCTGCAGTACAATTGCGTCAAATAATTTCACTATGTGGGTTCACAAAGTCTCTTGCTTTTTATACTCAGTTGAGCAGAGCTCACAGAGTATATTAACTTTGATTGGATAACGGTTGGTTGTACAGGTATAAAGGAATCGAGATAAATATAGACTTCCATATATCAAAATCATCAGTATCGAAAAAAAATTTGATTGAGCCATGTCCGTCCGTCCGTCCGCCCGTTAACACGATAACTTGAGTAAATTTTGAGGTATCTTGAAGAAATTTGGTATGTAGATTCCTGGGCACTCATCTCAGATCGCCATTTAAAATGAACGATATCGGACTATAACCACGCCCACTTTTTCGATATCGAAAATTTCGAAAAATCGAAAAAGTGCGATAATTCATTACCAAAGGCGGATAAAGCGATGAAGCTTGGTACGTGGGTTGAACTTATGACGCAGAACAGAAAATAAGCAAAATTTTGGACAATGGGCGTGGCACCGCCCACTTTTAAAAGAATGTTAGAAGTTTTGCAAGCTGCAATTTGGCAGTCGTTGAAGATATCATGATGAAATTTGGCAGGAACGTTACTTGTATTACTATATGTATGCTTAATAAAAAGTAGCAAAATCGGAGAACGACCACGCCCGATCGTCTGTCCTTCCGCTCGGCCATTAACACGATAACTTGAGCAAAAATCGATATATCTTTACTAAACTCAGTTCACATAATTATCTGAACACACTTTGTATTCGTATAAAAAATGGCCGAAATCCGACTATGACCACGCCCACTTTTTCGATTTCGAAAAATACGAAAAATGAAAAAAATGCCATAATTCTATACCAAATACGAAATAAGGGATGAAAAATTGTAATTGCATTGGTTTATTCACGCAAAATATAACTTTAGAAAAAAACTTTGTAAAATGGGTGACACTTACCATATTAAGTAGAAGAAAATGAAAAAGTTCTGCAGGGCGAAATCGAAAGCCCTTAGGATCATGGCAGGAATACTGTTCGGGGTATTACATATATAAATAAATTAGCGGTATCCGACAGATTATGTTCTGGGTCACCCTGGTCCACATTTTGGTCGAAATCTCGAAAACGCCTCCACATATACAACTACCACAAATCCCTTTTAAAATTCTTATTAATACCTTTAATTTGACACCCATATTGTACAAACACATTATAGAGTCACCCCTGGTCCCCCTTATGGCGATATATCGAAATATAGAACTAATGTCCACTCCCTTTTAAAATACTCATTATCACCTTTCGTTTGATACTCATAATGTACAAACGCATTCTAGAGTCAACCCTGGTTCACCTTTATAACGATATCCCGAAAAGGCGCCCACCTATAGAGCTAAGGCCCACTCCATTTTAAACTAGTCATTAACACCTTTCATTTGATACCCATATCGTACAAACAAATTCTAGTGTGACCCTTGGTCCACCTTTATGGCGATATCTCTAAAAGGCGTCCACCTATAGAACTAAGGCCCACTGCCTTTTAAAATACTCATTAGCACCTTTCATTTGATACCCATATCGTACAAACAAATTCTAGAGTCACCCCTGGTCCACCTTTATGGCGATATCTCGAAAAGACGTCCGCCTATAGAATTAAGGCCCACTCCCTTTTAAAATACTCATTAACACCTTTCATTTGATACCCATATCGTACAAACAAATTCTAGAGTCACCCCTGGACCACCTTTATGGCGATATCTCGAAAATGCGTCCACCTATAGAGCTAAGGCCCACTCCCTTTTAAAATACTCATTAACACCTTTCATTTGATACCCATGTCATACAAACAAATTCTAGAGTCACCCCTGGTCCACCTTTATGTCGATATCTCGAAAATGCGTCCACCTATAGAACTAAGGCCCACTCCCTTTTAAAATTCTCATTAGCACCTTTCATTTGATACCCATATCGTACAACTAAATTCTAGAGTCACCCCTGGTCCACCTTTATAACGATATCCCGAAAAGGCGTCCACCTATAGAGCTAAGGCCCACTCCATTTTAAACTAGTCATTAACACCTTTCATTTGATACCCATATCGTACAAATAAATTCTAGTGTGACCCTTGGTCCACCTTTATGGCGATATCTCTAAAAGGCGTCCACCTATAGAACTAAGGCCCACTCCCTTTTAAAATACTCATTAGCACCTTTCATTTGATACCCATATCGTACAAACAAATTCTAGAGTCACCCCTGGTCCACCTTTATGGCGATATCTCGAAAAGACGTCCGCCTATAGAATTAAGGCCAACTCCCTTTTAAAATACTCATTAACACCTTTCATTTGATACCCATATCGTACAAACAACACATTCCAGGGTTACCCAAGGTTCATTTTCCTACATGGTGATTTCCCTTATTTTGTCTCCATAGCTCTCAACTGAGTATGTAATGTTCGGTTACACCAGAACTTAGCCTTCCTTACTTGTTTGTATTTAAATTACTACCATCTGCCCCAATTTCACTTCCTATTTGTGCACAAATATTATTTTTGCGCTGCATATTCATATAGCGTTCATTCTTTAGATCATAAAGTTCAGGGAAATTGCTTATTTGCAAAATTAACTGCTCTTCGTCAACCGATATATTTGTAAATATATATTTGAAAATGTCGTAGAAGTGCCGCGAGGTAACACACACCTAGCGACAGTGGACCAGCACGATGTGGCATTTTTGCCTAGTTGGTCAACTTGGTCGTGTCGTCTCGGGTCGTGTAGTACAACTGTCGCTAAATGTGCATGGTTCCATAAGAATAAATGGAAAGAATATTTTGTCAGAACGTGTCGTGCTGGTGCCGGTACATGTCGCGTCGTGTAATGTGAATGAATCTTTATGGAAGCGTGTTATGAAGCTGAGTTCATGGCAACGACCTTAGCCGTTCAAGAAACCACTTGCTTGAAACAACTGGAGAGAGAAATATTTCCAAATTCTTCAAAGACGATTTACCTTCATTGCGACAACCAAGGCGCAATAAAATTTGTTTGTAATAATGCATATTTATCGCGAACAAAATATATTGACATAAAGGTCAAATTTATTCACCAGCAAGTCATGCAAAAGTTAGTCAAACTGATTTATTTAAAGACGAACGAGATACCAGCAGATGTATTGACAAAAGCAACATCGCAACGGAAACTGGAATCCTTTTTTTAAATTTTTTTTCTTGAATAAAACTTTTGCGGCATTAAGCCATTTAAGCTAAATTATATTTTTAAATTAAAACAAAATAAATTGATAAGCCTTTTGAGTAGGAAGCTGTTTGGAAGCGTAATATATACACATTCATATATACATATGTACATATATAAGAATATAATTTTGAATTAATTTATGTAAGTATGTATATGAATATCAATTTAGGGAGAACATTGGAAGGTTTATACTGTTTTCACACAGAAACTTAATGATCTCATTTCACCTTCTAATGAAACCGTAAATTTTTTGCTTTCACACATAAGTAGCTGCTCGATTAGTATGAAGGATGAAATGTCAAGCGAATAAAATGACAATGCTATATGACACACAATGACAATTACTTTGACAAATGACATTTTTAAGCACTGAACACACAAAAAACTAAGAAACTGAACGCTTCCAGCAGAGTTGCACTGAGCTTTTAATTTCATTAGGCATTTGGTTAGACACTAATGAAATAATTATAGATTCGAATCTTGTATGGAAGATTGAGCTCAATAAGCGTCTTAATGTAGAAAAATGCCTTTATTATTCAATAAGCCATGTGTGTGAAAATAGTATAAGTAAAATTGAAATATCATTAATGTCAAAATGAAACCATGTACTATGAAACTGTCAAAAAGTCTCTGTTCATTTCCGGTAATGAAATCGATCTCTTACTTTGTCTCCCAAATCGTGCGGTCGCATTTAATTTTTCTAGTCGAATTAGGTAAATTCCCTGCGCAATCGGTAAATGTCTTTCACCGCCTCTATGGTGATATCTCGAAAAGGCGTTCACCTATAGAACTAAGGCTCACTCCCTTTTAACATACTCATTAACACCTTTAATTTGATACCCATATCGTACAAACACATTCTAGAGTCACCCCTGGTCCACCTTTTTGGCGAGATCTCTAAATGGCGTCCACTTATAGTACTAAGGCCCACTCCCTTTTAAAACACCTTTTAATACCTTTCATTTGATACCCATGTCAAACAAACACATTCCAGGGTTACCCTAGGTTCATTTTCCTTTCATATGTAATGTTCGGTTACACCCGAACTTAGCCTTCCTTCCTTGTTATATATATGAAATATAATGAATAATATGAATTTGAGCTAATTTCAAGAAATTTTTCATTCCGAATAGGTCTTGTATATTAAATAGTAGGATACTGATCAAATATCGACTAGCATGTCAACTGCTGTTACAATGATGCATAGACTGAGGAGTATGCCAACTGGTATGTTGATATTGAATAGACGAACTAGTTGGTATGATATATGTGTATGTTGCAACGAATTTAGCGAAATTCCCCTTACTACAAGCCTTCTGCTAAGGTTAGAATTGCTAAACTGTTGAATAAATAACTCCAATATTCAATAATGCAAAATTGTTTATTAGACTACTTTGAAAGTACTTCACAATAACACTTATACTTCACAACCAATAGCGTGCTTAAATCAAAGCTGATTGATTACACCTCAGCTTTCGCTGCTTTTATACTCTCTGCTGGCGCGACCACCCATTTCTTCTACAGTCTAGTAAATTCGCGAACTTCATGCTTGGTTACCAGCTATATATGTACATGTATATTTGTAGTTTGTAGTCTCTCTCATAGCCATATGCGTGTGCATATGTGAGTTCTACTTCGGCTGATGGTGAGTATCTCTCTGCTGCCTTGTATATACATATGTAAATTATGATTGATTTCTTTACGTAGATACAAGTGGCTGCTTAGTATCGAATTAGGGATGCTAGTATCACTTAGTGATGTGAATATTCGGCACACTGCCCTCCACCTAAGTCTGATCGTCCCGATCAGACAAATCGCTCGATCTAACCGCACCTATACTCTCCAAATGAAACACACTTCTATTTCGTGGTTTTTCAATGGTATTGATCCTCTTCACAACTTTGTTCGGACCTTCCCAACTGCACCAAAATTTTTAGTGGAACACCTTTCCGCCGGTGAGGGTTGTATAGCAGTACCAAATCTCCTTCTAGGAAACCTTCCGAATTATTGTTCTTGTCGTACCTGTGTTTCATCCTACTATTAATTTTCCTGGATGGTTCCCTCACACTCTGTTGTGTGGCCAATGAACTACTTCGCAGAGCTTGTTCTGAATGGATTGTTAGTATCGCCTTGACGGTTCACAGCAGTAATGGGCCCTGCTTTGATACTACCCTTGCGTTCTTTCAGGGAAATTTTTTCTCCGTTTTAGTGCGTCCATTTGGGTTTGTAAATGACAGTGTTTCTTTCACAGGTATCTTTGATTTTGCTTTGTTTGGCCCATTCGTTCCATCTACCTTTGCCCGATCGACTGCCTTTGACTTTGGTGGTCTTTGTCGAATCGCCTCCACCAGCACTCGCTTACTGCTTTCTCCAAACTGAAGTTGAGTGGTACATCCTTGTTCTTATAGCGCATATTCCTTCTTTGCATGTAATACGGATGTCATGGTCAACTAAGAAGTCCACTCCCAATATGACTTCATCAACAATTTCCGCCACAAATAATTTTTGTATGATCGTGACCTTTCCAATTAAGACCTCACATACCACTTCTTCTGGACTTGGTTATAATTGCCAGTGACCGTACGCAATCTTGCTCCGGGTAACGGCTTTACTCTTCTGTTGACCAAATCAGATCGGATGAAAGAAGGAAGATGCGCCCGTATCTACAGTCAGTACACCCTTCTTTCCATCCACATTTCCTCTGACGATAAGACTGCTCGATTTTCTTCCAACTTGCGAGATAGATATCACAGGAAATTCAATAGCTGGAGCTAGCTCTCGATCTTTACATCTGACTCGCTCTTGTTTATCTCCTCCAGCTTTGCGTTTACAACCAGCCAAGTTGGAACTATTTGGGTTGGTACTGCAATAACGTGCAATATGCCCTGTCTTTCCAAACTTAAAGCATTTGACGGTACCATCGTTTTTCTTCTGCTTCCCTGTTAATGCTTCCAAAATTGTGTCTACCCAGTCTGGCCTTTCCACTTCCACGCCATGAGCTTTGTATGCGGCTTACGCAAAAGTGAGCTGTTTCCTGAGTCAGTGCATGCGATACCGTTTCACCAAATGTTAGTTTTGGATTAGCATATGTAGCTCGTTTCGTTTCCACGTCTCGTGTGCCATTTATGAAACTCTGGATTTTTACCCTCTCGGTGTATTCCACGGGTGCGTCCGCATTTGCTAGAGCGGCCAGCCTTTCTACATCCGACGAAAACTCCTGCAGAGTCTCATTCACTTTTTGGTAGCCGTTTTGCAACTCAATTTGATATATCTTGTATTCGGTTCCGTATCGTCGTTCTACAACAGCCATCTATGCTTCATAGTTATTCCGCTCTCCTTCGGGAATCGTCTGTAGGATTTCGGCTGCTGGCCCCTTCAGTGCTACGAATAGAGCTGCAACTTTATCTTCAGCATTCCAGTTGTTCACTGCTGCGGTGTTTTCAAACTGTAATTTTTCCATATTAGCAAATGGTATTTTTAACACGGCGATGTCCTGGGAAATATCAATTGCCAGTCTCTGCATCAGCATCATACCAATTCACAACACCAACATCGTACCAGATGCCATACTAGTCAGCATAACCATCAGGGTCATACCAATTAACATACTAGTCAGCCTTTGCGCCAGTATTATACCAGATGGCATACTACTTTTATATACATCAGTATCATACCAATTAGCATACTAGTCAGCCTTTGTCCCAGCATTTTACAGGATGGCATACTAGTTATTATATACATCAATATCATACAAATTGACATACTACACCTTTTCCAGTTTAAGTTCAGAATATTACAATTCAAGTTCAGAATTTCCAATTTAAATTCAGAAATTTAAAATTCAAGTTCAGAAATTTACAGTTCAGGTTCAGAGTTTCCAATTCAAGTACAACTCAAGTACAGGAATTCCAATCTAAATTCAGAAATTTACAATTCAAATTCAGAAAGTTACAATTCAAGTTCAAAAATTCCAATTTTAGTTCAGAAAATTACAATTCAAGTTCATAAAATTTGTCAGGAATTTTTTCTATCATGCAATTGTAATTAAAGTATGTAACATGGTAAATGTTAGCGCTAATAATCTGATTCAAAGATATGAAGGCCTACTATCTGTTAAAAAAGCATTGGACATCTTAACTCGCTTAAATCAATTGATATTTGAAATGCAATTTTCTGGACTTGAATTGTAATTTTCTGAACTTGGAATGAAAACTCTGAACTTGAGTTGTAATTTTCTGAGCTTGAATTTAAAAATCTGAGCTTGAATTGAAAAATCTGAACTTGAGTTGTAAATTTCTGAACTTGAATTGTAAATTTGAATTGGAAATTCTGAACTTGAATTGTAATTTACTGAACTTGAATTGCAATTTTTGAAATTAAACTGGAAAAGGTGTAGTTAGTGTATTCAACATACCGCGGGGGTGTCGGTCCCCTACCGAGCGCCTCCTCAGGTGGTGGATAGAGGAACGCTTCCCAAAAGACGGGAGGTATTGAGTAAATTAAGTACTCGGGGCGAACCAAAACAAGCAATCCAGTGGAAAAATTGGAATGTGTTGCTCTAAGGGCTAAAAACAAGCTAAAACAAGGAACAAAAAACACAAGGAAAGCTAGACGTCGAAAAGCTTCAATCACAACAGACTGCCAATGATTTCGCAACTCGACTCTCACACCTGCTCTCTGAGGGCATAACTCATCCTGAAGGAATACAGGAGCAGTGGGAGCATATCTCCAAAGCACTTCGTACCGCCGCCGAGGAAAAAATTGGTTACCAGCGGCCACGAAAAAACAACTGGTATGATGAAGAATGCCGCGTTGCAACCGAATGAAAAGACGCTGCCTACAGGGCTACGTTAAAAGCGAGCGCGACAAGAGGAGTGTGTGAACGCTATCGTGAGTTGAAAAGGGAAGCGAGACGCCTTTTCAGGAAGAAAAAAGCAGAAGCAGAAAGGCGTGAGTGCGAGGAGCTTGAGCTGCTAGCCACCAGGAATAACACCCGAAAATTCTACCAAAAAATACGGCGACAGACGGAAGGTTTTATGACCGGGGCAAACTCCTGTAGGAACGAAAACGGCGACCTTGTAACTGATGTCCAGAGAGTGCTTAGATTATGGAGGGAACACTTCTCTGCTCTCCTAAATGGAGGCAGCAATTCACCGCGCAGAGATGAAGAACCCGATCCTGCAATCGATGATGATGGAATATATGTCCCCCCGCCCGATTATGACGAAGTTAGAATAGCAATAACCAGATTGAAAAACAACAAGGCCGTGGGCGCTGATGGATTGCCTGCGGAGCTATTCAAGTTCGGCAGCGAGGAGTTGGTAAGGCGCATGCAGCAGCTTCTTAGCAAAATATGGGCGGACGAAAGCATGCCCGACGGTTGGAATCTAAGTGTTCTTTGCCCAGTCCACAAGAAGGGGGATACTGCAAAATGCACCAACTATCGTGGAATCAGCCTTCTTAATATCGCATATAAGGTCCTTTCAAGTGTATTGTGCGAAAGATTGAAGCACACCGTGAACCGGCTGATTGGACCTTATCAGTGCGGCTTCAGACCTGGTAAATCTACCATCGACCAGATTTTCACAATGCGCCAAATCTTGGAAAAAACCCGTGAAAAGAGAATCGACACACATCACCTCTTCGTCGACTTTAAAGCCGCCTTTGACAGCACGAAAAGGAGCTGCCTATATGCCGCTATGTCTGAATTTGGTTTCCCCGCAAAACTTATACGGTTGTGCAAAATGACGTTGAGCAACACCATCAGCTCAGTCAGAATTGGGAAGGACCTCTCCGAGCCGTTCGAAACTAAACGGAGTTTCAGACAGGGTGACCCCCTATCGTGCGATTTCTTTAATTTGATGCTGGTGAAAATTATACTAGCTGCAGAACTTAACCGCACTGGAACAATATACTATAAAAGCGTGCAATTACTGGCATATGCTGATGACATTGATATGATCGGCCTAAACACACGCGCTGTTAGTTCTGCTTACTCCAAGCTGGAAAAGGAAGCGGTAAAAATGGGTTTGATGGTGAATGATGACAAAACGAAGTACCTGCTGTCATCGAGCAAAGAGTCAGCGCATATGCGCCTTGGCAACCACGCTACTGTTGGCAGCCATAATTTCGAAATAGTAAAAGACTTCGTTTATTTGGGAACCAGCATCAACACTAGCAACAACATCAGCACTGAAATCCAGCGAAGAATCAATCTTGCCAATAAATGCTACTTTGGACTAGGTAGGCAATTGAAAAGTAAAGTCCTCTCTCGGCGAACGAAAATCGTACTCTACAAGTCACTTATCGTACCCGTCCTGCTATATGGGGCAGAAGCATGGACCATGACAACAGCAGATGAAGCGGCTTTGGGAGTGTTCGAGAGAAAAGTTCTTCGAAAGATTTATGGACCCTACGCGTTGGCGATGGCGAGTACCGAAGTATATTTAATGATGAGCTGTACGAGCTATACGCAGACATCAACATAGTCCAGCGAATTAAAGCGCAGTGGCTGCGCTGGCTAGGCCATGTTATGCGAATGAAAGATGATGCTCCGGCCAAGAAAGTGTTTCTATCGGAACCCGCCTATGGAAGCAGAGGTAGAGGGCGGCCCCCACTCCGTTGGAAGGACCAGGTGGAAAACGATTTAAACTCCCTTGGTGTGACCAATTGGCGCCGGTTGGCGGAGCGAAGGAGCGACTGGCGAGCCTTGTTGGACGGCCATAACCGTTTAGACGGTTAAGCGCCAATTAAGTAAGTAAGTAAGTAAGGTGGAAGGGCGATAGGATGCCGCCCTAATATACCCTATCAAGCATCCACAGGATCGAGACCAGTAAGATCCTGTTGACCAGAACTGGAAATATGATTATGAAATGATTGCTACGGGCTCGCGATGACGATAGGCTACTACCTTAATAAGCAAGGGTGACACCTTGCCGAAACGGCTGGTAAGTTAATATCGTCACCGTCTCCGTCTCGTTAAAACCTTGGCAGGCGTTCAAGTACGTTCGAAGTACGTCGCCATTAAGTTGGTGGTGCAGGCTCAGTTGAGACGACTCCTGACTAACGCTGCATTCTGGCTCTGTACACAGACTCCCATAAGGACCTGTGTCAATCCACGCGTGGTCTCCCTGCCTTTGCAACGATAACCACGGAAATTGAAGACGGCGACTGCACATCGTGCGGAGATAGCGGTTTGGAGCGGAGACCCAATAGAGCAAATGAGCAACAAAATAAAAACAACAAACGCAGATAAAAGAAAAGAAAGCGAGAAAGAAAGAGGCGATAAAGCGGTGTTCAAGAAGAGCACTAAAGTGCTGAGATCGCCGGTTTTAACAACCCCCGCTAAAGCGACCTTTTCGGTAATGCCGACCCAAGGCATCGAATCGGCGGAAAGGATATCGGTGGCGAAAACACAGCTGTGCGACAACCCCAGCCAGTCAACACCTGCTACTGTAAGGGAAAAAGCGCCGGTTAGCTCACCCAGTGTCTTCGCACAACGCGCTGTTGGGAAGAAGATACGTGCGAATCTGCTAAGAGGCTCACTCTCATACACAAGCCTTGAAAGGAAGAGCCAGGACGAGCTGCTGGAGTACGCGGTATCAGTGCTGCGCGAGATGCAGGAAACCGCTCTCAAACAGAAGACCGTTCCCAAGGAAACAAAAACCGCTATGGCTCTTCTCGAAGAAGCGTTAAGCTGCATGGGATCGGTAAGGGCCCTAAATGTATATGAGAGTAGAGAATTGGGCCGAAAAAACAAGAGGGCACGAACGAGCTCAGATTTCCATTCGGAGGACTTGGAAGCCGAAAAGAAACGAGATGAAAGAACAAATATGCTTTCACAAGGTGACTCTTGGTCCAATGTAGCGTGCCGGATGCTGAAACAGCGGGTCCAGCCAGCCAAGCAGGCAACCCCCATCCAAGCTCCTAAATTTCAAAAACGGGCAATAAAGAGGAGACAAGCAGCAACTTTTGTAGTAAAACCTCTAGAAGGCAAAATCTATGCCTAGGTACTAGGGGACATACGTGGCCAGCTCCACCCTAATGACACAGGTACGGTGGTACGATCAGTACGAAAAACCAAATCTGGTAACGTACTGATTGAAACGGCGCGCTGCAGTGACCACACGGCCTTCAGAGCAGCTATAGGTAGTGCAGTAGGAGAGGCCGGTGAAGCACAACAGCTTTCCAAGCGGATGAAGTTGGAAGTACTTGGCATTGACTGTCTCACAACCGAAACAGAAATCCAAGACGCAATAAGAAGCGAGGTCGGAGAAGAAGAAATTACTAGACCTCTTCGTGTGTCTGTGTTCGCAGCAAACCAAAGAGAACAGAGAATGGCGGTTGTCGAAGTGGAAGAAAATATTGGCAACGTCCTACTCAAAAGAGGTAAAATTCCTATCGGATGGATACAGTGCCGAATCAGACAGCGTACAGAAGTGCAACTCTGCTTTAGGTGTCTCGGCTACGGACACCGGAAGGCTGAATGCAAAGTTTCAGACAGGAGTAACGCCTGCTGGAAATGTGGGCAAAGCGGCCACAAAGCTTCGGCCTGTACCTCAGCTCCAAAATGTTACCTGTGTAATAAACTGAAGCTCGATCATGTCCCTGGATCTGGAGCATGCAGCATTTTCAGAGCGGCACTTGCTGTTGCAAAGGCCAAAATCTCAACTCAATAGTGATTAGTTTTATCCAAGGCAACCTAAGCCGGAGAAGGCTTACTGATCAGCTACTACAACAGTTGCTCTTAGACCATAAATCTAACTGCGTTATCATCGACGAATCTTATAGAATCCGAAATGATTGGCACTGGCACCGCCGCAATCTGGATGGCATATGCAAATGCCAATATTGTGAATCGTATTGCCGGACAAGGCTACGTCCGCCTAACTACGAATAATACCACAAAGTGAGCTGCTACTTGTCCCCGAATGATCCCATTCAAACGTTCAGGGACAAGCTTGAACTTATTGAAGGCGACCTGAGGGACTTAACTAGTAACCTGATTGTGGCGGGAGACTTTAACGCAAGAGCCGTCGAATGGGGAATGCCGCAGACTAACACCCGTGGTAGGTTAGTCCTTGATATGGCAGCCAGGCTCGGTTTGAACGTCCTTTACACTGGTACGACCCCTACATACCGACGGCCAGGCTTTGGATACTCGATCCCCGATGTAACACTAGTGTTAGAAGGCCTGCTGCTGACTGCTGCTGGATGGAGAGTCATAGAGGATCTGACTGGCAGCGATCACAACTACATCAATTTCCACCTAAACGATTCCGTTCAGAGGCAGATTCCGAACGGGCCACGCAGAACAATAGCATGAGACGCATCCAAGGTCGACTCTGCCACGTTCTCCGCATCAGTACTGGCGGATTCCCGATGGATAATCTACAACTCCAGTGCGACGGAAGAGACGGTATAAAAGACAATGAGCTGTTTTCGCCACGCTTGCAATCTCCCTATGCCACGGAGAGGAGTGTGGAGGGGTAAAAGGCAGTTATACTAATGGAACAGCGAAATCGCGGAGCTGCGGAAAATATGCCACAGGATGCGAAGGCTAGTAATCCGCGCGCGCGGCAGGCCTGAGGCTCTAGAAAAGTCGGAAGCGTACAAAGGATCGAAGAAAGCTCGCAGTACTGCCATTAAGCAAAGCAGGCTTACGCGCTTGAAAGCGCTTTACGAGGAAGTTGATCGAGGCCCTGGGGCAGGGATACAAGATAGTAATGAAGAAGTTCCGTTCGCCAAGCCAGCTGATGGACGAGAACCAAATAAGGAATATTGTGGATGTCCTGTTCACCACCCAACTGCCTAGGGAGGATGGGTACGTTACCCACGAAGACCGCAACGTGGATCCATTCCAAGAAGAAGAGCTTAAAACTGCCGTGCGAAACCTAGGAAAGCACCTGGGCCCGACGGAATTCCCGCGGAGGCAATAAGACTAGCTGCAAATAACTGCCCAGAATTTATGTTGCACATGTACAACAAATGTTTCGAAGAAAGAGCTTTCCCCACCATATGGAAGACAGCACGACTGGTTCTCATTCCAAAAGAGAAAGGAGATCCCAACTCTCCATCATCCTACCGTCCCCTATGTATGTTGGGCATAGCAGGGAATTTGGTGGAGAGTCTCCTGAAGCAACGCCTCACCAGAGCGTTACAGGACGGCAGAGGACTGTGTCCCAGACAGCATGGTTTTCGGAGGGGCACTCCACATTCGATGCCACAGCAAAAGTTATAGACGCAGTCAAGAAAGCCGATACAGCGTGCCACAGAGCAAGACCTTTAGTGTTGCTGGTCACGCTGGACGTTAAAAACGCTTTTAACTCAGCTACGTGGGAGGACATGCTTGAGGCACAAGAAAGCACTTTCAAATTACCGCAATATTTGTTAGAAATTTTAAGGGACTACTTAAGAGACAGGTATGTAATATATGAAACCACTCATGGTCAAAAAAAGGTAAAAATAACAGGTGTAGCAGCCCAGGGTTCGGTACTAAGTCCCGATCTCTGGAATATAACTTACGACAGTCTTCTTCGATTAGACATGCCAGAAAGCACCTCCTCTTCGCCTTTGCAGACGACGTGGCCGCTGTGATAACAGCACCAAGCTACGAGCTGGCACAGCTAAAATTAAACCAGGCCATGCGTAATGTAAATAGGTGGATGGCTGAACACGGTCTCCAGTTAGCAACAGCAAAAACGGAGATAGTCATCCTCACAAAGACACGTATTCCCACTACCAGGAACATGATGGTTGGGGACCAGCCAATAGAAACACTCGCTTCAACGAAATATCTGGGAGTGAGGTTAGAGAGCAAACTCAACTTCTCGGACCACATAAGAGGAGCTTGCGAAAGAGCTGCGCGCACAATAGCGCTTTTGAGTAGATTAATGGCAAACACAGGTGGCCCAAGGCCATGCACAAGGAAGTTGCTTGCATCAGCCTCGGATTCTATACTCTTAAATGGTGCAGAAATCTGGGCGAACGCAATGAAATACCGGAAGAACCGAGTCGTCCTACCTCGGTCCAACGCAGAGGGGCGCTGCGAATACCTTCGGCTTACCGCACGGTATCGGCTGAAGCTATCCTGGTCGTTGCGGAAACCATACCGACATATCTTTCCGCTGAGGAAAGAAAAGCAACATACGACAACGGATCGCAAGCAAGTAGAGCTGCTGTTGCCATGCAGGCGCGAGAAGAATCGATCCGACGCTGGCAAGATCAGTGGAGGAACAGCATCGTAGGAAAGTGGACTAGGGAACAAATCCCTGAACTGAATCCATGGTTGAAGCGACCACACGGAAAGGTAGACTTTTACCTGACCCAGTTTCTAACGGGAAACGGTCACTTCCGCAAATACCTACACAGAATGGGTAAGGTTGATAACCCGAGCAGCCTTTACTGTGGGAAAATAGACGATGTACGCCACACCTTCTACGAATGCAGGCCCTTCTCCGATCAGCGAAGGAGGGTAGAAGAGGTACTTGGCGACCTATCCCCGGGCAGTGTGATCAATGACATGACCTGTCGAAGAGACAGATGGGATACGGTCAGCACATATATGAGGGATATACTTATCAGCAAACAAGAAGACGGATGCCTAGCCCATTAGCGTGAGAGTAGCCATAGAGCTCACGTAGCGCGCACCCGTACCCGAAGTAATGCTAAACGCGGTCCCAGGTACGGGGATTTGCGCGGGCCGTGGGAGGTTTGGTTTTAGTGGGTAGGCCTTCATGGAAGAAGGGAGACCTACACTCGGAGAGTCTCGCGGTGATGCTTAAATATCCCGGTCAGTGCATAAAGCCTTTCCTCCTTCAACATCAACATCAACATACCAGTTGGCACTACTCAGTCTATGCATCAGTGTAACACCAGGTGACATACTAGTCGATATTTCCATCAGCATCCTACCAGTTAATATACTAGTCCTAGTCGGATTGAAAAATTACTTGAATATGATCAAATTAATTTTATTCATTATATTTCATGTATATAAAAAGTATGTATATATATACATATATCACTTTAAAATTTATCACTTCAATACATTATAATTTGGAATAAAGTTTAAAGAAAATACGTACAAATATATAAAGCTAAAAACTAACGGAATAACACATGCCGATTTTGTGATCGATCAGTGGAGACGGCGGACCATATCCTCCTGGAATGTGACGCAATATCAAGACGCATGGCTAATTTTATTGGCTCACCATGGCCAGAACATTCCCATATTAAATCCCTCATGCCAAGAGAACAGCTAGGGTTCATCAAGGTATTCGGCTTGGATGAGGTGCTGTGAAGTAGGTGAGGGTACAATAGACCAATGGTCGCAGTGCAATCCTCAATAAATTATCTATCTATTTAACAGAGAAGGAACGAACCAGTTGAGGTTGGCTGTATCAAAACAAGTCAAGCTGCACTAGCACCGTCCTATGATGCGTGTTAGTGGAGTTCAGAATGGTGGTAGTGATATGTATTTTACGGAAGTCATGCTGATGGCTGTATAACCGAAGAATTTCATATAATTGCAAAACTGCGTTTTTTCTCCTTTGAACGTCGCTTATTACTTTAAAGAGCATGTACTTGGAATTTATAAAGGAATATGTGGAACTTGGCCACATGTCTCCAACTAATGATTTCGATTTTAAAACGCTTTTTGACGCTTCTGCACGTACCACATCAAACTATTCATTAAATGATATACTTTGGGTTGGACCTACCATCAACCAGAGCTAATAATTACAATTTTATCATTTCCCTCTCATCGATATGTACTAACGGCTGATGTGTCTAAAATGTATCGACAGTTTAAAGTTGCCGAGGATGACCGGCGCTATCAACTTAACCTCTGGAGAAATGAAACTCTTCAACAAGATTTGGAAAATACTTGGCTGCAAATCAAATCTGACCTACAATCTTAATATATATTATCTTAATCTTAATATCTTAATCTAATATCTAATCTAAGATATATCTAATATCTAATATATATTATAAATGGGAACGTTTGGATGTTTCGATGTTTGGCTGTCCAGACGTTTGTCTTTGTGCCTCAATCACGCAAGAACGGCTGGACGGATTTGGATGAAATTTGGCACACTTATATATTTTTCAAAAGGGGGCAGGTCCACGCCCCCTAGGAACAGCTGTAATTTAATTATTATATTTTTTCGTCTTTGTGACTGAATCACGCCAGAACGGCTTCAGGGAGTTTGATGAAATTTTGGACACAGGCAATAGCCTACTGGCGAAATTTTTTTAAACATGGAAAGGGGGTAGGGGCCCTCCAACCCCTTCGAACAATTATTTTTTAATAATTTATACACATTATAACTTTACGTATACTGGCCTTCACCAATAGTGACACTCTCTCGACTAATACGGGATTATTTGGGGACCCTTTCGCCATCATTTCTGTATTCTTCGGGACTCTTCCTGCATCACTTCGTGCTATTTTCTTGATCATTTGCGTATCTTTGAGAGATAAATTCTTGATGGTTTCCGTGATCATTACGGGACGTTCTCGGGGTCATTTGTGTCTCTTCCGGCATCATTTCTGGATGGTTTTCGGATCAATTTGGAAAGTTATTTAAAGACAATATTTGACGTTCTACACACATAGGGTTAAGTTAGGTAGAACTAGTGAGAACGATACGAGTACTGAGTGAGTATTATCGATACTTTTCCAAAATATACCCTAGTATTTCGTACTCGATGTTTTTTCCAAGTGCTGAGTAAAGTATTGATACTTTACTTCCATAGTTTTCCCCAATACTTTGCCAATTGCCGATGGTCTACACGTTTAAGATCAACATAGTTCAATCTATTAACACCATAAATCTTATCTTAATGTTAATCTAATCTAATCTAATATCTAATTCTATTTATCTATCTAATCTAATCTAATATATATTATAAATGGGAAAGTTTGGATGTTTGTATGTTTAGATGTTTCGATGTTTGGACGTCCAGACGTTTGTCTTTGTGCCTCAATCACGCAAGAACGGCTGGCCGGATTTGGATGAAATTTGCCGCACATATAGCCAATAGTCCAGAAGAAGCTACTAGCTATATATTTTCAAAAGGGGGAAGGTCTCCGCCCCTAGGAACAGTTATAATTTAATTAGTATATTTTTTCGTTTTTGTGACTGAATCACGCCAGAACGACTTTACGGATTTTGATGAAACTACACAGACAATAGCCTACTAGCGAAATTTTTTTCGAACATGGAAAGGGGGGTGGGGGTCCCACGACCCCCTGGAACAATTACTTTTTAATAATTTGTACACATTTTAACTTTACGTATACTGGCGTTCACCAATATTACAGACCCGATGGGTCAAATAAGTCGAGGGCTTACAAAGTGAGCAGTGACACCCCCCGCCCCTGCCCCTTCTCTCCCCCTCTGGTGTAAAATCTTTAAGTTGTTATAACTCAATATAAATTTTCTCCTAAATCAATTGTTTTTGGTATCTGGCACATCCAGATTGAGATCTAAACAATTTTGGAGAAACCATCAGTGGTCATCTCCTTCTCCTCCGCCATCCGCCCTCCTTCAATTGTTTTTATTATCACGCTTTTATTAGCTTTACCTGTATGTTTCTATGTAACTCTTCATTCGCTCCAACGCGCCTGCTGCCTTATTAATATGGTTTTATAATTAGCTTCACCTTAATTGTAATCCAGTTAGGGTCATATCGAGACCCTTCCGGGATCATTTCTGGATGGTTTTCGGGATCCGTCCGGGATCCCGCCGCGTTCATTTCGGGACTTTTTCGGGATCATTTTGTGACCCTTCCGGGATCATTTCTGTATAGTTTTCGGGATCCGTCTGGGATCCCGTCAGGGTTATTTTGGGACATTTTCGGGACTATTCCGGGATCATTTCGGGACTATTTCGCGATAATTTTGGGGCCTCCCGGCCTGGTATTTTCGGGATAATTTGCGTACCTTTGAGAGATAAATTCTTGATGGTTTCCGGGATCATTACGGGACTTTCTCGGGGTCATTTTGGGTCCCTTCCGGCATCATTTCTTAATGGTTTTCGGGATCCGTTCAGAGTCATTTTGGGATAAATTGGGGTACCTACTGGCATAATTTTAGTTGGTTATCGGGATCCGTCCGGGATCATGTCGGGGTCATTTCCAGACTTTTTCTCGACTAATACGGGACCATTTGGGGACCCTTTTGGCATCGGTTCTGCATTGTTGTCGGGATCCGTCCGGGATCCCGTCAGGGTCTCTTTGGGACTATTAGGGGATCATTTGAGGAACTTTCCGGCATCATTTCTGGCTAGTTTTCGGGATCCGTTCAGGGTCATTGCGGGACTATTTCGGGATAATTTGGGGTACCTAGAGGCATCATTTCTGGATGGTTTTCGGTATCCGTCCGGAATCCCCTCGGGATCCCTTTGGTACTTTTTCGCGATTACGTCGGGGTCATTTCGGGACTTTTTTGGGATCATTTGGAATCCCTTCGGGATCATTTCGGGATCTTTTTCGATACCTTCCGGCATCATTTGTAGATGGTTTTCGGGATCCGTCCCATATCCCGTCGGGGACAATCTTTTTCTCTACTAATACGGGATCATTTGGGGACCCTTTCGGCACCAGTTCTGGATGGTTTTCGGGTTTCGTCCGGTATCCCATCGGGGTTATTTCAGGAATTTTGCTTGATCAGTTGGGGTACCTTCCGGCATCATTTCTAGATGGCTTTCGGGATTCTTACGGGATCCCGTCGGGGTCAGTTCGGGACTATTTCGCGACTAATACGGGATCATTTGGGAACTTTTTCGCCATCATTTCTGGATGGTTTTCGGGATGCGTCGGGGATCCCGTCTGGCTGATTTCGCTACAATTAGGGGACCATTTGAGGGAATTTCCGGCATCATTTCTGGATAGTTTTCGGGATCCGTCGGGGATTCCGACGGGGTAATTTCGGGACTGTTTCGGGATCATTTTGGGGTACCTACCGGCGTCATTTCTGGATGGTTTTCGGGTTTCGTCCGGGATCACATCGGTGTCATTTCGGGACTTTTTCTCGACTAATACGTGATCATTTGGGGACCCTTTCAGCATCATTTCTGGGTGGTTTTCGGGACCCGCCCGGTATCCCATCAGAGTAGTTTCGGGACTATTAGTTAGGGGAACATTTGGGGACCTTTCCGGCATCATTTCCGGATAGTTTTCGTTATTCGTCCGGGAACCCGTCGGGGTCATTTCGGGACTATTTCGGGATCATTTGGGGTACCTGCCGGCATCACTTCTGCATAATTTTCGGAATTCCTCCGGGATCCCGTCGGGGTCATTTCGGGACTTTTTCGGGACTATTTCGGGATAATTTGGGGTATTTTCCGGCATCATTTCTGTATGGTTTTCGGGGTCCGTCCGGGATCGCGTTGGGGTCATTTCGTGATTTTTTCGGGATCGCTTGGTGTCCCTTCCAGCATAATTTCTGGATGGTTTTCGGGATCCGTCGGTTAGTCGGGGTCTTTTCGGGACTTTTTCGGGACTAATACGGGATAATTTGGGGAGCCTTTCGGCATCATTTGTGAATGGTTTTCGGGAACCGTACGGGATCCCGTCAGGGTAATTTCGGGACTTTTTCGGGATCATTTAAGGATGGTTTTCAGGATCCGTCCGGGATCCCGTCAGGGTAATTTCTGCACTTTTCTGAGACTATTTCGCGATCATTTTGGGACCCTCGCAAGATCATTTCTGGGTGGTGTGGCATTACCACAATACAAGATATATGTATTTATGTAAATGCCAGAATAAATCTAGCTTGTAATGCACAAGCAAATGAATTTCACTTTCGACCACACACAAATAACCCATAGCTACATAGTCAAAGCGGCATAGATAAGTTATATTGAACCCAGCGGGGAGCCGTATCCGTTTACAGTTGTTTAATCCATAAGCGTCACACTCACTAACTCACTTATCGATCAGCATGCCTAATCGACAGCGTCGGTTTGTCAATGCGACCGACCAAATATTATTACATAGTTAAGTAATAAGAATGTTATGCTGACTGGGTATATAGAAATAGAATGCAGTTATTTTTAGTGTGTAAGTATTGTGTGTAAATATTGTAATAGTATTGTAAGTGATTTTACTTTATTCAGTAATAAAGAACATTCTGGTTTCAGCGCTGCAATTTAGCGCACATCAAAATTCTTTTGTCTTTAATTGTATTTAGAACATATTACATGGCGATCCTGCCAGCTTGGTCAAGAAATAGCAAAACTGCTGAAGACCTTGCTGGAGGAAAATCCTGGATATAAACCAATCAGAATTCGCCTTCGAACATATTACATGGCGATTCTTCCAAACTAGATTAAAATTGGCAAAACTGCTAATAAATCTAGTTGGAGGAAGATCCTGTCTGTCTAGATCAAAATTGGCAAAACTGCTAAAGATCTGACTGCCCAGAGATCCTGCCCATTTTTAAAAAGTTAAAAAGTGTTTGTTAATTAATGAGAATAAAAGACAACACAAAGAACACAAATGGTACTAATATTTGGCATATGAGAATAAAGGACAACACAAGGAACACAAATGGTACTAATATTTTGCAACAGCAGAGATTGGAATTGTAACAAGCCCTTTCGTTCGGATTTTTGGCAAACCTCAATGTGAAGGAGAATCACCAGAGGACAAATTTATTACTACCATAAAAAGGTCAGCATTATTCATACACGGCAAGGATTAGGTAAAGCAGTAACCTAAACATTGACATTGGTAACCAACTGGCAACGAGCGGGCATAATTCAAGTGGAATATAGAAGGCACCTCAAGGAGAATTTCGATTGCAATTAATAACGTTAAGTACCTTAAAAATTAAAATCAATTGAGCGGTCCTGAGACGCTTAACCATTAGCAAAAATTCTATTTTTACATAGAATTTTTTTTATATACTAGGAGATTTTAGAAAATAATTTAAGTAGAATGAAAAAAATGTAAAAATTTTAATAAAAACTGAAAACAACAAGTTTTAGAAAAAAAGGAATTAATTAAATGTAAACAAAAATTTATTAAAATTCAAAATTTAAATAAGTAAATTGGAATGTTTAGGACGTTTCATAAAATACTCAGTTAACTTTCGACAGTTTCAGATATCTCTTTGTTAGGAATAAAATAACCACAGAGGAGAAATTCCATAAGACTTTTTATACATTTTTTTAAAATACTCTGTTAGTAATAAACTAAAATGCAAAGGGACTCCTCAGACTTTCCCCTCCAATGGTGGGACGAGAATACCGTACACACTAGAGACCTACAAAAGGAATTAGAAGGATTAAAGAAATGGTGGAAAATAATAGGAATGGAAAGGGAACCTACAATAGAAGACATAATAAACCCCACAACCAGGGTGGAGGAAATAATGCGAATGGTTAGAAGTGTGTTCCCCGAAGACGCCAAATGTTAAGTTATAATAGCATAAAAAATTTTTTTTTTGAATATGAATAGATAAAAATAATTTTAAATATTTTTAAACTATACTAAGCTAACAAATCATAAAATTTTTGGAACATAAAAAATGTTACCCTAAATAAAAATATATTTAGGAAATATTTTAGAAAAACAATTTTTTCAATAAAAAGGTTATAAATAAAACAAAATATTTAACATTTAATTAAAATTAGAGAAGTTTTAAAATGTCTTGGTGGACGAAGATAGCCCAAGGCATTATGATAGCCATAGCTGTCTACGAAGTAGGAAAAGAAAATTCTGAAGCATCAGAAAATAAAATGGTAAGATATGAACCACCAGCTCAGCCAGAAAGAAAGCTGCTCCAAACATTCCAGATGTTTGGCAAGCAGTTTTAATCTGCGTTTTCGTGCTATTGGTCATCGCAATAGCCACTAAAATCAAAAACTATATGAAAATAAAATATAGGCAGTTGAAAAAATGCTCAAGCACGTATTTAATATTCAAAGTAATCTAAACCCCTTTAAAACCAAACCCAAAGCTGAGGAAGAGCAACAAATAAGTAAAATAGTAAATCTAAAAATGTCACAATCGACAGTAAAGGCAGCCCTGCCTAAAGTGAACAGCAAATCAAAAATTTGCAGAATTCCTTTGAATGCTCCTGACAAGGATGGTCATGATGCAATAGGAAATATTAGGACAATGGAAATAAGCAAAATCTAATAACGAAAAAGAAAAATACAAAAATTTTAAAACCAGCCCATAACAAAAAAAAAAAAAAATTAAGAAAAAGTCACAAAGAGAACATATACCTTAAAGCGCTATATAAATTTCCAAAATAAGACATGCCGAGCTCATTTCATCTTAGGATAGAAAAATGGTAGCGTAGGAAATACATTCAACCTGATTGTAGATGATAAATTTGACTTAGGACACTTCCTTATCAAGCTGTACACATGCTCCACAAATGCCGCCAATCTAGGACTTTAAAAAAAAAAACACATTTGTCCTGAGGGACAAATTGGTGAAAGATAATTGAATATTTACTCGAGTACGCAAATTTAAAATAATAATAATAGGTACCCAAGCTCTCAAAGATCAATTAATTGCACTAACCCAAGACGTTGTGCATGTGATAATCGCGGTTAAAATAAAAATAGTTCTTCATAAAAGTCATGAAGATTCTGTTTTGGTGACCGTCGCAGAAATCGCATGACAAATAACATGAAAGATGTTGCTGGAAAATAGGAAAAATATGAAAAGAAAATTCAAAGATGCGAAAAATTGTTGCATCCACTGTACCTTCCACTTACCCATTAATAAGAACTACTACCAATACATAGCTACCCCGCTCTTCCGTCAGCAACCCCTCAATTATCTATGCAATTAATTACAGATTTACCTTATTACGAATGAAAAAAAAAAGTCAAGGGAAAACATTTTTTTTCTTTTTCTCGAATAATATGCGGAATTAGTTTAAGAAAATAAAATAAATATAACCATTTATTGCCTGGGTCTCCTTTAAGAAAACCTTGCAATTCAAGAGGTCATAAGTTTACATAATATAAAAAATATTTTTACTTTAGCCACAGGTAGAATAGAATAGGAAATACTAATAGGAAAATATCTTTTATTCTAAATAGAAATATAGTAATAAAAAATATTTTTACTTCAAACCCCCCTACAGAATAGAAAATAGGAAACATATTTACTTTAACCTACACATATAATCCATAAGAATATATTTAAAACAGTATAGAACATTTGCAAGTAACCCCAATGGATTTGAAAAAAACAAAAAAAACCAAAACAACCATACTATAAACATTCCAATTTACTCGTCATTAAAAATGTAAACAAAAAAAAAAAATACATAAATATAAAGTCATGTTGGCATCAAGTTACGGTTACTTCATAATAATTTGTAAACATATGCCGATTTTTAAGTGAGTCGACGCTCTTAAAGACCGCCTGTGCAAAATACACTTAAAATTCTGATATGTAAAAAACAAATTTCAATAACACTTGATGCAAAACATTATTCATAATCATAAGCACTCAACCATAGAGAATTAATACAAAGAAAAATGCACAAGCAAAAGAACAAAGAAAGAAAAAGGGTCAGCACAAAACTCCCACATGTCAAACAAAGGTAAACGGATATAAAAATCAATAAACAAACTTTGCACGCTCAATATCAAGTTACCGCAATACAACAAATTATAATAGAAAACTAAAGGCAATTAAAATTTTGTAAACTCTAAATCGGTCATTACGTCACTTTAAGGATCACATACAATTGTTCTCAAGTGTATGTAACCCTTCTTAAAGGTGGATGGTGTGGCATTACCACAATACAAGATATCTGCATTTATGTAAATGCCAGAAAAAGTCTAGCTTGAAATGCACAAGCAAATGAATTTCACTTTCGACCACACACAAATAACTCATAGCTACATAGGTATAGCGGCATAGATAAGTTATATTGAACACAGCGGGGAGCCGTAGCCGTTTACAGTTGTTTAACCCATAAGCGTCACACTCACTAACTCACGTATCGATCAGCATGCCTAATCGACAGAGTCGGTTAGTCAGTGCGACGGACCAAATATTATTACATAGTTAGGTAATAAGAATATTATGCTGACTAGGTATATAAAAAACAGAATGTAGTTATTTTTAGTGTGCAGGTAGGGTAGGTTGAACTGGCCGGTCCATCAGGACCTCACATAGACTGATTGAGTCCGTAGTGTTACCAGAAATTTGTTTTAACGACCAAACTGGAAAACCCTATCACAAACCAGGACCTATGTTATAAAATAACTCCGTCCTCTTGGAAAATACTAGGAGCTTCCTAGGACTTAAGCCACTTGCTGCTTCTAGATCTGACAGCTATATCACTCCTAATAGCTGGAGTCTTAGCCTAGCAAGTGCAGGGCACGAGCACAGAACGTGCTCGATCGTTTCCTCCTCCAACCCGCACTTCCTACATCGCTATCACTGACCAAGACTAATTTAAAGGCATGTGACGCCAGAAGCAGTGGCCAGTCAGAATACCCGTCATGAGTCTACAGTCCTCTCTTTTTAATGATAGAAGTAACTGTGTTAGTCTAAGGTTGTAAGACCTACACATAATCTTCGACACTTTACAGCCTCGCGCTTGAACCCACGCCTTTCCCGCTTGGTCGATCATGTGCACCTCTCGCCTTCGCTTAATCTCGCCCAATCTCATTGGGACATCTACGAAGCAAGCTTCAAGGGATGCGACCTTTTTAGCTAGTTCGTCCGCTTTTTAATTCCCATCTATTCCCATACGCCCTGGGACCCAATATAGATGTATGCTTCTCCCTGTCGCGATTCTCTCCAGAGACTGCTTACACTCTAACACGCATTTAGATGCGATTCTCTCCAGAGACTGCTTACACTCTAACACGCATTTAGATGCTGTGCTATGCGAGATTATTGCCTTAATTGCTGCTTGACTGTCAATATAAAAGTTAAGCTTAAGCTATTCTCTTCCAGGGTTTCTACTGCTTCTTCCGCTTGGAAAACGCTACAGTAATCCGGCAGCCTGTAGGATCTGCTTATTTCCTGATCAGCGCAGTATATTTGGAACCATCCGTGTACATATGTATCGCCTCGTCCGCCATTTGCGCACCCTTGCGCCAACCGTCCACCTCTATTGTGGCCTTAAGATCTCCCTCGAAGCGCAGATAGGGAATCATGTAGTCTGTTCGTCTTGTGATTGATGACGCTATATTACTATGGCCATATGGTCGGCGCTCAAGCTGCCCTGGAGCACCGAGCCTGGTTGCGGCCGTTAACGCTTTGTTCTTTGCTACCAGGTCTACAGGTGGGATGTACAGAACGGCACACAGTGGAGCCGTCGGGGTTGTTTTCAGGGCTCCCGTAATGCTAAGCATCGATAGTCTGCATACCCCCTTTAATTTTTTGAGGTGTGTTGTTTTTTGTGTAGCTTTCCACCAAACAAGAACTGCATAGTATATGTTCGGCCGGGGTGCGTCTGATCCTTGCGAGAGGTGGGCGCACCGGGTCGATCTCAGTGGGAATATGCGTATGGGTATAAAAATAAGAGAATACGAGATTTCTCGTTATAATAGGTGCGTTTTATTATGTAGAATTGGGAAACAAAAGGATTACAATATTACCTTAGTTTATGGTGATCAGGACGGCAGAGATCGCTGGCGGCAGATGTGTACGCGTTGGCTGTTGAAAATCAAAGAGGCCGGTTGTATAGCAAGCTACAACCGTTGACCCGCAAAATCCTCCGTTTTGGAGGGGAAAGGCACCCACACATCAACCCCGACATGCATATGCATGAGTGCTGACAAAAAGCACACATACTCGTGCATGTACATGCATGCACATGCATGAGGGTGATGGTGTGGGTGGTTATAAATTAATTCGAGTATCGAGTATCCATTTGCAGAGTTGCATTGGGGGGGTCGCAATCAGATGCGGAAAAGTTAGGCATCCTGCCTAAACATGCCGGCCCCCCTTGCGATACGCAACATCGTTTTCCGCCAATGACCTCCGCTGAAACGAGAAAAATTATTATAAGACTTACACACTAAACTTAATCTAAATGAGGAGTTCGTCTGCGACGCAAAATGGCCGGGAATCCTTTCCGACTTGCCTAGAATGCCACCTAAGCTAGGATGATAAAAGTTAACGGTGATGAACAGATGTAAGTGAATATTTCTTGCCATTGAATTATACATAATTCTTAAATATAGAAATTCAGAATGTAATATGTGTATAGTCGATGGCCAGTAAGGCTGGACGAAGAGGCCGAGGTCTCCGTTCCAGATTGGCACCATTTTTTGTTGTATTGTTAGGATGGAGAGGCCGAGGTCTCCATTCCAGATTTGCGGTTTTTTTTTTGTTGGTTGGACGAAGAGGCAGAGGTCTCCGTTCCAGACTCGATGGTTTTGAGGTTTTTCTGGGCTGGACGAAGAGGCCGAGGTCTCCGCTCCAGCGTATAACGTGTCGTGTCGCTCTCAGGGCGACTGTGGCATTTTTATGGATGTACCAGGGCGAGTGGCCGTGAGGTTGGTTGGGTGATGCGCGTTTTCGCTGCAGCGCATGCATTTCGTCAGTTGTGTATTATATTATTACCCTACAAAACACCTGGTCACAAAACCTACCCACGCCCATGCAAATGTGACTACGAATATAACCCATCACCGTAAGATGACTAGTCAAATGACATGGAGTGACGAGAGCGTTTTTTGCAAAGTATTTAGTGCTGTGATTTCGAGCAGCTTATGTGTTTCCACAAAAACCAGCAAGATTGCGGTGTGTGGGAGGTTGGAATTTAAAACGAACCGTAGAGGCTGCCGACGGTGTTGATTTAATTTTGTGCGACAGCTCATGACGAATAGCGAACATCGTAATTAAATTGGAACATGTACCAACTGCCGGTGCTTACATGCAGATTGGCGATGCGTTCTTCACGACGCGTTCTATCTGCACGTATCATTATTAGATTGCATGCAGCCCTGTCGTGTATTTATTGGTTAGCTGACAGCTGGTATGGTGAATTTGTGGTGTGCGAGTATATATATATATACATACAGGTACTTGCTTGCCCTTGAAAAGAAACTAGGTCACTGGGGCAGTAGCACACTAGGCCGGTAGAAACAGTTGATTTTTTCTAATTTCGGGACTTGGTCTTGTCGGGATTCTTTAATTTCGGGACTCGTATTGTTTTTGTACCGAGCCCTTATAAAGACTGTTTGTGATGTTTGTTGTTGAAAAACAACAATTCCTGCCCCAGCCAAAAAAACCAAGCAGTACCGACGGTAAAAACAAATCAAAAATAAAAAAAAAATATTGTTTGTTTGTATTTTTTTTCGTTTTTGGAAATGACGGCATAATTATCTTGAATGAGGTTTTGCCTTTATCTTGGTGCGTAAGTATGTTTTGGGATTGCCCGCGGCGTCAGCATGGGTCAAAAAAAGAACCGATCCCGATTTTGTTTCTCTTGCGGGTTTTCGGTACCAGCGTGCGTCATTTGATGCAGCACTAAAAAAAACTGGCAAGTATATGTACATAAGTTGATGTAAGTATACCAACTGCAACGACAAAAAAAAAGCGAACATCCATACACATCCGTGTATAAATTCGAGTCTTACTCAGAATGTAAACAAACGGGACTAAATCGAATGATTTTTCCCGTTTCCTTTTTTTTTCTCTACTACGGCGCGTGGCTTGTGTATTAATATCTATTTCATTGTGAAGGCGCTTACACGTTGCGGAGGCCAATTTTTTCGTAAAATACATAAGTTTAACAAAGTGTGCGTTATTTAACCCCTTATTCTGGGATTACGCCAGAGATTATGGATACGGTAACGAAAAATATGAGAGATGTACAAAATGCAGTACGTGAGGTTCTGCCACCAGACGCATTTGTTTGTGGGTCAATCTATAAAAGGCGACTCGGACGCACTGAAGAAAATCCATAATTGGACCAAATGCCGCCCTCAAAGCTCAAGAGCCATCCAGTGGGCAGGAACACAAGTCGGCCAACCCTCAAACGGTTAATAAAACATTACCTAAACGTCGAGTATGTAACTATATTTTAGTAAAAGAGATAACTAAACTATGCTTTTATTGTATGTTTTAAAACGAAAATTTATGTATATGAAGATGAAGCTCATTCTTGTGCTGGTAAAATAGAGTTGTCAACAATATTTTTTTTTTTTTTTAATGGAGCATGTTCTACACTATCAATTGATGATTTATCTCCACCGTTCGTAGCAGTATCCTCTAATGGATGAGCTCATTAGCCCGCCACTATTTTTACCACTAGAACTATATGCTGCTGCAGTCGATGATGATGATGTGGGTGCAGATTGTGTTGATGCTGCTGCCATAGGTGCATAACCAGTGGCAGATTTTTGTGATTGGTTTGGATTTTGATTTGTTGGCTGTAGTACTTGTTGCATTGCTTGAAGGTTTTCTTGGTGGTAAAGTTGTATCAAATTAGCTTGGAGGTAGTGGAGTTTGTTGTTGCTGAAGATGCATTTGCTGCATTTGTTCAGTTGTATGTTGCGCTTCATGTTGTGAACGACGTAAGCTTGAATAACGCTTTGGTAGTCTACGTTGTTCTTGTGGAGTGATTTGTTTTGGAAGTGTTTGTTGACTGCCGTTGTTGTCTTGTTGTTGAAATCATTTGTTGTGTTAAATATTATTTCTTTCATAAACCCCATTACTGTGAAATAGAGGACTGTACGTTTTTTTTGTTCATCTGCCTGCCTGCTGGCAAAAATTTCGAAAGTGTGAATGAAAGGCGAATTTCCGGGTACGCTTTACGATGCTATTGGAAAAGAAAATTAAGAAATAGCCGCAATATAATCCTGGATTAACGTCGAAACGACACTGTTTTATTTTGTGTTATTTACCTTTTCTTATTCTCAACAAACCAGAGGTTTTATATTAGTGCTGTCCGCTCTCATAATGTTCATCCAGATCTTTCCACTGAGATTTGGTCGTGTGCCAGAGCTCGATAACTCAATGGAACGCTCCTCAAGCAACGCATCGCAACCTTTTCGTACTTATTTATGTGGAAAGCAACGCACCAAATTCAATATAAATCTAGTATACAAGTTGCTCCAAATGACATAAACGATCGATTACTTTATCCGCATACTCTCAGTAACATATTTATAACTGTTGGAACCGATTCTATGCCGGTCGTACGTACATGCAAAATGAGGTAATACACGTATGATTAGGTGTCAACATGTACATACTAAGGGCCGATTTCCCCAACTTGGCCCTAAATGTTTATATTCTCCGTATTGTGAAAAGTGAAAAAACTCCGCTGATATAACTATAATAAACGTATTATGGGCTGGGGAATACGTCGGCTACTGTATGTTTGTTGTGAATTTAAGTTTGTTGTTCTTTGGCGACACCAATAGCAACTTGCAGATTGCAAACATTCCTAGACGGTATACTATATCTCTGATCATTGTCAGGTGTTGACATATATGAATTTACATATATTTGATGGACCCCATTCTCGTGTGCTTCCAAAATACAACCCGGAGCTCGCTGGAGCTAAGGGCGTTCGACAAGACAGCTATCAAATCTTCCGCGACCCTCCACCATTACATCATGCCTCCAAGTCTCTTCTCGTAGAGAGAACAATCATCGGAGAATAGGAGTTTCGAAGTCAGTTCTTCGGTTAGTTGAAATTCGTTGTGCCTTTCTTATTTTGTTCACAGAAGAGGAACGTTTAAATATTGTTGCGGATTTGTTTGAAGTTAAGAAATAAAATATGAACCATGCACAGTATTGCATTTCATGTGATATTCGCTGAAATGAGTAATGAATTGGTGACACAGCAACATTAACGGAGAAGCATAAGAAGAAGAAGAAGGAGGGACAACACAAATCCACCGGAGTTGCCTGCTTCCATTCAGCAAAGTAATATTCTGGCGGCCAAGTCGGGTTGAATTCACATTTCATCATATGCCGAAATCTCTTCCTTAGAAAATCCTTGCGCAATTCCTGGATGGCTGCATTAAATATACCACGTAGCTCATGGTATGCTTTTTGACATAACATCAAGAATATTGTGTAAGAATAGACATATTTTCGCACAAATTTCTTCAAATATGTGCTCTTGTTTAAAAGATCCAATTTTCTCTAACTATTTTGAGTCATTCCCTTTAATTTAACAAGCCCCCCTCCTAACTTTCCTTCCATAACCGGTTTCCGCTTTTTCGAACATTGTTCGGAATAGGAGGTAGGGGAGAAGGGAAGAAATTCGCACCGACCTTTTTTCTCGAATTGGGCTGATGGACTATATGCGGAACATTCCCAACATACTTTTCTGTAAATGTTTTAAGTAAGTCAAACTAAAGTTGTTGGTCACCCTTATCTCCACTTGGAGACTTATGAACGATTTTGACGTTTGTTCATACGAGAGAATTCTTCGTAGATTTAGTTCAGAAATTTACACTTAAGCTGTTGGATTTAAGTTGTCGGAGAGAAGTATCTTTGGTAGTATATTAGTAGTGGTAGTGATAATAAATTTGAAAGTGCCAAAAGTTTTTAATGAAAGAATTCATTTTCTACTAAACATTTCGTTAATTGTTGGGTTTGTCAGTCTTTCAGAAATTATTTGAAAAAAGCCGCTCGTTAGAATTTTATACAAAAATACACTATCTCAAAATTTGTTTCGAAAACTTCCTATCTCAGCATAAGTTCAATGCATTTTGGCATAAGAGGAGTTAATGAAAAGCATTCTAAGATACGGCGTTCCTCAACCCAATTCTGAAATAGGACGCTTTGTGCTACTCCTTCAATGGGAATTTTTTGAAAAATATTTTGTGATAGGGCGATACTCTACGCAGCAGCCGCAATAAACTGACAAAAAATAAAGGAAAATGGCTTATTGCCTTAGAACTCTATATTCCGGCCTTAACTTGGACAGAAGAGTCTAACTTTTGTGCGATCCTGCTAAACAAGGAGTATTCACCCGTTTATTCAGAAATTTCTGAAAGCTCTTTACGTAGAACAATGTTACCCATATTTAGAATATGGCTGTCCCTATTCATTAAGTAAAATATTATGTTGGCCTCGTTCGGGGTGAACGGGAGCTGGGCATTAAGAAAGATAATGGGCTGAACGCCTTTAGGTTCGGTGGCAGATCGGTTCGCCCTACTGCTGTAGATTTTTATGATGTCCTCGTTATGGGATAACGAGTGAATGGGAGTGGTTTCTTGTGTCCTCGCTCGGGGTGAGCGGGTGAATTTGGGTTAATTTTTGAAATTGAATTGAATTTGGAATTTTTTGGTGTCCTCGCTCCGGGGTGAGCGAGTGGACTTGGAGTTTAACTTTTGAAAATTCAAAAAATAAGTGTTTTGTGGCAGATGGGGAATCTGCATTAGGCTAGGGTAGATTTTTTGAAAAGAGGGATGGGGAGGAAAGGAGGGATTGTTAAGAGGAGCCCGTGGTCCTCTCACAATCGATCTCCGTAGGGAGAAGGATCAGTTTGACCAAAGGTCGTCTGACGTGACCCTTCTCGGTTATGAGGTCGACTACACGTACTCGGCCATCTTCGCCGGGGTGTACGTTGACGACTCTACCTAACCTCCATTCGTTGGGAGATAAGTTGTCCTCTTTGAGGACGGCGAGATCTCCCACTTGTATGTTTTCTTTGGGATGCTTCCACTTCACCCGTTTTTGAAGTTCGGATAGATATTCCACCTTCCATCGCTTGCAGAAAGTCTGATGGAGGGCTTTGAGTTTCTGCCACCGATTTATCATCGAGGCAGAGTTTTCACTAGAATCTGGATCTGGTGGAGCCAGTAGGTGGCTGCCCGTTAGGAAATGGCCTGGGGTAAGTGGCTCTAGGTCCGTTGGGTCATTCGACCCTGGGCTGAGTGGGCGCGAGTTGAGGCACGCCTCAATCCTGCACAAAAGGGTTTGGAACTCCTCCATGGTGTACTTATGGGGAGACGCGTTCTTTTTGAAGTGGCTTTTGAAGCTCTTCACTCCCGCCTCCCACAAGCCGCCCATATGTGGAGCAGCGGCGGGAATAAAATGCCAGCTTAATGCTTGATGATTGTACTTTGAGACTGTTTTGTCTCGGCTTTCTGCCAGGAAGGCTCTAAACTCGGATCGTAAAGATCTTGACGCTCCGACAAAGTTTTTTACCATTGTCGGAGTAGATGTTTTTCGGACATCCTCTTCTCGCGATAAAACGCGCAAAGGCTGCGAGAAAGCATGGAGTACTAAGGTCACTAGTGGCTTCTAAGTGGATGGCCTTAGTGGAGAAACAGACAAAAAGGCATACGTAGCCTTTTGACAGTCGACATCCCCTACCGCGGTAGCTTTTGATGTCGAAAGGCCCCGCAAAGTCTACCCCGGTATTGGTGAACGCGCGGGTAAAAGTAGTCCGTTCGCAGGGAAGGGTACCCATGAGTTGGGACTGCGCCTGTTTTCGGTGAATAGTGCAGGTTTTGCAATTATGAATGGTTGCCCTAATCATGGTTTTGATGTTAGGTATCCAGTATTGGGTGCGTATCAGACGCAACATGAGTTGATTTTCCCCATGCAGACTTTGTTGATGAAACATTAGGACTGTAAGACGGGATAACCTGCAGTTGTATGGGAGGAGGATTGGGTGGCGTTCATTAAAGGCTAAGTCCTTTGACGCCCCGAGTCGCCCTCCTACCCGAATGATGCCATCTTGGTCTAAGTAGGGATTAAGTGAAAGTATTGCACTTTTCCCTGCAATTGGTTTTCCGGCCTTTAGATAATTATATTCGGAACTATAATGTTGTTTCTGATAGATTTTAATTAAAAGTCGTGTAGTGGCCTTAATTTCATCAGGGGAGATTAGGTGCGACATGACCTGGAATGAATTTTTTGTTTCGGGGTGGGTTCTTCGGTAGAACCTCATAACGTATGATAAGACCCGTAGAGCCCTAGGTAGGTCGGAAAAGCGTTGAAGAATATCGGTAGGATTGACGGTTGTTGTTGCGCAGGTCTTTGTCCTCTTTTCCTCTACGGAGGTGATGTAGTCACTTTCTTGTGCTGGCCATTGGGAAGTGTCTTCTTGCAGCCAAGAAGGTCCCTGCCACCACAACGAATTGTTGACCAATTCAGACGCAGGTAATCCTCTGCTGCCTAAATCTGCTGGGTTGGACTCTGAGTTCACGTGCAGCCAGTCCCTATGTCCGACCATGTCGATGATCTGGGTGATCCGATGTGCGACGAAGGTTGACCAGGAACAGGGCGGTTTCCTTATCCATGCGAGGACGATCGTTGAATCCGTCCACAGGTGCACTTTCACTGGTCCCAACTTGAGATTCCTGAGAATTGATTCGGTGATTTCCGCTAACAGCACGGCTCCACAAAGCTCCAATCGTGGAAGAGAAAGAGTTTTCACTGGGGCTACTCGGGTTTTGGCTAGAAGTAGGTTTGTGCAGACATTATCATCCGTTTTGACACGCATGTAAATGACTGCTGCATAAGCCTTCTCGGATGCGTCACAAAATCCATGGATCTCGATGTCGGTTCCTGGAGAAAAGTTGACCCATCTAGGTATCCGGATTTTACCGATTTCATGGTATTGGTCGGTGAAGGTTTTCCATCGTTCCAGCGTACTGGTAGATACTGGTTCGTCCCAAGCGGTGCCTTCCAACCAAATACTCTGCATGAGTATTTTTGCCACAATGACCATTGGTGCCAGCCATCCCAAGGGATCGAAAAGTTTGGCGATTGCTGATAGTATCGCTCTCTTCGTAATGTTTTCCGGGTTGTCCAGCGTCCCTGCTTTAAAATAAAATAAATCGGAGAGGGCGTTCCATCGAATGCCTAGCGCCTTAACTGAACTGGTATCTTCGAATGCCAGGAAGTTTTCATTGAGCAGGTCTGCTTTGGGGATGTCCCTTAGAATGTCCTCTGAATTGGATGTCCATTTGCGAAGTGGAAAGCCCGCTGAGTGTAGGACTTGACGAATTTCATCTCTGGCTTTAATAGTCGATGTGATCGTATGTCCACCCGCTAACACGTCATCTACATACATGTATTCTCGTAGTATGTTAGCCGCTGTAGGGTGTGAGTTTGACACGTCGTCTGCCAGCTGTAGGAGCGTTCTTATCGCGAGATATGGAGCGCAATTCACTTCGAAGGTAACCGTCTTTAATTCGTAAAGACTAATAGGGTCATTCGGGCAAGTGCGATGCACAATACGTTGAAATTTGGTGTGATTTTCGTTCACCCAAATTTGTCGATACATCTTTTCGATGTTGGTATTGAAGACGAAACGGTATAGTCTCCATCGTAAGATAAGTATGGGTAGATCGGCTTGTAGGACTGGGCCTGGGAGGAGAATATCGTTTAAGCTATTGCCGTTGGCCGCAGGGCTCGAGGCGTTAAATACTACGCGTACCTTTGTAGTGGTACTTTCCGCTTTAATAACGGCGTGGTGGGGCAGGAAGTAATGATCCGAATCGTCGGATGGGATATTCTTTTTTAGTTTTCTCATATGTCCAAGCGTTTCATATTCTGACAACACTCGAAAGTATTCTTTTCCTATATCTGGGTTTTTTATTAGCCGCCCCTCATTCCGGAAGAATTGAGAGCATGCCCGCTTCAGGGATGGTCCTAAGTTAATATTGTTAGGGTAATCCTGCCGGAATGGTAGTGACACGGTGTACCTTCCATTCTCACTTCGCTGCGTTGTTTCTTTAAATAGTTGTTCGCAGTACCTTTCTTCTTCATTTAATATTTTATTTTTGGGTACATTTTCTACCTCCCAGAAAGCTTTGAGTTGATTGTCTAACGCAACCTCGTTGTAAAAAGACATAATGCTCTTCGTTGGATTCGGTGATTCGATACGACCGGTTAGTATCCAACCGAACACTGTCTCTTGGGCTAAGAGTGTGTTTAGCACATTCTTCTTTATACCACTCATTATAATGTGGGGATATATGTCTCCGCCAAGTATGAGGTCTACGTCTTCGTTGACGTAGAACCTCTTGTCTGCCAAAACCAAGTCTGGGAATGCCTGCATAGTCATTGCGTTGATATGGCAGGATAGAAGATTCCCAGTGAGTTTCGCTAGAACTAGTACGGGTGTAGTCAGGCTGAAGCAGGGATCCACTGGTGAACGTAGTTCGATGTTGGATGCTTCTTTCACCTGAGCTGACACCGCATTTGTGATGCCTGAAACATGGGCATGCATTTTCCTCGCTGGCAAATTGATTCTGCGTTTCAGTCTTTCAGTTATAAAGGAACATTCAGACCCAGAATCAATTAATGCCCGCGCGGAGAAGTCGGTACTATTATGGTGAATGTGTACGCGAGCAGTTCCTAATAGCACGCCTGTGCTGGAATTGGCATGGCAGGATTTGACATTCTGATTCGCAGAGGAAGGTGGTTGTCCCGATTCCTGTCTTTTCCTTGCCTGTGCCGAAGTTGATGGGGCATTATCCGCATCTTTGAAGGGATTTCGTACCGCCGGTTGCTGAAGTGTGTCCGCATGCAGGAGCGTGTGGTGACGAGAGTGGCATTTGGAACAGTTGTATGAACTGGTGCACCTCGTCACTGTGTGTCCTGGGGATAAACAATTCAGGCAGCCATTTGTGGATTTGACGAATTTAATCCTTTCTACCGGGTTTAAATCGCAAAAACGTGAACAGTTGCGTAATCTGTGCTCCGTAGATTTGCACATTTTACACATTGATTTTGTTGTTTGCTTGGTTACTTTGGTTTGAAAAGCACCAAGTCTTTTTGTAGGGTTTTCCGTCGACTGGCGCGACGTGTTTGATTTTTGCACTTTAGAAGTGGCATTCCCTGTAAAACCAGACACGGTTTCAAGTGTCTGGAAACGATTTGACAAGAATTTGTCCATATCCTCCCACTTGGATATGTCCGTCTTGTGGTCAATGCTCTGCTCCCATAGAGCCAACGTATTTTCAGGTAATTTCGTCGAACATAAATAGGTAATAATCGCATCCCAATTTGAAACATCGATCTGATGTGTTTTTAAAGATGCCAAGCAATTATTTATGTCGCGCTGTAAGGTTTTGATAGAGCTGCCGTACTCGCTATCTATCTTTTTTAGATTAAACAAAATTTGTAGTTGTGAGTTCACGAGAATCCGTTTGTTCTCGTATCTCTCACATAGGTTTTTCCAGCCTGTTTCGAAGCCTTCATTTGTCAAGGGACATTTCTTGACGATGTCCTTTGCCTCACCTTGAGTTTTCTACCGGGCTTAGGCGACTGTTGTTTTTGTATATGGCTGTGAACAGGTCACGAAACGTTGGCCAAGATAGGTAGTCGCCCTTGAACACCTCAGTATCACAAGCTGGCAGGCGGATACTATGTTCGCGAGCGCGTTCTCCCTCAGGTTTGACTGCCCTATCTTTTTCCTCCTTCAATTTAGTTTGAATTTCAGCCATGTTCGACATGCATCTCAGGAATACGGCATATGCCGCTTTATGCTTGATCTTGACCGCTGCAATTTTCTTAGCATCGAGCGTGTCAGAGTCAAGCAATTCCTCGAGGGCGGTCTCGGCTTTTTCCCATTTAGCTTGCAACTCTTTTTGCTGTATTGCAAGAGTGTGTATAGTGTGCAGAGCCGCATTTATGTCATTAAAATCGGCCTCGAATTCGATTATTCGATCGGCCAATCTAATATATGATTCCATGTTCAGGGATTAAAGTGGAAAGCGAATTAATCAAGGGATATAAAACTTGAAAACCTGAGCGAATCACCCAACCAACAACTATTAAAATTACACAGAATTGATTATTACTTTTAATTTGTTTATTTTTGTCTGACTTTGCAGATTATTTGTGCCGTAAAACAGGGAGCAGGGGGGAGCAACACCAATGTGTTTTGTGTAAATAAAGGGGGCCACTCGCCACTTCAATCGTCAATTTTATTAAGTGCGCGCGTTGATATGAACTCGACGAAAAGTGTGAAACCGTGAAATAAATGTTGTGCAACAAAGAACAAAACTGTGTAGCAAGATTAATTAAGGAAATTAGTGAAAATAATAGTGACGCAAAAGAAATTAAATTTTGCCGCATTCAAATGGCGTGAAATTTTTGTGAAAGTGAGGTTATGTGCACCTCTTCCCTGTGCTGTGTCTGGAGAGCCTTACCGCTGGTGGGGGGACAGACCAGATAGTCACAAGGAATCTTAACCGACGTTAATGCAACGCGTTTGCACTTATTTTCTTTTTTGGCACTACACAGTTTTTTCACACTTTTCGCGGTTAACTACAATCACGTATGACACTTTAAATGATTTTTCGCACTTTTTATTTATTGTTTTTAACCAACCAAAAAAAATGTGGCAAGAAATATTGCACTTACTCTGGCTTTTTGTGGCGATTTTATAGTGGTGCTTATGTGGCAAGTAGTTTGTGTGATGCAGTGGCTTCCGCTGGCTGTCGCTTGCTCTGTGTTTTGACGTTGGTATTAAATAATAGACTTTTTTGTTGGTGGGCAAAATACTTTTCCTGATGAATTTTTCGGGCTAATTATGTTGTGGACTGTATTGTTAAGGTGCTGTTTCCAATTCCTGGTGAGATAGGACCAAATGTTCGGCCTGAGTGCGTCGTAAACCGGCAGTGGGTAGGCGCACAAGGGTCGATCTCGCTCAATGGATGATTCACTCAATAGAAAAGAAAGAAGAACACGGGAGGATTTTCCTCGTTATAATGGGTGGACTTTATTAGATAAGTAAAAATAAGTTGGGTACAATATTACCTGAATTGATTGTGATCAGAACGGCAGAGATCGTTGGCGGCAGATGCGTGCTGTACGGCAGTTGAAAATCAAAGAGGCCGGTTGTATAGCAAGCTACAACCGTTGACCCGCAAAATCCTCCGTTTTGGAGGGGAAAGGCACCCACACATCAACCCCGACATGCATATGCATGAGTGCTGACAAAAAGCACACATACACGTGCATGTACATGCATGCACATGCATGAGGGTGATGGTGTGGGTGGTTATAAATTAATTCGAGTATCGAGTATCGATTTGCAGAGTTGCATTGGAGGGGTCGCAATCAGATGCGGAAAAGTTAGGCATCCTGCCTAAACAGTATAGAATAGGGCTTACAATCGCTGTAAAAACCCAATTAGAAAGAGAGGGTTATAGGCCCCACGTACACCCCAGCATTCTTTTACATGCATAGAGTGCCGTTGAGGCCTTCTTGACCCTCTCCTCCGCGTTGAGCTTCCATGACGGCTAGGATGATTCCTAGATATTTTGTGCAAGGTTTCTCCTGTAAGTTCACCCCTCCGAACTTAGGCCTGGTCCAATTTGGGACTTTGTACCTCTTTGTAAACAAGACCATATCCGTCTTCTCCGCATTGACTTTAAACCCGACATTAGATGCCCAGGTATGAATATCCCGAAGCGCCCGATCCATCAAAGAACTAATCGTTGGAAGGCACTTTCCACTTATGACAATTGCAACGTCATCTGCGTAAGCCGTAAATTTTACGGGTCCCTCATCGAATTGCCTGAGCAGTTGGTTGATGACCAGCGTCCACAGCAGAGGTGATAACACCACTCCCTGCGGTGTGCCCTTGTCCACTGACTTCGTGGCTTCTTACAATCCCCATTGTGATGTAATCTTTCCGCAATTTAACATGCAGCCGATCCATCTGATTAACGCAGGATGTACTTTAATGTAATTAAGACCATCCATAATCGCCCATTTTGCAACATTATTGAAAGTCCGGCAATGTCCAAGAAGACTCCTAGAGCATAATCCTTATATTCAAGGGATTTCTCTATGCTTAATACCACCCTATGCAATGCGGTGTCTACCGACTTGCCTTTGGTGTACGCATGCTGTGTAGTGGAGAGCAGCTTTTCATTAACGTTGGACTTTATGTACACATCTATCAGCCTCTCAAAGGTTTTCAGCAGAGCGTAAGTATTGTATGTAAATATTGTAATAGACTTTAAGTAATTTTACTATAAAAGAGAAAGTATTCAGTAATAAAGAACATATGATTCAGATAGCTGATTTCAGCGCTGCAATTTAGCGCACATCCAAATTCTTTTGTCTTTAATTATATTTAATTATATTTGGTTTCGGGATCTGTACGGGATCCCGTCAGGGTCGGGGTAATTTCGCAACTTTTTCGCGACTAATACGGGATCATTTGGGCACCCTCTCTCCATCATTTCTGGATGGTTTTCGGGATCCCGGTATCCCGTGAGGGTCATTTCGCGAATATTTGGGGATCATTTGGGAACCTTTCCGGCATCATATCTGGATATTTTTCGGGATACAGTAGGGGTTATTTCGGGACTTTTTTGGGATCATTTGGGGTCCCTTCCGGCCTCATTTCTGCATGGTTTTCGGGATCCGTCCACGATCCCGTCGCGGTCATTTCAGGACCTTTTCGGGATCATTTGGGGTCCCTTAAGTCATCATTTCTGGACTTTTTCTCGACTAATACGGGATCATTAGGGGACCCTTTCGGTATCATTTCTGGATGGTTTTCGGGATCCGTTGGGGTCCCGCCAGGGTCATTACGGGACTATTAGGGGATTATTAGGTGTACCTTCCGGCATCATTTCTAGATGCCTCGGGATCCGTCCGGGATTCCGTCGGTGTCATTTCGGGACTTTTTCGAGGCTATTTCGGGATCATTTGGGATACCTTCCGGCGTCATTTCTGGGTGGTTTTCGAGATCCATCCGGGATCCCGTCGGGGTCATTTCGGGACTTTTTCTCGACTGATACGGGATCATTGGGGACCCTTTCGGTATCATTTTGGGATCTTTCCGGCATCATTTCTGGATAGTTTTCGGGATCCGTCCGGGATCCCAACGGGGTCATTTCGGGATTATTTTGGGATCATTTGGGATACTTTCCGGCATCATTTCTAGATGGTTTTCGGAATCCTTCCGCGAGCCCACCAGGGTCATTTAGCGACTATTAGGGGATCATTTGGGGACCTTTCCGGTATCATTTCTGGATAGTTTTCGGGATCCGTCCGGGATTACGTCGGAGTCATTTAGGAAATATTTCGGGATTTTTGGGATACCTTCCGGCATCATTTCTAGATGGTTTTCGGGATCCGTACGGGGTCATTTCGGGACTTTTTATCGACTGATACGGGATCATTTGAGGACCTTTCCGGCATCATTTCTGGATAGTTTTCGGGATCTGTACGAGAACCCATCGGGGTAATTTCGGCACTTTTTCGGGAATACTTCGGGATCATTTGGGGACCCTTTATAGGTCTGTATTATTTCGGGATATTTGGGGACTCTTCCGGTATCATTTTTTGATGGTTTGCCGGATCCATCAGGGTAATTTCGGGACCATTTGGGGACCCTTCCGAGATCATTTCTGGATCCGTGCGGGATCCCATCGGGGTCATTTCCGGACTATTTCGGCACTATTTTGGGACCCTTCCGGAATCATTTCCGTATGGTTTTCGCGATCCGTCGTGGATCCCCTCGGGGTCATTTCGGAACTTTTTCTGGACTATGTCGGAATAATTTAGGAACCCTCCCTGGATATTTTCTGGATGGTTTTTGAGATCCGTTCGGGAGCCCGTCAGGATCATTTCGGAACTTTTCGGGACTATTTCAGGATCATTTTGGTACCCTTCAGGGATCATTTTTTTGTCGTTCCCTAGATAAGTCTAGAATCGTGTCGTTGTCATTTCGGGTTTTTTGGGACTATTACGGGAACTTTTGCAGACCCCTCCGGGGCATTTTTGATGGTTTTCGGAATCCGTCCGCGATATCGTCGGGGTCATTTCGTGGCTTATTCCGGATAATTTCGGGATCATTTGGGGATCCTATCAGGTTATCAGCTCATATAGAACTTTTTTTTACTCAATTACAAAAATAAAATGCTTTAGACATAAACAAATTTTAAAACCTTAACTTGATAAGCAGGCTAATGTGAGTAGCCCATATATTTCATTTTCTCCTTGCGGACGGGGCCGCGGGTAAAGGCTAGTATATATTATAAAGAGAAAAGAACGGCCGGACACATTTGGATGAGATTTGGCACACATGTAGCCAATAGTCTAGAAGGATCTACTAGCTATATATTTTTCAAAAGGGGAGAGGTCTCCACCCCCTAGGAACAGTTATAATTTAATTATTATATTTTTTCGTTTTTGTGGCTGAATCACGCCAGAACGGCTACACGGATCTACGAGCGAAATTTTTTTCGAACATGGAAAGGGGGTGTCCCACGACCCCTTCGAAAAATTACTTTTTAATAATTTTTACACATTATAACTTTACTTTTACTGACCTTTACCAATATTACAGACTTAATAGGTCAAATAAGTCGAGGGCTTACAAAATGAGCAGTGAAACCCTCCGTCCGTCCCCCCTATCCCCCTTCTCACACCCTCTGGTGTAAATCTATAAATTGTTATAACTCATTATAGATGTTCTCCTAAGTCAATAATTTTTGGTATCTGGCTCGTACAGATCGAGATCTAAACAATTTTAGAAAAATTATCGGTGGTGCTCTCCGTCTCCTCCCGCCATCCGCCCTCCTTCAATTATGCTTTTATTAGCTTTACCTGTATGTTTCTTTGTAACTTCTCATTCGCTCCAACGCGCCTGCTGCCTTATTAACATGGTTTTATAGCTTCACCTTATTTAAAATCCCGTTAGGGTCATTTCGAGGCCCCTCTGGGATCATTTCTGGAAGGTTTTCGGGATACCGCCAGGGTCATTTCGGAATTTTTTCGGGACTATTTCGGGATCATTTTGGGACCCTTGCGGGATCATTTCTGTATAGTTTTCGGGATCCGTCCGGGATCCCCTCAGGGTTATTTTGGGACATTTTTGGGACTATTCCGGGATCATTTCGGGAATGTTTCGCGATCATTTGGGGACCCTTCCGGCATAATTTCTGGATAGGTTTCGGGATCCGTCCGGCATCCCGTCGGGGTAATTTCGGGACTTTTTCTCGACTAATACGGGATCATTTGGGGACGGGGTCATTGCGGGACTATTTCGGTATCATTGGGGGTACCTACCGGCATCATATCTGGATTGTTTTTGGTATTCGTCCGGATCCCGTCGGGGTGATTTCAGAACCTTTTCAGGAAAATTTGGGGTCCCTTGAGGCATCAGTTCTGGATGGTTTTCGAGATCTGTCCGGCATCCCGTCGGGGTCATTTCGGGACTTTTTCTCGATCATTAAGGGACCCTTTCGGTATCATTTCTGGATGGTTTTTAGGACCCGTCCAGTATCCCGTCAGGGTAATTTCCGGACTAATTGGGGATTATTTGGTGCACCTTCATTAATAGATGGTTTTCGGCATCCGCCGGGATTCCGTCGGGGTAATTTCGGGGCACTCCAAACACCAATAGTGCATAATCAACATTATTTGTTTAGCTGCTGTGCCATTGAAGTACCAACTCGCAAATAGTCTTTCGTTTTATCGTCGCTGGCACTCCAAACACCACTGATGCATAATCAACATTATTCGAACAGCTGATGTGCCATTGAAGTACCAACTCGCAAATCATCTTTCGTTTTATCGTCGCTGGCACTCCAAACACCGCTTGTGCATAAGCAACATTATTGATGTGCCATTGAAGTACCATCCCGCAAATCATCTTTCGCTTTATCGTCGCTGGCACTCCATACACCAATGGTGCATAATCAACATTATTCGACCAGCTGCTGTGCCATTGAAGTACCAACTCGAAAATCATCTTTCGTTTTATCGTCGATGGCACTCCAAACACCAACTGTACATAATCAACATTATTCGACTAGCTGCTGTGCTATTGGAGTACCATCTCGCAAATCATCTTTGGTTTTGTCGTCGCTGCCACTCCAAACACCACTGGTCGCTAATCATCGTTCTTTCTTTTGTCGCTGTTATTCCAAATATCAGCTTGGCAGAACTTACATTATTCCATCAGCTGTCGGAAGCATTCTGGTGCAAATACCAACACTCGTAAACGTAGCATCAAATTTTGATATATCATAGATTTTTGGTAAAGTTATGAGGTGGGTTTGGTCAAAGGCAAAGGTATGCTCAAGTCAATCCAGGTTCGGATGGAGGTCCCACTTCCCCCACCAATATAAATACACCGGAAATTAGTGCTTTGATTTCGAACACACACACACACGCGGCTAGAGTATCCACAACCTTGAATTCAGCAGGGAGACGGAGAGAGAGATGTTTCCTAGGTATTATGATCCAAGGACGACGGTTCTCCGCAGAGAGAAATAGAGTACTAACTAGCGGTGGCTCAGATGGTGAAGACGACGGTGAATGACGGTGGTCCCCCCAAGGGGTGATAACGGCGGTAGTAATGACGTCGGTAGTTAAGATCACGCCCGAAAAGAGAGTATTCAATGACGGTAGTCCTCACCAAATAGATATGACCACGGTGGTGGCTAGATTTCGGGATGGGATGTCCAAGGATCGGGATGGCGATGATGGTTGTACCTAGGGCGAAGTGTCTTTATTAGTAAGAGTCTACTGGCTAGTTTCACTAACTACAATATATTGGCTCGGGTATTCGGCTAGGGTAGTAGGAGAGTTTGTCCCGCTGCAGACGTTGAGACGTGTTCCCCTCTTACCTGAGCCCTATATCCGTGCATTACCCTTCCTCTGAGTAATAGGAGGGTGAGCCCCGTCTTACTTAGAAGAGATGATCACAAAACTGTTAAGGGCCCATTACTGATACCTAGCATAGATTTGACTTGACTTGGCGTAAACTTGGCAACTTAGCCACGATTATACTCCACTTAGCGCATACAATTTGGCATCATAATCAGCTTTGAAATTTATTTTTAAATAAATGTCAATTTGTATTACAAAATGTCAAAATGAAATGGAAACAAACAAATGGCATCTCAAGATGTAAACGTCACTTAGAACTTACATAGAAAATCAAAATTCAACAGACTTCTAAGTAAAGTTAAGTGTTGCCAAGCTTTGAGTAATCAGTAACATGCAATGTTCATTTAACAGTACTTTAAGTCAAGTCAAGTCCATGTTAAGTATGAGTAATGGGCCCTTTAGGGCTGCCGATAGGCCGAGGGGAAGTACTATCGGCAGAACCTACCTTGTAACTTTACCCCCCGTCGCACAGTGTATTACTTCCATGTTCTATAAAATATTAATTAAAAAAGTATAGCCTTGAATTTCAAAAATTCTTCTGAAATTCTATTTAGAAAGGCGTAATTAGGCGAAAAAATAAAGAACTAGGAAATTTGGGATAATTTGGATCGACTAACGGAGCTTTATTTGGCAGCATTTCAATTGGGAAAAAGTTTTAACTCGAATTTTTGCCATTGAATGTGGAAGTTTAAATTGCTGGCCTGCTGTTAGTTATACTTCAATTGCTAAAATATAATATTGTGTTCATTTTCTGAGGTATGCTAATTTTAGTAAATATAAACTTTTGTGATTATAATTGAACAGGAATTAGTTTTTCATGTTATAGTGGGATAGTGTTAAATTAAGTAAAATTTTTGAATTGTTTTGATTTCATAAAACCAGCAATCTCATTATCCGATATAATTTTTATCTAAAATTGTTTGCTTCTATTTTTAAAACTAAAATAGTATAACTTTAGCTGCAAGAAGATGCAGGTTTTCATGTAATATTTTGTTTTCAGGAAATATGGCAATCTCAAAGGGCGACCTTTTCGAGATTAGGTTTAAGCAAAATACCGCAAAAGAAAAAAATTATAGCTCAAAGTCGACTGAAGTAAAAAAAGCAGTTTCAAAATTTGTGAGTGGAAAATTTTCAGACGTATTTTAAAAGAAGAAGGGATGACCATTGATATCTTTTTCGGATGCTAGTCATTAGCCGAAAAAAAGTTATATTTGATAAGAAACTATTCAAAAGAAGAGTTGGCTTTTGCAACTGCTTCTAGCTAGAGTTTATCAGGCAGCGGGATGCAGCATAATGGTAGAAACCATAACAAAAAATTCCGATGCAACTAAAATTTAACATGCCCTTAGTCGTCCAGCATCAGTGTTAGTTAAATGTACTCCAGAAGAGGCAGTCGCTCTATACATAAATCGAAAGTTTACAGTTAAAACGTACTTAGAAATACGATTTAGAAATACGATATGGGCTAAACAAAGACATGCTGACATTTACCCATCATATGAATTCCTCAGAAAAGAAAAAATTGCATGCTATCCTCCAAAGGAATACATTCTTATAACTGATCTGTCAGCGGAAGTCCCCCTAGCGTTGGTGGACAAAACTCTCGAAGGAGCAGAAAAAAGATTATTGAAGAGAAACAAAAACAAGCAAGGACGGGACTGTCGTCGGCTGTGCCGAAGACTTCGTACCTTTCACGAATGGGGCTGAACAATAATCTTATCCCGTTCGTAATCTCCAAATAATCGGATGTATAAGATAACAAATATATAGTGAACAGATGTACATACCTAAACGATTTTTAAGATAAATATAAAATAAAAAATAGGTATGTACTTTTTGTGAGGATGCAAAGTTTCAGGTTTTTTGTGGTCTGCATGTAAAAACTATGACTACGAATCACGTATTTTAACAATATATGACGTAAACGTAACTATTTAGTGAAATTTGTTGAAATTTGAAGCTTTTAGCCGTAAAAAAGGGGCAAAGATGTCAGTTTATATGGGGTATATAATATATATACCACCGATCTCTATGATTTTTGAGACAACCATATACGCTATATATGTAAGCAATTGGTGAAATTTTAAGCTTATAGCTGTTAAAATGGGGCACAAATTGGCAAAGTTTCTTGTCTGAAAAATCGGTTGTATGAGATATATGCTTGTGAGGACCCAAATCCACCGGCTTTGGAGCCCACACATTCGAACCTACAAATATTTATCAAAACTCATTAAAACGTGTATAAATCCTACTTGAATTACAATGAATTTATACATATAGCATGTAAAATGTACAAAACTGAATTATATGAATTAAATTTACACATACAAAATAATCATTTTTGAATTACCCTAATATACATACATATAAACATTCATGACAACATCTAATTTCTTCGTTTAAATAATTGTCTCTGCCCGCATACGGTAAATATTTTGGTTGAACATTATAATTTCCACAGATAACCCATAACCGGCTGGAATTTTAAATAATGCTGGGAATACAGCAATGCAATAAGCAACACACATAAGCTCCCATTGCAAGAACACCAAAAACATACAAACATACGTATACCAAGCCATTGCGACCAAGCACAGCAGGCATTAAAGCGAACCGTCGGGGCGGACATCGCACAAAGAGAAACAAAAAAATGCAATGTACTAGGAAGCGGTCACGTTAGCATACCAACAACACAGCGTGGGTACTAGACATAAGTTACCTACGAAGGGCAACCAACTCGTCGACAACAACAATACCCAATAAGCAAGCAGCAGAGGGAAAACAAAAATAACTATGCTAGCTAACTGGAGATGCGTACCAACGAACTCACATGTTAGGGGGGCAGTACAAGAGGCATTTTTACATACGCAATTTGGAGATAAATACTTATGATGCGATATATGGGTAGAATAATACAGTTAAATGTAAGATACCTTAAGTAAATACATATAATAAGTAAAATTTATTGTTGCAGGTTAACTGTCCACCTGCGCGTGGACAAGTATAAAAGGGCGACAAATTTCGCGAATTGAGACAGTAGCCAGCTAGGTATAGTAGCCTGCTAACGCCTTGTTTAGCGGTGAATGGGACTCCTGGGATTTTTCCATCTCACGAGTTCTTTATTTTAGCAACTTTGGGGGTTTTTCCAACCCCATCGTTAGAGGGATTGTGGTGGTTTTTCCACCTCCGCAACCTTCAGAAAGAGCAGGGTATTCTTAAGCTATATACTCGGTGGGGGTTTTACCAACTCCACCGACTGGGAGGAAGTGGTGGTTCTCCACCTCCACTTTCTTTACGAAGTAGTCTGAGATTTTTAGTTCAAGCGTAGTCCTGGTGGGGGTTTTCCCAACCCCATCGGCGTAGAACCGACGGTGGTTTCCCACCTCCGTCGCCATAGCTTTAAGGGTAGTTTGAATATTTCGGAATAAAGAGTTTATAACGTTTCTTTTTAACAACAAAGCGGGATCTTTCTCTTTAAAAGGAGACGATAGGGATTCTTCTCTAATTCCACAGGGATCCTGGACGGACTGAGCATACCCCGGCGCAAGGAAAAGTCCGTCACAAATGGCGCCCGAGCAGGGACTCTGAATACATAGACTCATGGTAAACAAGTAACAACACGAGGATAACCACACAGAGGATTTCGAGACACAAACCACAGAGGATTGCGAGATACAAAACATCCTCAGGAAAGGCACGGAGAGAAAGCAAAATAGCTAGCAGGCATGGTGAAGGTAACTTGGGTGTATTACCTCAATCGTGAGGAACTTCTCAAATACGCATCCGAGTTTGGGCTGGAAGACAGCGGAACGGTGGAAGAGCTACGCAAGCGCCTAGCAGGCTTCATCCAGACGAAAGGTACCGACACAAGATTCCAGGAACGATTCACAGAATTAGCCCTACAGCACGTCCGACCAGTAATCACGGTAAGACCACCAACTCCGATAGAAAACGCCGAGCAAACATCGCCAGTCGGCAACACACAGGAAAATGTCAACGAAACAACCAGGCACGAAGAGGGGTCACGAACACCGCCATACGCGATGTACCAACCAGCATCACAAACAAATATAATGGACCGAGTACGTAAGTGGGGTCTGAAATATGACGGTGGTAAGGACCCGCTATGTTTTATTGAACGGGTGGAGGAGCTGGCCGACAGTTACGAAGTTGGTCGAGATTCCATCCCACGAGCGCTACCTGAGTTGCTGAAGGACAAGGCCTTGGTGTGGTACCGGAACAACAACAGGCAGTGGCAAGAGTGGGAAGCTTTCAAGAAGGACTTTGTAAAATTTTTCCTGAGCTCGAGGTATTTCGAGAAGCTAGATGACGAGATCCGTCAGCGTACGCAGCGCGCAGGTGAGCAGTTTAAGGATTACGTTTTATCGTTACAGGCACTCATGCGTCACGCTGACTACAACGGCGAGCAGAAGCTGAACCGGATTTACAGAAATTGTCGACGAGAGTACCAACTTTACATCAAACGGAGCGAGTTCACCAGCTTAGAGGAACTGGTAAGCATGGCCGAGGATTACGAGAACATCTTACCGGAGAAAGAACCGCTAAGGCCGGCGGCGAAACCTTTTGTGCCGCGACGGCCAACCGGGTATTATCAATATATACACGAAGATGAGAAGCAAGGAGATCGGAGAACGGAGGCGCAACGACAAGCGAGCACGCCAGAGCATGCGACGACACCACGCCAAGGGCCCATCGATCCACGGAACGCATGCAGGCGATGCGGGGAAAGCGGACACTACGCACATGGGTGTCGAAACGAACGAAGGGATTTCTGCTGGCAGTGTGGCCGAGTAGATATACTAACGCGTGACTGCTGTCGTGGACAGCAGGGAAACGGACAGAGACCCCATTGGTATCGAGGGGTGGCGTCTCAACAAACCCAACCTCGTACTCAGTAAGTACATTTAGGCAGACCCAAGGGCGAATCTTGGCTGCAGTAACCCTGAATGGAGAGGAAGTCATGGCGTCAGTAGATACGGGGGCGACACGAAGTTTCATCAGCGAGAAGACAGCGGCGAAAATAGACGCACGGAAGCTCAAGAAGATACATACACGAGTGGTGATGGGCGATGGCAGCACAGCATGGATAGCGGAGGCAGTGGACGCAGAGGTAAAACTGGGGGATCAAGTGCATCAGAGTGAGTTGTTAGTTCTGCCTGGGTTAGTCGACAGCGTGGTGATCGGGACAGATTATCTGGCAAAGGCTAAATTTGAGCTGAGGTGTGGCAACGAAACAATGACGTTACGAGCAGAAGAGAGAGCGCAGGAGATGGTGACGTGTACAACCATGATGGAGGACAAAGGTAGCGCAAGGATCGAGAAAGACGTGAGGAGTGACGTTGCGGTGAGTACGTTTCTAAAGCGCGAATTACAGATTTTCGAAGAGATGACAGGAGTATCCAACATTGCCGCGCATAAGATAGTGAGGCGAGATGACCGTCCAATCAAACAGCGGTATTTCCCTAAGAACCCAAAGATGCAGGAGATCATAAACAAGGAGGTAGACGAGCTAATAGAGAAGGGTTGCATCGAACCATCCCACAGCCCACACAGTGCACCAATAGTTCTAGCCCGGAAGAAGAACGGCAAATGGAGACTCTGCGTTGACTATCGGCAGCTCAACGCTCGCTCAGTGCCAGATGCGTACCCACTCCCAAGAATACAGCATATCTTAGATAAGCTACGTAGCGCGCGTTTTATCAGCAGTCTGGACCTCAAAAATGGTTATTGGCAAATCCCGATGGAAGAAGATAGCAAGAAGTATACAGCATTTACCGTGCCCGGCCGAGGGTTGTATCACTGGAAAGTGATGCCGTTCGGTCTACATTCCGCTCCGGCTACGTTTCAGCGAGCACTCGACCGTGTTATTGGCCTAGAGTTGGAACCAAATGCGTTTGCCTACCTGGATGACATCATCATCACCAGCACAACTTTGGAAGAGCATATAAAGCACCTAGGGGAAGTATTTCGGCGGCTACGGAGGGCGAATCTGAAGATCAACCCAGAAAAATGTGAGTTTTTTAAGAAAAGTTTGAAATATCTAGGACACGTCGTCAGCGAGGAAGGAATACACACGGATCCCGACAAAGTTGCGGCTATCAAGGAGCTGACGCCACCACACAACATACGAGAGTTAAGGCGATTTCTGGGGATAGTCTCTTGGTACCGGAGGTTCGTACCCGACTTTTCACAAGTTGCACACACACTGACGTCAATGTTGAAGAAGGGAAGTAGGTGGAAATGGTCCGAAGAACAACAGGCGGCATTCGAAGCGTTGAAGAATGCACCAATACAAGCACCAGCACTAGCTTGCCCAGATTTTACGAAAAGATTTCGATTACAGACAGACGCGAGCGATTATGGTCTCGGAGCAGTTCTCACACAGGGGTTGGATGACGAAGAGCGAGTAATAGCGTATGCTAGCCGCCGGCTGAATAAAGCCGAGATGAACTACTCACCAACTGAGAAGGAATGTTTAGCAATCGTGTGGGCAATAAGGAAAATGAGACCGTATTTAGAAGGGTACAATTTCACGGTTATCACCGACCACCTGGCTTTGAAATGGTTGAACGCGATCGAAAGCCCGTCAGGCCGGATCGCTCGATGGGCGGTCGAGTTACAGCAGTATTCGTTCGACGTGCAGTATAGGAAGGGCAAGATGAACGTGGTCGCAGATGCACTGTCGAGGCAGCCACTGGAGGAACAGCTGGGTAGCCTTACGACACATGAAGAAAGTTTGAGTTGCAAGTGGTACACGTCAAAGATGGCTGAAGTAACGAGGACACCAGAGAAGTTTCCCGAATACGTCATAGAGGAAGGAAGACTATACAGACGAATTGGAAATCAAATGGATGGTGAGGATGCGGTACCGTGGAAGTTATGCGTACCGAAATCCGAGAGGCGAAGAGTGCTTAACGAGATTCACGACACACCAAGCGCGGGGCACATGGGGATACGGAAATCCATCGCGCGTGCAATGATGCGGTATTACTGGCCTGGGATGTTCAGGGACGTACGGAAGTACGTGCAACAATGCCACGCATGCCAAGTCTACAAACCCAGCCAGCAACAAGCTGCAGGTAAGATGCTAACGCAGATTTCAGATGAACCTTTTGCTACCGTTTGTGCAGATTTCGTTGGACCACTCCCACGTTCGAAGCATGGTAATACGATGGCATTAGTTTTCGTGGATAAATTCTCGAAATGGGTAGAGATCATAGCAATACGGAAGGCGACGACGGAGAATGTGATCAGAGGTATGAGGGAGAGGATTTTGGCCCGATTTGGCGCGCCAAAAATTCTAATCACAGACAATGGAGCACAGTTCACAAGCAGGAATTTCAAGAAGTTTTTACAAGAAGCCGGCATAAAGCACCAGCTAACGGCACCGTACACACCGCAAGAGAACCCGACGGAGAGAGCGAATCGTAACATCAAGAGGATGATAGCACAATTCACTGGGAAGGAGCATAAGACATGGGATGAGTTGTTGCCAGAGATGACAATAGCACTGAATACGAGCGTATGCGAGTCAACAGGCTACAGTCCAGCATTCGTGGTACAGGGTAGGGAACCGAGGATTCCCAACACCCTCTACGATGAGCAAACACTTGGCACAGGCGAGGAGAAGGTGGCTCTCAGTGAAAAGATGGCGAAAATGCGAGAGGTATATCAGATGGCACGTCGTAGACAACAGCAAGCGTCAGCGGAGCAGGCAAGGCATTATAATTTACGTAGGAGACAATGGCAACCGGCGGTGGGCGACTTGGTACTAGTAAAAGAGCATCAGCTGTCCAAGGCAGTGGACAATTTCGCAGCAAAGTTAGCACCAAGATACAGTGGGCCTCATCGTGTAACAAACTTCGTATCGCCCGTAATCGTCGAGCTAGACAAGGTGCATAACGGCAAAAGGAGGACGGCACACATAAGCGAGCTAAAAGCATACCATCAAGCGACAGTCGAAGAAGAAGCAAGTCCAGAAACAGAAAGAAGAATACGTTCACCCCGCGAACGTGGTAAGTCAAAAGCGCCCCGCCAAGCCCCGAATGGGGGCTTCACCGAAGTTCCCATCGGGGAACAAACGAGACGACCGACGACGATAGCAACAACACGGCGCGCGCCATCATCAGCATCGTGTAGTAGAACCTCGAACCAACATTCCACCGAGGAACACACAGAGCAACGCCACGCGCACCAAGTCACGGAAGAAGATCAGACGGATTACAGCACGGTAGCGAAGTGTGGTTCACTAGCACTCGCCAATTCAGGTGCAAATGGTTTCGGAATCGAACGCGCAGACATAATCAACAACCAACAGGTAGTAGATGAAGACCGGAGTGGGTGGCACACAGCACGAGCGCAAGCCCCAACCCTAGACAACGGGATCCTGACGACGATGAACTACGTCAACCACATAGCCAGCCAATGCTATAACCTGGTGACGGAATTCTGCATAACATTTCATTTTAGAACAAGACCCAGATCGCGAGAGATTACCCTATAAATAACGCAAGTATTGACCGCTACGAGAAATTGAATTTTACAATGGTGACAGTAAGCCACATTACGGCAGGTGAGGAGAGAGCGTGAGGACCCAAATTCATCGGCCTTGGGGCCACACACGCAAAACCACATTTTTCAAATTTTACAATATTCAAATTTACCGACATAATTTTTTTGAAATACCCTAATGTACATATACGTATAACTTTGAATTTACATTCGTATATTGGTACATCATCATTCCGCAGCAGTAGGACCGGCCTGGTAACGGTAACCCTGCTTACGGCAGGTGAGGGGAGAGTGTGAGGACCCAAATCCACCGGCTTTGGAGCCCACACATTCGAACCTACAAATATTTATCAAAACTCATTAAAACGTGTATAAATCCTACTTGAATTACAATGAATTTATACATATAGCATGTAAAATGTACAAAACTGAATTATATGAATTAAATTTACACATACAAAATAATCATTTTTGAATTACCCTAATATACATACATATAAACATTCATGACAACATCTAATTTCTTCGTTTAAAAAATTGTCTCTGCCCGCATACGGTAAATATTTTGGTTGAACATTATAATTTCCACAGATAACCCATAACCGGCTGGAATTTTAAATAATGCTGGGAATACAGCAATGCAATAAGCAACACACATAAGCTCCCATTGCAAGAACACCAAAAACATACAAACATACGTATACCAAGCCATTGCGACCAAGCACAGCAGGCATTAAAGCGAACCGTCGGGGCGGACATCGCACAAAGAGAAACAAAAAAATGCAATGTACTAGGAAGCGGTCACGTTAGCATACCAACAACACAGCGTGGGTACTAGACATAAGTTACCTACGAAGGGCAACCAACTCGTCGACAACAACAATACCCAATAAGCAAGCAGCAGAGGGAAAACAAAAATAACTATGCTAGCTAACTGGAGATGCGTACCAACGAACTCACATGTTAGGGGGGCAGTACAAGAGGCATTTTTACATACGCAATTTGGAGATAAATACTTATAATGCGATATATGGGTAGAATAATACAGTTAAATGTAAGATACCTTAAGTAAATACATATAATAAGTAAAATTTATTGTTGCAGGTTAACTGTCCACCTGCGCGTGGACAAGTATAAAAGGGCGACAAATTTCGCGAATTGAGACAGTAGCCAGCTAGGTATAGTAGCCTGCTAACGCCTTGTTTAGCGGTGAATGGGACTCCTGGGATTTTTCCATCTCACGAGTTCTTTATTTTAGCAACTTTGGGGGTTTTTCCAACCCCATCGTTAGAGGGATTGTGGTGGTTTTTCCACCTCCGCAACCTTCAGAAAGAGCAGGGTATTCTTAAGCTATATACTCGGTGGGGGTTTTACCAACTCCACCGACTGGGAGGAAGTGGTGGTTCTCCACCTCCACTTTCTTTACGAAGTAGTCTGAGATTTTTAGTTCAAGCGTAGTCCCGGTGGGGGTTTTCCCAACCCCATCGGCGTAGAACCGACGGTGGTTTCCCACCTCCGTCGTCATAGCTTTAAGGGTAGTTTGAATATTTCGGAATAAAGAGTTTATAACGTTTCTTTTTAACAACAAAGCGGGATCTTTCTCTTTAAAAGGAGACGATAGGGATTCTTCTCTAATTCCACGAGGATCCTGGACGGACTGAGCATACCCCGGCGCAAGGAAAAGTCCGTCACATGCTATATACCACCGATCTCTATGATTTTTTCAGACAAGAATATATGCTATACACGTAAGCATTTGGTGAAATTTGAAGCTTCTAGATGTTAAAATGGTGCTGAAATTGCATATATATATATATACATATATATCACGGATCTCTATGATTTTTTCCCACAATAATATCTACTATATACGTAAGCAATCGGTGAAATTTGAAGCTTATAGCTGTTAAAATGTGGTAGAAATTGCGAAAAGTTTCTTATCTGAACAAGCGATTGTATGATATATATACTATTTATTATACCACCGATCTCTATGATTTTTTTAGACAACAATATATGCTATATACGTAAGCATTTAGTGAAATTTGAAGCTTCTAGCTGTTAAAATGGGGCTGAAATTGCGAAAATATATATATATATATACTATATATACATATATACTATATATACCACCATATATATACTATATATACTACCGATCTTTATGGTTTTTTCAGACAACAATATATGCTATATACGTAAACATTCGTTGAAATTTTAAGCCTCTAGTTCTTAAAATAGGACAGTAATTACGAAAAGTTTCTTATCTGAACAATCGGTTGTGGGGGATATATACTATATATACGACCGATCTCATCAATTTTTTCAGACAACAATATGTGCAATATACGAAAGTATATAGTGAAGTTTGAAGCTTCAATCTGTTAAATTGAGGAAGATATGAAAAAAATCCTCTTTTCCTGAAAAATCGGTTGTATTGAGGATATATGCTATAGTGGTCCGATCCGGCCGGTTCCGACAAATGTCTAATCGGACACCCAAATACACCCGCTCACCAAATTTTATCAAGATATCTCAAAAATTGAGGGACTAGTTTGCATACAAACAGACAGACGGACATGGGTAAATCCACTCAGCTCTTCATCCTAATTATTTCGGTATACTTAATGGTGGGTCTATCTATTTTCCTTCAAGGACTTCCAGTTTTGGGTTTCATGACGAAATCAATATACCATTTCATTTTCATGAAAAGTATAAAAATTGGTAGGTACTTTGTGTGAGGATGCAAAGCTTCACGTTTTTTGTGGATTGTATGTAAAAACTATGACTACGAATCACGTATTTCAACAATGTATGACGAAGCGTAACTATTTGATGAATTTGGAAGCTTCTAGCCGTAAAAAAAGGGCAAAAATTACAGTATATATGGGGTGTTTAGGCAGGATGCCTAACTTTTCCGCATCTGATTGCGACCTCCCCCCTCCCCCCCCCCCCCCCCCCCCAAATGCAACACTGCAAATCGATACTCGATACTCGAATTAATTTATAACCACCCACACCATCACCCTCATGCATGTGCATGCATGTACATGCACGTGTATGTGTGCTTTTGGTCAGCACTCATGCATATGCATGTCTGGGTTGATGTGTGGGTGCCTTTTCCCTCCAAAACGGAGGATTTTGCGAGTCAACGGTAGTAGCTTGCTATACAACCGGCCTCTTGGATTACAACAGCCAACCAGCTAACATCTGCCGCCAGCGATCTCTGCCGTATTTTTGCGTTTATTCAGGTAATATTGTAACTATTGCTATTTTTACATTTACCCAATAAATCATATATACTATAACGAGAAATCTCGTCTATTTGCTTATTTTCTATTCCATACACCTATTCCCACTGAGATCGACCCCGGTGCGCCCACCTACCTCCAGGAGCAGACGCACCCCGGCCGAACATATGGTCCTTCTTCACCAGGAATTTGGAACACAGTACCTATACAGTCCACATCCGTACAAAATCATTATATACACGCTTGATGATACACTTTGGTGGTAAAATTATTTTGGTGATTCTCAAAAATTAAACAGAAGCTGATAAACACTCTTGGTGATACACTGCAATTAGCTCGCAACATCTTGGTAAAACACTGAGTAAAGGACAACCAGCTAAAGCAATTTCAATATCGAAAGCCAACTTGCCACATCATCACCAGAACAGCAAATCGCCACAAAGTAAGTGCAATATTTCGTGCCACAATTTTTTTGGTTATAAAAAATAAATAAAACCGTCTCAAAAATATATTCCAAGTGCCACACGCGTAGTGACTGTGATTAACCGCGAAAAGTGTGAAAAATTTATTAGTGTCGAAAAACAAATTAAGTGCAAACGCGGCACATTAACGTTGTCTTAAATTCCTTGTGACTATCTGGCCTATCCCCCCCACCATCGGTAAGGCTCTCCAGACGCAGCACAGGGAAGAGGTGCACATAACCTCACTTTCACAAAAAATTCACGCCATTCGACTGCGGCAAAATTCAATTTCTTTTGCGTCACTATTATTTTTACTAATTTCTCTAATTAATCTTGTTACACAGTCTTGTTCTTTGTTGCATAAGATTTATTTCACGGTTTCACACTTTTCGTCGAGTTTATATCAACGCGCACTTATTTTATAATAAAAGTGAATGTTGAAGTGGCGCTTGGCCCCTCCTTTACTTTACACAGTACACATCGGTGTTGCTACTCCCTGCTCTCTGTTTTAAGGCACAAATAATCTGCAAAGTCAGACCAAAATAAACAAATTAAGAGTAATAAATCAATTTTGCTTAATTTTAATAGTTGTTGGTTTGGTGATTCGCTCAGGTTTTCAAGTTTTATATCCCTTGGTTAATTCGCTCTCCACTTTTCAACCATGAACATGGACTCCTACATTACATTAGCCGATCGAATAATCGAATTCGAGGCCGATTTTAATGATATCAATGCGGCTCTGCACACTGTACACACTCTTGCAATACAGCAAAAAGAGTTGCAAGCTATGTGGGAAAAAGCAGAGAACGCCTTAGAAGAGTTGCTTGGCTCTGACACGCTCGACGCAAAGAAAATTTCAGTGGTCAAGATCAAGCATAAAGCGGCATATGCTGTATTCCTGAGATGCATGTCGAACATGGCTGAAATGCAAACTAAATTGAAGGAGGAAAAAGCTAGGACAGTCAAACCTGAGGGAGAACGCGCGCGCGAACACAGTATCCGCCTGCCAACTTGCGATACTGAGGTATTCAAGGGCGACTACCTATCTTGGCCAACGTTTCGTGACCTGTTCACGGCCATCTATAAAAATAACAGTCGCTTAAGCCCGGTAGAAAAGTTATTCCACCTTAACCAAAAAACCCAAGGTGAGGCAAAGGACATTGTCAAGAAATGTCCTTTGACAAATGAAGGCTTCGAAACAGCCTGGAAAAACCTATGTGAGAGATACGAGAATAAGCGGATTCTCGTAAACTCACAACTACAAATTTTGTTTAATCTAAAAAAGATAGATAGCGAGTGCGGCAGCTCAATCAAAACCTTGCAGCGCGACATAAATAATTGTTTAGCATACTTAAAAACCCATCAGATTGATTTTTCAAATTGGGATGCGATCATCACATATTTATGCTCGACAAAATTACCCGAAAATACGTTGGCTCTATGGGAGCAAAGCATTGACCACAAAACGGACATATCCAAGTGGGAGGATATGGACAAATTCTTGTCAAATCGTTTTCAGACACTTGAAACCGTGTCTGGTTTTACAGGGAATGCCACCTCTAAAGTGCAAAAGTCAAACACGTAGCGCCAGTCGACAGAAACCCCTACAAAAAGACTTGGTGCTTTTCAAACCAAAGTAACCAAGCAAGCAACAAAATCAATGTGTAAAATGTGCAAATCTACGGAGCACAGATTACGCAACTGTTCCCGTTTTTGCGATTTAAACCCGGTAGAAAGGTTTAAATTCGTCAAATCCACAAATAGCTGCCTGAATTGTTTATCCCGAGGACACACAGTGACGAGGTGCACCAGTTCATACGACTGTTCCAAATGCCACTCTCGTCACCACACGCTCCTGCATGCGGACACACTTCAGCAACCGGCGGTGCGAAACCCTTTCAAAGATGCGGATAATACCCCATCAACTTCGGTACAGGCACGGAAAAGACAGAAATCGGGACAACCACCTTCCTCTACGAACCAGAATGTCAAATCCTGCCATGCCAATTCCAGCACAGGTATGCTATTAGGAACTGCTCGCGTACACATTCACCATAATGGTACCGACTTCTCCGAGCGGGCACTAATTGATTCTGGGTCTGAATGTTCCTTTATAACTGAAAGACTGAAACGCAGAATCAATTTGCCAGCGAGGAAAATGCATGCCCATATTTCAGGCATCACAAATGCGGTGTCAGCTCAGGTGAAAGAAGCATCCAACATCGAATTACGTTCACCAGTGAATCCCTGCTTCAGACTGACTACACCCGTACTAGTTCTAGCGAAACTCACTGGGAATCTTCCATCCTGCCATATCAACGCAATGACTATGCAGGCATTCCCAGACTTGGTTTTGGCAGACAAGAGGTTCTACGTCAACGAAGACGTAGACCTCATACTTGGCGGAGACATATATCCCCAAATTATAATGAACGGTATAAAAAAGAATGTACTAAACACACTCTTAGCACAAGAGACAGTGTTCGGTTGGATACTAACCGGTCGAATAGAAGCACCGAATCCAACGAAGAGCATCATGTCTTTCTACAACGAAGTTGCGTTAGACAATCAATTAAAAGCTTTCTGGGAGGTAGAAAATATACCAAAAAATAAAATATTAAATGAAGATGAGAGGTATTGCGAAAAATTATTTAAAGAAACAACGAAACGTGATGAAGATGGGAGATACACCGTATCACTACCATTCCGACAGGATTACCCTAATAACATTAATTTAGGACCGTCCCTGAAACGCGCATGCTCTCAACTCTTCCGGAATGAGTGGCGGCTAATAAAAAACCTAGATTTAGGTAAAGAATATGTTCGAGTGTTGTCAGAATATTAAACGCTCGGACATATGAGAAAATTAAAAAAGAATATCCCATCCGACGATTCGGATCATTACTTCCTGCCCCACCACGCCGTGATTAAAGCAGAAAGTACCACTACAAAGGTACGCGTAGTATTTAATGCCTCGAGCCCTACGGCCAACGGTAATAGCTTAAACGATATTCTCCTCCCAGGCCCAGTTCTACAAGCCGATCTACCCATCCTTATCTTACGATGGAGACTATACCGTTTTGTCTTTAATAGCGACATCGGAAAGATGTATCGTCAAATTTGGGTGAACGAAAATCACACCAAATTTCAACGCATTGTGCATCGCACTTCCCCGAATGACCCTATTAGTCTTTACGAATTAAAGACGGTTACCTTCGGAGTGAATTGCGCTCCATATCTCGCGATAAGAACGCTCCTACAACTGGCTGACGAAGTCGCAAATTCACACCCTACTGCGGCTAGCATACTAAGAGACAGTATGTACGTAGATGATGTTTTATCTGGAGGACACACAATAGCGTCAACCATCAAAGCAAGAAACGAGATTCGCGAAGCCTTACACTCAGCTGGCTTCCCATTACGCAAGTGGACTTCAAATTGTAAGGAAATTCTAAAGGACATCCCCAAAACGGATTTGCTCAGCGAGGATTTCTTAGCGTTCGAAGAAGCTAGTTCGGTAAAAGCCCTGGGAATACGATGGAACGCTCACTCTGACGTATTTTATTTCAAGGCAGGAACCTTAGAAAATGGCGAAAACATCACCAAAAGAGCAGTCCTATCCGCTATCGCCAAACTTTTCGACCCTTTAGGCTGGCTTGCGCCAATGGTCATTGTGGCAAAAATACTCATGCAGAGTATTTGGTTGGAAGGCACCGCTTGGGACGAACCAGTATCTACCAGTTCGCTGGAACGATGGAAAACCTTCACCGACCAATACCATGAAATTGATAAAATCCGAATAATTAGATGGGTCAACTTTTCACCAGGAACCGACATCGAGATCCATGGATTTTGTGACGCATCCGAGAAGGCATATGCAGCAGCCGTTTACATGCGCGTAAAAACGGATAATGACATCTGGACAAACCTGCTTCTAGCCAAAATCCGAGTAGCCCCAGTGAAAACTCTTTCTCTTCCACGATTGGAACTTTGCGGAGCCGTGGTGTTAGCGGAAATCACCGAATCAATTTTCAGGAACCTCAAGTTAGGACCAGTGAAAGTGCACCTTTGAACGGATTCAACTATCGTCCTCGCATGGATAAGGAAACCGCCGTGTTCCTGGTCCACTTTCGTCGCACATCGGATCACCAAGATCATCGACATGGTCGGAAATAAGGACTGGTTGCATGTAAACTCAGAATTTAACCCAGCAGATGTAGGTAGCAGAGGATTAGCTGCGTCTGAATTGGTCAACAATTCGTTGTGGTGGCAGGGATCTTCTTGGCTGCAAGAAGACACTTCCCAATGGCCAGCACAAGAAAGTGACTACATCACCTCCGTAGAGGAAAAGAGGGCGAAGACCTGCGCAACAACAACAGTAAATACTACCGATGTTCTCCAACGCTTTTCAGACCTACTTAGGGCTTTACGGGTGCTCTCATACGTTATGAGGTTCTACCGAAGAACTCACCCCAAAAAAAAAAAATCATTTCAGGTCAAGTCACCTTTAATCTCTCCTGATGAGATCAAATCAGTAACCCAACTCTTAATTAAAATCTATCAGAAACAACACTATAGTTCCGAATATAGTGATCTAAAGGCCGGAAAGCCAATTGCAGGGAAAAGTGCAATACTCTCACTTAATCCCTATCTAGACCAACATGGCATCATTCGGGTAGGAGGGCGACTCTGGGCGTCAAAGGACTTAGCTTTTAATGAACGCCACCCAATCTTCCTCCCATACAACTGCCGGTTATCCCGTCTGACAGTCCTAATGTTTCACCAACAAAGTCTGCATGGGGAAAACCAACTCATGCTACGTCTGATACGCACCCAATACTGGATACCTAACATCAAAACCATGATTAGGGCAACCATTCATAATTGCAAAGTTTGCACTATACACCGAAAGCGTGCTCAGACCCAACTTATGGGTATTCTCCCTCGCGAACGCACGACCTTCAGCCGTGCATTCACGAATACTGGAGTCGACTTCGCTGGACCCTTCGACATCAAAAGTTACCGCGGTAGAGGGTGTCGACTCTCCAAAGGCTATGTCTGCCTTTTCGTGTGTTTTTCCACACGAGCGATTCATCTGGAAGCCACTAGTGACCTCAGCACTGCCGCATTCCTGGCAGCTTTCGATAGGTTTGTTGCTCGGCGAGGATGTCCAAAGAACATCTACTCCGACAACGGAACCAACTTTGTCGGAGCCTCCAGAGCTCTCCGCTCGGAACTCAAAGCTTTCATTATATACACGCTTGGTGATACACTTTGGTGGTAAAATTATTTTGGTGATTCTCAAAAATTAAACAAAAGCTGATAAACACGCTTGGTGATACACTGCAATTAGCTCACAACATCTTGGTAAAACACTGAGTAAAGGACAGCCAGCTAAAGCAATTTCAATATCGCAAGTCAACTTGCCACATCATCACCAGAACAGCAAATCGCCACAAAGTAAGTGCAATATTTCGTGCCACAATTTTTTTGGTTATAAAAAATAAATAAAACCGTCTAAAAAATACATTCCAAGTGCCACACGCGTAGTGACTGTGATTAACCGCGAAAAGTATGAAAAATTTATTTGTGTCGAAAAACAAATTAAGTGCAAACGCGGCACATTAACGTTGTCTTAAATTCCTTGTGACTATCTGGCCTGTCCCCCCCATCAGCGGTAAGGCTCTCCAGACACAGCACAGGGAAGAGGTGCACATAACCTCACTTTCACAAAAAATTCACGCCATTCGACTGCGGCAAAATTCAATTTCTTTTGCGTCACTATTATTTTTACTAATTTCTCTAATTAATCTTGTTACACAGACTTGTTCTTTATTGCATAAGATTTATTTCACGGTTTCACACTTTTCGTCGAGTTTATATCAACGCGCACTTATTTTATAATAAAATTGAAGGTTGAAGTGGCGCTTGGCCCCTCCTTTACTTTACACAGTACACATCGGTGTTGCTACTCCCTGCTCTCTGTTGTAAGGCACAAATAATCTGCAAATTCAGACCAAAATAAACAAATTAAGAGTAATAAATCAATTTTGCGTAATTTTAATAGTTGTTGGTTGGGTGATTCGCTCAGGTTTTCAAGTTTTATATCCCTTGGTTAATTCGCTCTCCACTTTTCAACCATGAACATGGACTCCTACATTACATTAGCCGATCGAATAATCGAATTCGAGGCCGATTTTAATGATATCAATGCGGCTCTGCACACTGTACACACTCTTGCAATACAGCAAAAAGAGTTGCAAGCTAAGTGGGAAAAAGCAGAGAACGCCTTAGAAGAGTTGCTTGGCTCTGACACGCTCGACGCAAAGAAAATTTCAGCGGTCAAGACCAAGCATAAATCGGCATATGCTGTATTCCTGAGATGCATGTCGAACATGGCTGAAATGCAAACTAAATTGAAGGAGGAAAAAGCTAGGACAGTCAAACCTGAGGGAGAACGCGCGCGCGAACACAGTATCCGCCTGCCAACTTGCGATACTGAGGTATTCAAGGCCGACTACCTATCTTGGCCAACGTTTCGTAACCTGTTCACGGCCATCTATAAAAATAACAGTCGCTTAAGCCCGGTAGAAAAGTTATTCCACCTTAACCAAAAAACCCAAGGTGAGGCAAAGGACATTGTCAAGAAATGTCCTTTGACAAATGAAGGCTTCGAAACAGCCTGGAAAAACCTATGTGAGAGATACGAGAATAAGCGGATTCTCGTAAACTCACAACTACAAATTTTGTTTAATCTAAAAAAGATAGATAGCGAGTGCGGCAGCTCAATCAAAACCTTACAGCGCGACATAAATAATTGTTTAGCATCCTTAAAAACTCATCACATTGATGTTTCAAATTGGGATGCGATCATCACATATTTATGCTCGACAAAATTACCCGAAAATCCGTTGGCTCTATGGGAGCAAAGCATTGACCACAAAACGGACATATCCAAGTGGGAGGATATGGACAAATTCTTGTCAAATCGTTTTCAGACACTTGAAACCGTGTCTGGTTTTACAGGGAATGCCACCTCTAAAGTGCAAAAGTCAAACACGTCGCGCCAGTCGACAGAAACCCCTACAAAAAGACTTGGTGCTTTTCAAACCAAAGTAACCAAGCAAGCACCAAAATCAATGTGTAAAATGTGCAAATCTACGGAGCACAGATTACGCAACTGTTCCCGTTTTTGCGATTTAAACCCGGTAGAAAGGATAAAATTCGTCAAATCCACAAATGGCTGCCTGAATTGTTTATCCCCAGGACACACAGTGACGAGGTGCACCAGTTCATACGACTGTTCCAAATGCCACTCTCGTCACCACACGCTCCTGCATGCGGACACACTTCAGCAACCGGCGGTGCGCAACCCTTTCAAAGGTGCGGATAATACCCCATCAACTTCGGTACAGGCAGGGAAAAGACAGAAATCGGGATAACCACCTTCCTCTACGAACCAGAATGTCAAATCCTGCCATGCCAATTCCAGCACAGGTATGCTATTAGGAACTGCTCGCGTACACATTCACCATAATGGTACCGACTTCTCCGAGCGGGCACTAATTGATTCTGGGTCTGAATGTCCCTTTATAACTGAAAGACTGAAACGCAGATTCAATTTTCCAGCGAGGAAAATGCATGCCCATGTTTCAGGCATCACAAATGCGGTGTCAGCTCAGGTGAAAGAAGCATCCAACATCGAATTACGTTCACCAGTGAATCCCTGCTTCAGACTGACTACACCCGTACTAGTTCTAGCGAAACTCACTGGGAATCTTCCATCCTGCCATATCAACGCAATGACTATGCAGGCATTCCCAGACTTGGTTTTGGCAGACAAGAGGTTCTACGTCAACGAAGACGTAGACCTCATACTTGGCGGAGACATATATCCCCAAATTATAATGAACGGTATAAAAAAGAATGTACTAAACACACTCTTAGCACAAGAGACAGTGCTCGGTTGGATACTAACCGGTCGAATAGAAGCACCGAATCCAAAGAAGAGCATCATGTCTTTCTACAACGAAGTTGCGTTAGACAATCAATTAAAAGCTTTCTGGGAGGTAGAAAATATACCAAAAAATAAAATATTAAATGAAGATGAGAGGTATTGCGAAAAATTATTTAAAGAAACAACGAAACGTGATGAAGATGGAAGATACACCGTATCACTACCATTCCGACAGGATTACCCTAATAACATTAATTTAGGACCGTCCCTGAAACGCGCATGCTCTCAACTCTTCCGGAATGAGTGGCGGCTAATAAAAAAACCCAGATTTAGGTAAAGAAGATGTTCGAGTGTTGTCAGAATATTAAACGCTCGGACATATGAGAAAATTAAAAAAGAATATCCCATCCGACGATTCGGATCATTACTTCCTGTCCCACCACGCCGTGATTAAAGCAGAAAGTACCACTACAAAGGTACGCGTAGTATTTAATGCCTCGAGCCCTACGGCCAACGGTAATAGCTTAAACGATATTCTCCTCCCAGGCCCAGTTCTACAAGCCGATCTACCCATCCTTATCTTACGATGGAGACTATACCGTTTTGTCTTTAATAGCGACATCGAAAAGATGTATCGTTAAATTTGGGTGAACGAAAATCACACCAAATTTCAACGCATTGCGCATCGCACTTCCCCGAATGACCCTATTAGTCTTTACGAATTAAAGACGGTTACCTTCGGAGTGAATTGCGCTCCATATCTCGCGATAAGAACGCTCCTACAACTGGCTGACGACGTCGCAAATTCACACCCTACTGCGGCTAGCATACTAAGAGACAGTATGTACGTAGATGATGTTTTATCTGGAGGACACACAATAGCATCAACCATCAAAGCAAGAAACGAGATTCGCGAAGCCTTACACTCAGCTGGCTTCCCATTACGCAAGTGGACTTCAAATTGTAAGGAAATTCTAAAGGACATCCCCAAAACGGATTTGCTCAGCGAGGATTTCTTAGCGTTCGAAGAAGCTGGTTCGGTAAAAGCCCTGGGAATACGATGGAACGCTCACTCTGACGTATTTTATTTCAAGGCAGGAACCTTAGAAAATGGCGAAAACATCACCAAAAGAGCAGTCCTATCCGCTATCGCCAAACTTTTCGACCCTTTAGGCTGGCTTGCGCCAATGGTCATTGTGGCAAAAATACTCATGCAGAGTATTTGGTTGGAAGGCACCGCTTGGGACGAACCAGTATCTACCAGTTCGCTGGAACGATGGAAAACCTTCACCGACCAATACCATGAAATCGATAAAATCCGAATAATTAGATGGGTCAACTTTTCACCAGGAACCGACATCGAGATCCATGGATTTTGTGACGCATCCCAGAAGGCTTATGCAGCAGCCGTTTACATGCACGTAAACACGGATAATGACATCTGGACAAACCTGCTTCTAGCCAAAACCCGAGTAGCCCCAGTGAAAACTCTTTCTTTCTTTGCGGAGCCGTGCTGTTAGCGGAAATCATCGAATCAATTTTCAGGAACCTCAAGTTAGGACCAGTGAATGTGCACCTTTGGACGGATTCAACTATAGTCCTCGCATGGATAAGGAAACCGCCGTGTTCCTGGTCCACTTTCGTCGCACATCGGATCACCAAGATCATCGACATGGTCGGAAATAAGGACTGGTTGCATGTAAACTCAGAATTTAACCCAGCAGATTTAGGTAGCAGAGGATTAGCTGCGTCTGAATTGGTCAACAATTCGTTGTGGTGGCAGGGACCTTCTTGGCTGCAAGAAGACACTTCCCAATGGCCAGCACAAGAAAGTGACTACATCACCTCCGTAGAGGAAAAGAGGGCGAAGACCTGCGCAACAACAACAGTAAATACTACCGATGTTCTCCAACGCTTTTCAGACCTACCTAGGGCTTTACGGGTGCTCTCATACGTTATGAGGTTCTATCGGAGAACTCACCCCAAAACAAAAAAATCATTTCAGGTCAAGTCACCTTTAATCTCTCCTGATGCGATCAAATCAGTAACCCAACTCTTAATTAAAATCTATCAGAAACATCACTATAGTTCCGAATATAGTGATCTAAAGGCCGGAAAGCCAATTGCAGGGAAAAGTGCAATCCTCTCACTTAATCCCTATCTTGACCAACATGGCATCATTCGGGTAGGAGGGCGACTCTGGGCGTCAAAGGACTTAGCTTTTAATGAACGCCACCCAATCCTCCTCCCATACAATTGCCGGTTATCCCGTCTGACAGTCCTAATGTTTCATCAACAAAGTCTGCATGGGGAAAACCAACTCATGTTACGTCTGATACGCACCCAATACTGGATACCTAACATCAAAACCATGATTAGGGCAACCATTCATAATTGCAAAGTTTGCACTATACACCGAAAGCGTGCTCAGACCCAACTTATGGGTATTCTCCCTCGCGAACGCACGACTTTCAGCCGTGCATTCACGAATACTGGAGTCGACTTCGCTGGACCCTTCGACATCAAAAGTTACCGCGGTAGAGGGTGTCGACTATTCAAAGGCTATGTCTGCCTTTTCGTGTGTTTTTCCATACGAGCGATTCATCTGGAAGCCACTAGTGACCTCAGCACTGCCGCATTCCTGGCAGCTTTCGATAGGTTTGTTGCTCGGCGAGGATGTCCAAAGAACATCTACTCCGACAACGGAACCAACTTTGTCGGAGCCTCCAGAGCTCTCCCCTCGGAACTCAAAGCTTTCCTGGCGGACGCTCGCAACCAAACTCTATACAAGTACAGTCACCAAAACTTGACATGGCATTTCATACCACCAGGAGCTCCTCACATGGGTGGGCTATGGGAGGCAGGGGACAAAAGCTTCAAGAACCACTTCAAAAAGATCGCTTTGGATAACAAATTTACCCTTGAAGAGTTCAGCACCCTGCTTTGTCGAATCGAGTCCTGTCTCAATTCTCGACCGTTAAGCCCCTCCTCCAACGAGCCGTCTAACTTGGGGCCACCTACGCCAGGACATTTCCTCGTTGGAGGGCACCTATTAGCACCACCCGAGATCGACGTCAGCGAGAATCGCGCTTCACTCGTCAATCGATGGGAGAAACTTAAGGCGCTGCATCAAACCTTCTGCAAACGGTGGAAGACTGAGTATCTCACCGAATTGCAGAAGCGCGTTAAGTGGAAGCATCCACAATCAAATCTCAAACCGGGGGACCTAGTCGTCATTAAGGAGGATAACCTACCCCCCAACGAATGGAGACTAGGTCGGATAGCCAATCTTTACTATGGCCCCGATACCCGAGTTCGAGTCGTCGAACTAGATACGGCAAGGGGACAAGTAACTAGACCAATTACGAAATTGGTACTCCTTCCGTCCCACGACAAGGAGGATTAAATATAAGGGGCCAAATTCCGTCTTACAAAACCCCAAAAACCAAAATTCTATTTCCCCCGACTACCTAAAATCAGAGGCCCACGGTTGGTGATAGCATAGAAAGCCTATTAAGGAACCCGCGTCTTCGTGTCTCTCTATCCCTAAGCCTGCGTTTTCTCCCGAGCCATATATTATAATCAACCCCCCGGTCTCGTGATGGTGCGAGTCTACCGGAGGGGAATCCCAAAACGTACTACGCGATGGCAATGGGGAAAGGGAGCGCGGGACATAAAGACGCGTTCAACCACGCGCCGTGATGCCCCGCTATCCCTAAGCTTGTGTCTCTCCCGAGGCTCTAATTATCATCAACCCCCCGGTCTCGTGATGTTGCGAGTCTACCGGAGGGCGATCCTACATCTTCTCTTTTTTGTTCTCTACCCCCGGACTCGTGTCGAGTCTACCGGAGGGAATCCTACACCTGACTACTGGTGGGCAATGGGGAAAGGGAGCGAGATGCACGAAGACATGGGAGAGCTTACCAAAAGCTCGCAAACAAAAAACATGTTTTTTTTCTATGTGCTTTAACAATACTACCCGAGGGCCCCCTGAACAGAAAACCACACAATTCACTCGCTCGCCCAGAGCGAGGACACTAGAAGATCCCACAATTCACTCGCTCGCGCAGAGAGAGGAGAATAGAAAATCCCACAATTCACTCGCTCGCCCAGAGCGAGGACACTAGAAGATCCCACAATTCACTCGCTCACCCAGAGCGAGGACACTAGAAAATCCCAAAATTCACTCGCTCGCTCAGAGCGAGGACACCAGAAAAACCTAACGCAGACTCCCGGTCTACCACAGAACATATGCACTCGGCTAAGGGCACGAGGCCAACAGGAATTTCATCTCAAAAATAATACAATTTAAAAAAAAAATCAAATAAAATTCGTTTAAGAGGCATGGAAGTTTTTCCCCATTATAAACAGAGCATATACTGATAATTAATTGAATCTCGAACAATCACATATCGTTAAGATCTGGTTATTTGGCAATCAGTTTTTCAGATCAGACAATTTCTAGTTTTCTCAAACAACGTACAAAACGTTGATATTTGTTCTATGAACTAATTCTGAAAGTCATGCATACACCAACTGAAGAATGGCCGCAATTCTACTGGGTTGTGGGAGAACTCAAGAAATGTTTTAAATGCAGCCATTCTCTATTAGAAAAAACGTTTATGATCATAATTTGAAATTTTCCAAGTTACCTATTCAGAAAGAGCGATCAAATTGTACTCATTGGTAGAGATATTCAAATTCAATCAACAGCTTTTAACTGCGAATCGGATTAAGGAAATATGGTGAATAGGGGTTTCTCATAGTTACGAATGGATTGACAGATTCCTTTTACATCATCTCACACCTTTACGGTTTGCACATAATAAATTAACCAGCTTTGGCAGCTCTTTTTGCATCATGCATATTATTTGCTTGCAGTATGTCGCCGTCTCCCTTTCGCAACAACAAATCTAATTGATGTACAACACAGATTGTACGGATCCACTCTTATAATCGCGCATTTGATTTGTCATTGGCTGTAGGTTATTTTCCAATGTTTTACCTAGAAATACCAAAGCTTGGGTTCTCAAATGTGTATAATCATCATATTCAACATTTAACTGGTCCATTCACACCCCCTTACGCTCCTTTTAACTAATATTATATAACCCAGGCAAACTAAAGATAATCAATCTATCCAGCGTGTGCGTAGATGAAGTCCGTCCTGGATGGTTTTAACTACACTAGGCCTCAACTGTTCATCAAAACCAGCGATAATTGCGCAACCAACAGGACTAATGAATATTTATCTGTCCGTTGCACAACTCAATCGAGACGACCTAAAAGTTCCACTTGATCTAACTGATGTGTTAGATTTGCACTATGTAGGCCATGGGCACTAGCTACTAAATGTGGTAGGGAATGTACGGCCCCATTTTTTGAGTCAGCGATATTATTACTGGACGTGGCGCAAAGCAGATCGTTGGTGCATAAGCAGAGTATATTTTGCTTTCTAATGTTTGCTAACTACTGGAATGAGCCCTGCGGTGATAAATGCTCTTAAATCAGGACTCCTGATCGGTGCCTGACATAAAACATATCTAGTTTGTGATCTTTGCTGATGCATAGTGGGAAAGCATCGCATCATTGACATACCTGTAGCTGGTGGTGCTAAAAAGCAACAACGGCAACTGCCTACACCCATTCCATGTATGAGATCCAACAGTAGGAAGTTTGCTAGGTTGGCCATTAAAGGTGACCCAGCTGTTTTCGGTTGTGCCTCTTAACAGATCACCTGAACGTTCCGCAGTTTGACAAAAATTTCCGCAAGCAATATGGCGCGACCAAAACTGGTGAAACTACCATCGAAATGATGTATGGTGGTATGCGTGGTATTAAGGGTCTCGTCTGCGAAACATCTGTATTGGACGCCAATGGAGGTATTCGTTTCCGTGGTGTCTCCATTCCCGAATGTCAAGAGGTATTGCCCAAAGCTGATGGCCATTACCTGAAGGTCTCTTCTGGTTGCTGCTTACTGGGGAAGTGTCAACCAATGCGCAAGTAAAACGCACTGCACTACCACAACATGTAGTGACGATGTTGAATAACATGCCCACCACATTACATCCAATGTCACGATTTGCATGCGCCATCACAGCACTGAATCATGACAGTAAATTTGCCCAGGCTTACTCAGAGGGTGTACACAAATCCCAATACTGGGCATATGTGTACGAGGTGGCGTCTGGATGCCATCTTGGTGCCAATGTTTCTCTGAGGTTTTACCTCAGCCTGTTTTAATCTGATATTTTTACTATCGCTGAATGAAAGCAATTGTGTGCGATAGCAAAGGTTCTTTCCCATACTCTCGGTATATTGTGCTTTACCGGCTACTACCGGTTCCAAAGATCATATCCTTTAAATCTGTGGGCTGAAATGAAACAAAAGAAGAAAAATAAGAAATTAGACAATTTATAAAATTATCAAAAAGGAACGATACTGGCATACTTACCCAGCACACGTTTTTCTTTCTTTGTAATGAAAATTCATTCAAAAATGTCTCTATACTCATTTCCATGAATGAATGACATTTTGAATGAACAAACCAATGTTGCCACTCGATGACATTTGCGTTTGTCTTTCCTTACGCCGTAAACACATTGCGCGCGACCCCATGAGATCACAAATCGGATCCGCGGGATCCAACAAACTCGAGTGTTAGGACCCGAGCAACTTTACTTTTTTCCGACAAATGAAAATTTTGTTTTACTTTGACAATGTGGTGCATAAAAACACAATCAGAATCAGATTCCTTGTGAAAAAAAAGTGAACCACTCGCGACCGAAATAATTTTCGATTTTATTTGCATTGTTTTCTTTGTTAAAAGGTTAGTGAAAAATCAAAATGTCAAACATAAACAAAAACATGTCAAAATCCCTAAGCTTTGGGGAACAGTGGTCTCGCTTTCATGACAGAAATTGTTTTTGTGTGGTTTGAAGTTCCGATAAATGGTAGTCGACCTCAAGTTTCGTCAGTCCTTTTAGCCTGGAACCCAAACAAGTCCTACGCGAGCTAGGTAGGTGCCCGACGCACCTTTCCAACCACTATGGGACACAAAGAAAAAAAAAAACAAACAACCAGAGAAAAAAAAGGAAAAACTTTGTCCATTCACCGTCCAAAAATTACACTTTATTTATTCAAAAATATATTCACACCCCGACAAGGCAGAGACCGACGTAATCCCGCTTACTGCGAGCTATGCTTTCGCTGGCGATGCAACCCCAGCGAGGAAGCCGAGGGGAAGCTGCACTTATAGGGTGCGAAACCCATGTGGAGATTGAGGTGGGCCTTCAATGTGGTAAATCAGCAGAGCGTGTGCCCACACACCCGGCACACAAATTCCTGTCCGCCCGCGGAGTCTGCGCGCACCCAAAAGACCCCCTCATAACCCCGATAAAAACGGGTGTACCACGAGGGTCCCTCGTAATAATACCGCACCTTCAATATTATGCGGTTGTAGTCCCGCGGCACATTCAAGAATGTGACGCGAAGATTGGGACGAAGTTCGAACGATGCCCTGAAACGAAAAGGAAAGAAAGTGGTATCATTATATTATGGAAGATGATCCCATAACCAAAAAAAAGGACTACAACCCCAACAACTACTACCCATGAGTAAAACCAAAAGCGCTGATCACATGAACAGCGGTCGACGACAAGCCGAATTTCACAAAACAAAATATGAGAAAAAAAAAAAACCTAACTCATTTTCCATAGTGAAGCCTTCTTCTAAACTCCAACTTAGCTTAAGACTGTCTCCTAAACTACGAAGAAATAACTTTCGAAGGAGACCTATCAAGTTATTAGCCGAAACTTAACTGCGGAAAAGCTAGTTGGAGATTATGATACAATTTTCAAGATTAATAAAAATAACTAAAGGAAAGTTCAGAAACTTTTATGAAATAATAATTCAACCAAATGAACTTTATGAGAAAAACCCACAAAAAAAAAAACGAAACATTTCAGAATTCAGGTCGCGTCAGAACTCAAACGGGAATGTCCGCAAACACTTTCGCGACATGACCATTAGGTATCGTTACGCTGCCAAATTGGCAGCACCGCACAGCTGTCTTGCTTCAATAAGTTGAAGAGCTATCAGCTGACAGCTCTGAAAATTGCCACACTCGATAGTATAGGCTATTCGCCAGGGTTGTGTTGAAATCAACAAACACCCCACAATTTGGGTTACTCACCCAACATGGCCCAAGTCAACACAAAGACTGTTCCACGGCAGCGAATAAAGGCCTCTTTACATTCATCGCACAAAATTAAATGCATAATTTCGTCGGCCTCTACGCTCCGCTTAAACTCGTTTTATTCATCTATTTTAACATACGTTTGTTAATAAAACAACACGCGTATCACGAAAACAAGTAATTTTGCACGGGTGGCTGGGAATCACGTCCGTTCCAACCTCCCACACTCCGCAATCTTACTGGCTTTGTTAAAATGCACAAGCTGCTCGAAATCACAGCACTAACTAATAATATAATACACAACTGACGAAATACATGCGCTGCAGCGAAAACGCGCATCACCCAACCAACCTCACGGCCACTCGCCCTGGCACATCCATAAAATGCCACAGTGGCCTTGAGAGCGATACGACAAGTGAGAGGCTGGAACGGAGACATCGGCTTCTTCGTCCAGCCCAGAAAAACCTCAAAATCCTCGAGTCTGGAACGGAGACCTCTGCCTCTTCGTCCAACCGAATGAAAAAAAAAACGCAAATCTGGAACGGAGACCTTGGCCTCTCCATCCGGAACAAAAAAAAACCCAAAGAATAACAAAAAAATGGTGCCATTCTGGGACGGAGACCTCGGCCTCTTCGTCCAGCCTTACTGGCCATCGACTATACATATATTACGTTCTGAATTTCTATATTTAAGAATTATGTATAAACCAAAGGCAAGAAATATTCACTTCTAACTGTTCATAACCACTAATTTTTTCATCTTAGCTCAGGTGCCATGCTAAGCAAGTCGGAAAGGATTCCCGGCCATTTTGCGTCGCAGACGAACTCATTTAGATTAAGTTAGTGTGTAAGTCTTATATTCATTTTTCTCGTTTCAGCGGAGGTCATTGGCGGAAAACGATGTTGCGTATCGCAAGGGGCCGGCATGTTTAGGCAGGATGCCTAACTTTTCCGCATCTGATTGCGACCCCCCCCCCCCCCCCCAATGCAACTCTGCAAATCGAGACTCGATACTCGAATTAATTTATACCCACCCACACCATCACCCTCATGCATGTGCATGCATGTACATGCACGTGTATGTGTGCTTTTTGTTAGCACTCATGCATATGCATGTCCGGGTTGATGTGTGTCTGCCTTTCCCCTCCAAACCGGAGGATTTTGCACGTCAACGGTTGTAGCTTGCTATACAACCGGCCTCTTGGATTCTAACAGCCAACCAGCTAACATCTGCCGCCAGCGATCTCTGCCATATTTTTGCGTTTATTCAGGTAATATTGTAACTATTGCTATTTTTACATTTACCCAATAAATCATATATATTATAACGGGAAATCTCGTCTATTTGCTTATTTTCTATTCCATACACCTATTCCCACTGAGATCGACCCCAGTGCGCCCACCTACCTCCAGGAGCAGACGCACCCTGGCCGAACATGGGGTATATAATATATATACCACCGATCTGTATGATTTTTTCAGACAATAATATATGCTATACACATAAGCATTTGGTGAAATTTGAAGCTTCTAGCTGTTAAAATGGTGCTGAAATTGCAAAAAAGAAAATATATACTATATATATATACTATACTAGCGGACCCCGTTGCACTTCGTAGCAACCAACCAAAAAAAGAAATGAAAGATTATACATTTTTTTTATGAAATGAATGCATTGTATTTCAAAATTATTAATGTCAATCCAAAACATTTGGATATACAATATTTTTAGTTTGCCCATTGGAAGCGAGCACAAACAAACAATTTGGAGTTCCAACTCTTGAGCAGGCCACGTATAGCTGTCCATGTGAAAAGCACGGCTCCTCCAAATTTAATCCGCTTATTTGAAGCGTTTGTCCTTGTGCCTTATTGATGGATATGACAAATGAAAGACTACCCCAGCGGGTTAGGGGATCAGAATATACCCGCGGTAGGTATGCCTGTCGTAAGAGGCGACTAAAACACCAGATTCAAAGGGCTGTGTAGCGCAACCTTTTAGGTTGCCAGCGCAATATAAAGCTTCTCCAAACCCAATTGTCAACCTCACCTATCCGCGGCGAATCCTGTTTCACTAACAGACGAGGCTCTGGCGACCCCAAGCTCCTCATGGAACTTGGGGGTAGGGAGGGAGGGAATGGCCTGAAGGTTTAAAGTGGCCACATAAATCGTTCCCGAGAAGGTCGGGCTAGCACCTTAATGGTGCTATGGTACCGGAGCGTACCGGATTTGTATCCGGCAAAGGACCATCACATCGATAACACTCCCCAAAGCCTTCGGGGAGCAACCTTATCGCTACAACAACAACAACAACAACAAATGATAGACACACTGGGAATTGCAAACGCTTAAATTCAAATGGCATGTCTGTTGGAATCAGTGGAATACGTCGTATGAGTACAAAAAGCGAAAAATGAAGCTGTTCCGGTCAATATTGTCGCTTCAATTAAATTCGGCATCAATTTTTTTACTACTAATATTGTGCCATTGCATAGTTTTGGTGCATTTAAATTCCGCAATAAAATAATTGATGTGCCAACCTTTAAATTCAAATAATACGGTGGCATACCAGGTGCTTCCAATGATTTCAAAAATTCAGTTGGATAATTCACTGCATCATATGCATTCATTGCGCTATCAACAGATTTACATGATGTCACTGCACCTGGCAATTTTCGTGAATCTGATAATTGATTGCATTGACGTGTAAATTTTTTGGTGCCAGTATTGCGCGTTCTCCCAACCAATTGCGATTCCTGTAATTTTGAACAATATTTGGAAACACACTTTCAATCAACTCTTCTGTTGATTGGAGAATGGTACAGAAATTGTTCGGCAATGTAATCAATCCATTTGTATTATCGACTCGAACTTTTCCATTGCCAATATCTAACAATTGCTTCGAGAACCGATCTGCAGATGTGTCGTTGTGGAATTGAACGCTGAATCAATGTCAATTTTTGCACATTTCGCCACAGAAGAGTTGATCGCGGAGCCACAGGCAATATTTGTCGAAAATCCCCTGATAATAATATTAATGCACCACCAAAAATTTCTTGATTCTGACGTAGATCTTGCATTGTACGCTGTAATGCTTCCAGCGATTTTTTATGCATCATTGTACATTCATCCAATAGAATAATTGCTGCTTGTTGCAAAACTTTTGCCATCGCAGAATTTCTTGAAATATTGCACGTGGGATATTCAATCACCTGTTAATTTAAAAATAATTACATTTTAATTAATATCGACTAATTTTAAAGTGATCAATCAATAAATATAAGCATACCTGCACATTCAACGGCAATTTTAATGCAGAGTGCACTGTTCGTCCACCATCCAATAGAGTAGCAGCGATTCCCAACGAAGCAAGTGCCAATGCAATTTTTCACTGCGATCGAATGGCTGTCAAAATGAGTGATATCACAAATGTTTTTCCCGTACTACCAGGCGCATCCAAAAAATATAATCCACCGACTTCATTTTGTACCGCTTGGATGATGGTATCATAGACATGTTTTTGATGGTCATTTAATTTAGGAACATTCAAATTCACAAATGTTTGCAATTCATTGGGATCATACTGTTGTTCACGTTGCAATTCTCGATCAAATAAATTATGCATTGGACGATTGCGTGGTGACAAACCTAATTCCCTAATCCTTTATTTGCAATCGTAAGGCATATATCTTCAATTGCTATCAATGCCTCATTATACATTTCCAATGAAATCAGCAAATCAGTGTTTCTTGTATGATGACGCATTCGAATCAAATAGTCTCTTTGAACATTGCAAATTCAATGATCTTACATGCTAAGAAAAAATTCAATTTAGGCAGCAGAATTTATGTTGAGGAATTTTCCATGGAAAAGTTCTGCTATTTAATGTTGACAAAATAAGCGATGAGTGCGAAGAGTATATAGGCAAAGTAATATTAGTGCAGGTGAGTGTGCATTATGTTGCTGCAATGTGAGTGGGAGTGCAGTGGGAATGGGAGTGAGTGGGAGTGCAGTGCATTGAGGAATATGCGATAATAGCAAAATGATAAAAAAAGCGAAAAACACGAAGACGGTGACGTTACGTTGTACAACAAAAGCATGAATGCGTGCGATGAGTGGGAGTGTGTGTTTGTATGTATGCAAATTATTAACTTAACGAAGATATGTTGGAAAGGCAGGCGTGAACAGTAGTTACCATCAGAAGAAAGTGATTGATAAATATTTGCATTTGGACAGGTTCATCTGTTTAAAATTTATATTCTGTCAATGAAATCAACTTGTAATAGGTTGGATCGATTTTTTTCGTTAGGTCGGACCCAAATGTAAACTTTTTTTTACAAATTTTGAGTTTTTTCTAAAAAAAAAATCATAACTCAAGAATGGCTAAACCGATTTGGGATATCAAAATCAACTAACCATCATCTCTCCTTCCTGTATCTTTCCTAAAAATTGCATGGCAATCTGTCTAGCAGTTCTCGAGTTATGGAGTGACAATCAAAATGTACACTTCTTTATATATATATATATAGTACCATCATACATATATATTATATATATCACCGATCTCTACGATTTTTTCACACAACAATATATACTATATAAGTAAGCAATCGGTGAAATTTGAAGCTTATAGCTGTTAAAATGTGGTAGAAATTACGAAAAGTTTCTTATCTGAACAATCGGTTGTATGAGATATATACTATATATACCACCGATCTCTACGATTTTTTTAGACAACAATATATGCTATATGCGTAAGCATTTAGTGAAATTTGAATTTTCTAGCTGTTAAAATGGTGCTGAAATTGCGAAAATATATATATATATATACTATATATACCACCGATCTTTATGATTTTTTCAGGCAACAATATATGCTATATATCTGAACATTCGTTGAAATTTGAAAAATCTAGCTCTTAAAATAGGACAGTAATTACGAAAAATTTCTTATCTGAACAATCGGTTATGGGGGATATATACTATATATACGGCCGATCTCATCAATTTTTTCAGACAACAATTTTTGAAATATACGAAATTACATGGTGAAATTTGAAGCTTAAATCTGTTAAATTAAGGAAGATATGACAAAAATCCTCTTTTTCTGAAAAATCGGTTGTATGGAGGATATATGCTATAGTGGTCCGATCCGGTCGGTTCCGACAAATGTCTAATCGGACACCCAAATACACCCGCTCACCAAATTTTATCAAGATATCTCAAAAATTGAGGGACTAGTTTGCATACAAACAGACAGACGAATAGACGGACAGACGGACATGGCTAAATCAACTCAGATCTTCATCCTGATTATTTCGGTATACTGAATGGTGGGTCTATCTATTTTCATTAAGGACTTACAATTTTGGGTTTCGTGACGAAATTAATATACCATTTCATTTTCATGAAAGGTATAAAAAGATTTAAACAAGACAAGGGGTTATTAGTAGATCTTCCAAAACAAGGCTTTAGGACGACCAATGATGGCAACATAGCCAGACGGGTTTTCCAATGCCCTTCAAATGATGCGGAAATAACGGGAGTTGACCAAAATTTAATTAAGCGATTTGCTGTCATACTTCAAACTATGTCCTGTGGCATCGCCATTGATTCCGAAACATTTCGAAAGTATGCCATTTTGACTACAAAAATGTTTGTAGATATCACAAAATCACAATCACAAAATTTTTATTCATGGGGCAGAAATGATTAATAAAGCAGTGCTTCCATAAGGAAATCTCTCAGAGGAAGCACTGGAGGGTAGAAATAAAGATTTTAAGAGTTACAAGCGAAATATTACAAGAAAGATGTCTCGTAAATATACAATGGAAGATTTAATCAATATATTATTTTTGTCGTCCGATCCCCTAATATACTCCATTTCAGAAAAGAACTCGAATCAATTTAAGGCAAATGAGGCATTCGACAAAGAAGTACTTAAACTATTTTCTAACCCAGACGCAAATTTTGATCAAGGCTCCGACATCTCAGACCTAGATGAACAAATCAACTCCAGTTTCAGCGATTATTTAAGTTTATTGCAATTACTTCTTACTATATACAAAAATATGCTTTTCTTCATGATAAAACGTTTTCTCTAATGAATTTTTCTAACTTTGATATTACCTTTCTTAATTTAAATTTATTTAGCTCAATAAAAACTTAAAAAGTGGTGAAATAATAATAAATATTTACAAATAATATATTTATTTTTATGTAAAAGCGTTAGTTGATGAGTAGAGCTATTAAAGTTAATTATTTATTCCAATCGTGACTTTATATCAGCTAGGTTGATGATATATCACACTGTGCGTCGACCCAAAGGATATATGTATTTATAGATATATGTATTTATATTGAATAGAATATATGTATTTATATTGGCTCAGTAGTCTGCAGGGTAGTGGGAGAATCCGCCCCACCACTGGCATTGGGACGGGTTTCCTTCCTACCCGAGAAAACTGCTCGTGCATTACCTTTCCTGTGAGTAATAAGGGGTGTAAATCCCGTCTTACTCACAGGAAATGGAGGTAAACCGGCAGGGCCTCCAACAGGTAGGGGGCGTACCACCGGTGGGACCGAACTTGTAACGCACCCTCCTAACCCAGAGGGCACCCATTGTCGACTGCCAATGGCGGCCGGAATGCACTTCACTTGCCTAGAGCGAATTGTGCCTATTCTGTGTGCCTGTATTCTGACAAGTCATTTTATTCATATGTGTCTATGAACACACTGGGAACTATGCTCGCCTTGTCGCGCACAACGCGCCATGAATGAACACTTACTATCGTTGTTTGAAAGTTTATGACCTACTAAACATTTAAATTCCTACATAAATAATTTGTTTTTTTTTTCGATCTACTATTACTACACGATCTTCAAGGCTAAGTATAATTCCCATCGTAATGCCTGAAAGTCCGCAAGGTGTACTTGAACTTTCCGCTGAGAATCAAGCTTATCTAAGCTCACTTAGGGAAAAGAGTACCATCATTCTTCGCAATATAAGCTGCATGCAAGATAGAATTGGCGATGAAGATGGAGAAACCGATACCACCCTACTAGGATGTCGTTTGTAGATCGTTGAGTCGTTTTTTCAACAGATTTGCGATGTACACAGTGTTATATACTACCAAACGCCAAATCAGTTTCTACCGCAACTGACCTAGGGAGATCGGAGCGGGCGTGGGTGCTTGTTTTAACCGGGCTTAGTTACTCGGGAGGTCGGGGTTCTTGCTGCGATCCACCCTAGTGTGAACGTATGTATATAACTATAAATTTTCATGCACTATGCGGACTAAACCGGCTAAAGACAAAGAGTCAAAATAAAAGCACAAAAAGCAAAAAAGCACACAGCCTATATTCGTTGCTTACTCTATTGACTGGCATAGTAGGAACGGCCGGACTTCTTACAACAGTGGAATGAAAAACCTCAAGGTGAAGGTCGTAACACACAACCAAAAAACAGGACTACGCAAAAGTAAAGTGTGCCTCAGCAAAAGGAAAATGTATACACCAGCGTGTGGAGGAGATACGTGTCGTTACTCCTCTGAGTGTCTTCTCAATTCCCTGCCCTGCCTTGTATTGAGAGTTACTGGCACTCTCCTATACCCAACCAAAATAAATAAACTCACGACTGCATATTTGGCTTACAAGACCATAACAATAATCTACACTTTATTCATTATTTTGAAAACTATGATGTAATAACCTTATGTATGTAAACTACTGTGCCGTTTATATTTCTGTACAGGCATTACTATAAAAGTTTTTACAAGTGGCGTAAAGCAACTTGCTTTGTGAGGCGACATAAAGCGTTTCCAGTATTAAATAATTTCTTTAACTCTTTCAAAAAAAATAACGTATATAAGTGTTGGAGGCAACGATTATAATTAATTGGATTCTGAATCCCTTTGTAAATGATAACAACAAAACTCAAGAAAACATATTGTCTATTTAATTGAACTTTTCTTCAAGTTATCTTTCAAAAAAAAAAAACGTTGCACATGTAAGAGAATAGCTGCATTGAACATCTCTTAGCATTGCTAAGATTCGTTAGCATTGCAGCTACACTCCTCTCAATGAATTTATGACATCCGAAATTCATGTGTGGATCTACATACATATATTATTTTCATTTTATGAATCTACTCCTATTGAAATTTTGTAGGTATCTAAATGAAACTTATCGTTCAATAAAAACTAAGTAGCCAAAAAACTTTCCTTAAATTGGTTTATAGGTTTATATCAATTATGCGTTTCGGCAATGCCGTTTCGACTATTTCAAGCTTATAAAAAAAATCAACGTTTGCTTAGTGTTTATCGCAAGAACTTTTCTAAGGGATCTGTATCCTTTTACAATGTTAGTTGGGTTAAATACCCAAAAAAAAAATCTGTTAAATTACGATTTCCACACCTGTAATGAATTCCGAACAATAATTCATCGTGAATTCATGCAGATCATTTGCACGTATATATGTATATACATACGTTTGTTTACAAGTAGAAAAACTCACTGATGTGTATCACCCCCAAAGCGAGGTGTGGAAATGAAATTTAGTTAAACACGAATGAAAATCATTCAAACTATGAATACTGTTCACTCAAGCTTTGAATGATTTAAGCAGAAAACATACGGTAGTTTGCGTACTCTAGTATTTTTGTTGAAAAAAAAATATACAATTACAAATATATACATATGCATATAGCTAAATTTAAATTAGGGTAGGACTTACATTATCCAACGTTGTTTGCGCAAACATGTTGTGAAGTTCCATATTGTTACAATATTGTTATTTTGTTTAGCTGGCTTAAATGAGTACCTATATTCAAATGTATGCTTCTCTTATTAAAGATCTTTCTTCGTATTTACTTATGAGGATAGCTTTTACAGTTCTTAAATAAAATTTTGTAGTATATTTGGCGACTATAAATTGCTTAGACTTCGAGTCGTGTTGTAATCAAAGTTGTTTGCATTTTTCTTAACTTCGCCTCAAATTGAATATGGAAAAAAATATTATTTAGTTAGTTTCCATTATATATCGCATTTTTCCGTTCATTTTTTTTTTTTTTTTTTTTTTTTGTCTGAGAAAGAGAGGGTGGAGGCGGTGATATAAGAATATGCAGTAGGCGATCAGCTTCTGAAATCGTCCACTTCTTGTCGGAACCCGCCAATTATGGTTGGCCATTATTAATCCTCTGTAAGTATACGTGCACGTGCACCCCGTCAAGATCATTGCTGTCTTGTTCTAGACGCGAGCGTGCACTATGAAACTTCTCATCAATTTACGTGAAACGTCATTCCACTCACACCTAGTCGCCTGGATCAATCACTTTGGCTTTTATGACGAATTGTTTGGGCAGATTTATGCCAAGGAATCTTGGGCAAGCGGCGGCACTCTGCTTAATATTACAAGCGAATTGATACAGGTGCGAAGTACGCCCCTTTTCTTTGATAAAAAGGAATGGAATTTTCCTTCAAATATATACGCAGAAACGCCGCGGCGACTTTTTAGCAGTCCAATTGCGGTGGGTTTTTTTTCACAATTTTTGATGATGGCGCACAGAACACCGGATAATAAAAAAATACAAACTTTAACGGTTTACTCAAATTTTTGGTGTCCTCTAAAATAAAAGATTGTGTTTCGTCTCGATCCGCCGGTAAAATGGCCGAGCCAAACGAATTTTTTTTGCCTCACACCTCTATTCTCTCTTTCTCAGCTGTGTTTTTTTTTTTTTTGACACACCGTGGTAGTGTTGGGTAACGCAAAAGAATAAGGTATATTCAATTTACAACTTAGATCACATCAGGTGGGTTGATATGATGACTGATTCTACCCTAAACAAATCCCTACCCACAATTCTAGGAGAATGCAAAAAAAATTAGTTAAGATAGCTGACAGCCATAACAACAGCAATATTGAGACGCTAGTCCCTACCGATATTTCGAGAGCGGAAATTGAAGAAACTTATATTCCAACCAAGTTTAAAATCGTGTCGCTAATCAACTATAGAAACCGCGTCAGTGACTTGAACACTAGTCTTTTTAATGCTACATCATTGGGACTCAATCCTAATTACAAACGTCTACACACACTAAACCTACCAAAGTTCGATGGAAAGTATGCGGAATATAAGCGTTTTATCGGCACATTTTCCATTATGTTGCACGATGACCCATTAATACCAAAGGTTGATAAATTTAACTACATTTTGAACTGTCTTTCAGGACCTGCCTTAAGTGTTATTGAGCCATTCCAGCTAACCGAAGAAAATTATTCGAAGGCGCTGGAACGACTTAAGGAGCGGTATGATAACAACGTTCTAATTTTTCGGGATTATATTTCATCACTTTTCAGCATACCAGTTATGAAAAATTCAGACGCCGCCAGCTTGCGACACGTTATCGATATCGTTGCTGCATTTCGGGGTTCCCTTCTTTCGTTAGGCTCTAAAAAAGACATAATAAACTCGATTCTTATATATATTGTTTTTTCCAAAATAGATTATGATTCAAATGCAGCTTATAATCAGAAGCAAGGATTTGAAACCCTACCATCATGGGATGATTGCTACAAATGATTAAGTCGTCATTGCCAATATTTAGAAACCTGTTCCAAAAAGGAAAATTTGAAGGTATCCCCTCTAGAAAGAATACCAAATGGTATGCGAACTGCTAATTCTTTTGTCAGTGCTAAATCTAGCTGTCTGCATTGCAAAAACCGTGACCACCATGTCGACCGGTGCCCATCATTTATAGCCTTGTCACATAAGCAACGATTTGATTTTGTGAAGCAAGCCGGATCTTGTATCAATTGTTTGCGTACCGAACACATCGTGTCTAAATGTCCATCAAACTCTCGTTGCCGTGTATGTCAACAGTTACTTCACTCTAATTTATACTTTCCCTCGGTTTCAGCAACAACTTCAGAATGAACCCAATTAACGACAACAAATCAATCCACAACAGTATCTACTTCAACCAAGTCGTCAGACAAATCTGGAACCGATTCGGCAGTTTCCTTAATTTCTCGCTCACATGAAACAGCTATAATACCTACCACTTTAATCTACATCGAAGACAAATTTGGTAAAATTCAGCCTGCTCCTGCTCTATTGGATTCCTGCTCAGAATTGAACTTCATAATAGAAGAGACGGCGAAACGATTGCAACTCAAAAGGATCACATCATCTGTGGAAGTGTCAGGTATATCCGATATACAAACTAATATAAAATTTGCAGTAAACGCAACCATCAAATCTCGTATTGGAGATTTTATCTAGTCATCAAATTTTGCGATAACAAAACTTATTTCATCACAACAACCATCTCGTCCTCTCATATGCAATGTTGCATTATACTCGAAGCAATTAAACATCGACTCATTTCTACAGCGATTTTGGAAGATCGAGGAATTTGCCAAACCGTCATCTACATTGTCATAAGGACACCGTTTAAGTAAACAGCATTTCAGTGAAACCGTCAAGGTAGAAATCAATGAACGCATATAGGTGAGGTTGCCATTTAAATGTTCGCCAAACATTTTAGGAAATTCTTTCGACAACGCAAAACAGCATTTTTTCTCCTTTGAACGTCGCTTATTACGCGACAAAACTTTAAAGACCATGTACTCCGAAATTATAAAGGAATATGTGGCACTTGGCCACATGTCTCCAATTAATGATTTCGATTTTAAAAATTGGCATTATATTATTCCACATCACTGTGTTCTCCGACCACAGAGTATAACTACCAAACTTCGTGTAGTTTTTGACGCTTCTGCGCGTACCACATCAAACTATTCATTAACGCCCTGATTCTGAGCGTTACCGGTAAATTAGTACCCAGAATATTATGTAACCGAATATCGTTACCAGTTCTTTTATCCGCGATTCTGGCCCAAGTGGTAACGCTGTCATCACCGAAAAACTCTATTTGGACCAAAAATGGTTCCTTCGAATCCCATTTGGTCCGCTGGCCCCTTTTCTTCAATTTTGGTCCTTTTTAGGCAGTAGGCACGATTGGTACTTTTCTTTCCTTTTCACTCAGGTAAAAATTCACAATATTGCCCAAAAATTCGCCACAATTTCGTTAGCCCCCATATAATTTTAAATTACTTCAATGGAACTCTCACCATAAAAAATTGCTCAGTCAATAAAATGTACCAAAACAATAGGGGGACTCATGAAAGCATATAAACTTATAAGGTGTAAAATTATATCCATTTACATACGCTGTTATATGAACGCACCTATCAATATTCTTGATAAACTTAATTGTTTATCAGCTGTATTATTGCCAAAAAAAAATCTTTGATGGTTATACAAATTAAAAAATGCCAAGATTAAGTGAAAAATCAAAACTAAAACGCCTTTACTAAGATATACTTGCAAATGACTTGCTGATGCTGGAGATTTCTGATGAAATGGTCTGTTGTAATATCTACAAGGTTGCATTCCTTTGAATTTACCGCGTTTACACAATGAAATGTGCGCGTAAATTTATACAAATTATGTGATTTTTCATACAAATATACACTTTATAAGGTATTTATAAGTTTTCATGAGTCCCCCCAAAAACATTGCACCTAGTATATAATTCATGCCAGGCATTAAAAAGAAAAGTGTGGCAAACACATTGTCGTCAGTTGTTGATGAAATAACCGACTAATCAAAAAAAACTCTTCTTTTATAATAATATTAATAATGGCTAAATATTTCGATCGGTTATCAAACACTATTGGTGATTTCTTTTCTACACGAAAATGTCGCCACTTTCAGGGGAAAACATTTTTAAGATTCTCACTTCGCCTTGTGAAATTGTAGCCACTTAAAATGTTCAGTGCCACCCTGCATGACTTGAAAAGAACAAAAATTGTAACCATTTTTACAAAAAATGCAGCCCATGTGGCTGTTCGCTGTACACGGTGATCGCAAATTGCTTTTCAGTGAGGCATGATGCGACACATACGTACATATATAGCATTCGCTTCAGCTTCGCGTGATTCATCAGCTAATTGACAGGGCTGTTTGCTGCACCGTCAATGACAGCGGGGGCAAGTAATGTTGCATTTATTACCATTTTTAGGGGTAGGTTGTTGAGAAAATATAATGATGCCTTCTATTGAGGCTAAGCTGATTTTACAACAGAATACAACTTTTTGAAGGGTTGGCGTGAAGGTGACATTTTCGTGTAGAAAAGAAAACACCATATGTAAAATATATGAAAATAAGAATTGCTTCTCGCCTAGCATAGCTTATAGCGAGCACTCTGCCGTGAGCCTAACACTTTCAAAACTTATACAAAGAAATTCTATTCATTACTTCTCGTTTGGCATGTTGATATTTAAATTTTTCTCACCCAGCTCAATGAGTTCAAGGAATTCCAGGACTATTGTGGTGTTAAGCCACGCAAGGTAATTGAAAACTAAGTATCTTGGCACAATAAATATTTTAACTCGAAGACAGAAGGAAGCAAATGCAAAAGAGATTTGATTTCGGAAGAAAGTTTTGTATAAAATTATTCACGTAGGTGCTAACAGAAACCCTGAGGCCTGCGATCAAAACTCACACTTACTGAATCTAGGGTCTGATATGATGTTTAAACGTTATGGGAAAAAGTAAGCTTCGATAAAAATAGCATTAACAAAATTGCCTAGTTTCATTTATGATTTACTGAGTTTTCCACTTACATAGTTCGGCAGCACCAGAGCGCAAATTTTGAACCGTTTCTTACTAAAACCTAACTGCACTATACATTTATTCTATTGTAATCAACAAGATAATGCTAGAACCAAGAGCTTTGTGACCAAAACTAGGTTCACAACGTTTGGTTGGTGAAAGGCGTAGACTTATCCTATGTCAAAATATAGTACCATTTTCGGTTGCATGCACATATATTTGTATGCTCAGATTGAATTAAAGGAAAGTCTTCACTATGTTTAGTAAAATTTTATATGGAAACATCCTAAAATTTTGTATTTTATACTAATAAAATAAAACAAAAGTTTGGTCCTTTTTTCGATGAATTTTGGTCCCAAATGAAAACATGGTGTGGCAACCGTGTTCGCTTTACCGAAAATGTCTCAATTGTAGATACGAGGTTAACGAATAAACGGGACGATGTGTATGTGCATATTATGCATGATAAGTTTCTACATAGGTATATTCAGCCCTATTCTGCATTTCGACTTGAATTGGAATTTTTTCGATTTGGCAATTTTGGTATTCCGTGTTCCAATCTCTTTCGATCCAACTTCGAATCGTTCGATTTTGTGTATTCTGCATTTCGATCATAGTTCCGTTTTTCTAAGTTGCAAATTTGTTGGCGGAAAAATATTTTCTTTTCATTTTTTTTACTAATTTATAACAGAATTTTAACAAAAATGTAAGTAAAACTTCGTAAGAAACGTAAAAGGCATGATGATGATTGTGTTTTATATGTTTCCAGGTCAAAAACAACATGTCGATGTCGAAGTCCTTGGACGTATTTGCCCCGCAAAAGTAACACATACTTGAAAGCATCCTTATTAAGTCGAACGTTTTTTTTGAACCTAAATAAGAATATGAGTCATTAAACTTTAACACTTTTAAGTTCAATTTCTTATAATTCGTCACCCATCTCAAATGGATTACACAAATGCCGCGGCTATTGATTCCGGTATAATAGACAGCTATATTTTGTGTCTGTTCATTGGGTCCAGTTATATGCCAAAGCAAGCTGCCGGAGTAAAGGAAGGTGAAGCGAAAACGTAAACAATCCGTGCGGATGGAATAAATAAATCTTTATAAAGTATTTTAGGCCAGTGCAATGAAATTAGCATCCATAAAATTCAGAAAATGTTAACTATATTCGTGCAGGAATCGGTTTTACCAAAACTTGGCGAAAACGTAATCGAAATGCAGAATAGGGGTGATTGTAATTTATTCTGTGAAAGTACATAATGTAAACAAATATGTATAGCAAGAGGCAACACTTTTTTACTATATTTTTAGTTATTTGCGTTTACAATTCTTTATTTTTCAGTTTTGACTTTTTCCAAACAACAGCTGTTATCTGGTTATTTCGATGTAACCACCTACTTTTGTGAGTAAAAAATTATCCGGCTACTTTCGCGGGTAGAATACCAAAAGGGTGTAAAAGTTGCCACATGATTTCGTTACCGTGGTGAAGAATGTTGTTACCACTCTAGAATAGGGGCGTAAATGATATACTTATGGTTGGAACTACCATCCAACCAGAGCTAAAAATTACACTTTTATCATTTCCCTCACATCGATATGTACTAACGGCTGATGTATCTAAATTGTATCAACAGTTTAAAGTTGCTGAAGAAGACCGGCGCTATCAAATTATCCTCTGAAGATATGAAACTCTTCCACAAAATTTGCAAAATACTTGGCTGCAAATCAAATCTCACCTACAATCTTAATATGTATTATTTTAATCTTAATCTAATATCTAATCTAAGATATATCTAATATGTATTATATATATCTCCCTCTGGTGTAAATTTATAAATTGTTATAACTCATTATAAATGTTCTCCTAAATCAATAATTTTTGGTATCTGGCTCATACAGATCGAGATCTAAACAATTTTGGAAAAACGATCGGTGGAGCTCTCCGTCTCCTCCCCCCTTCCGCCCTCCTTCAATTGTTTCTATTACCACGCTTTTATTAGCTTTACTTGTATGTTTCTTTGTAACTTGTCATTCGCTCCAACGTGCCTGCTGCCTTATTAACATGGTTTTACAGTTAGCTTTACCTTATTTGAAATCACGTTACGGTCATATCGAGACCCTTCCGGGAATATTTCTGGAGGGTGTTCGGGATCCCGCCAGGGTCATTTCGGGACTAGTTCGGGACCCTTCCGGGATCATTTCTGTATAGTTCTCGCGATCCGTCCGGGATACCCCGACGGAATTTTGGGACATTTTCGGGACTATTTTCGGGATCTGTCCAGCATCCCGTCGGGGTAATTTCGGGAGTTTTTCTCGACTAATACGGGATCATTAGGGGACCCTTTCCGTATCATTTCTGGATGGTTTTTGGGACCCGCCCAGGATCCCGCCAGGGTAATTTCGGGACTATTAGGGGATTATTTGGTGTATCTTTCGTCATCATTTCTAGATGGTTTTCGGGATCCGCCGGGATTCCGTCTCGGTAATTTCGGGAATTTTTCGGGACTATTAGGGGATCATTTGGTGACCTTTCCGGCATTATTTCTGGATAGTTTTCGGGATCCGTCCGGGACCCCGTCGGGGTCGTTTCGGGAAATTTTTTTCGACTAATACGGGATCATTTGGGGTCCCTTTCGGCATCATTTCTGGATGGTTTTCGGGGTCCGTCCGGGATCTCATCAGGGTCATTTCGGGACTATTAGGGGATCATTTGGGGACCTTTCCGGCATTAGTTCTGGATAGTTTTCGGGATCCGTCCGGCATCCCGTCGGGGTAATTTCGGGACTTTTTCGGGATCCCGTCGCAGTCATTTCGGGATCGTTTGGGGTCCCTTACGGCATCATTTCTGGATGGTTTTCGGGATCCGTACGGGATCCGGTCGAGGTCATTTCGGGACTCTTTCGGGATCATTTGAGGACTTTTCCGCAATCATTTCTGGATGGTTTACGGTATCCGTCCGAGATCTCGTCAGGGTAATTTCGGGAATATTAAGGGATCATTTGGGGACCTTTCCGGCATTAGTTCTGGATAGTTTTCGGGATCTGTACGGGAACCCATCGGGGTAATTTCGGGATCATTTGGGGACCATTTAGGGGTCATTTCACGACTTTTTCTGTATTATTTAGGGATGGGAAAGGAAAGGGGGTGCGGGGCCCTCGACCCCTTCGAACAATTACTTTTTAAAAATTTATACACATTATAACTTTACGTATACTGGCCTTCACCAATATTACAAACTCAATGGGTCAAATCAGACGAGGGCTTACAATGTGAGCTGTGACACCGGTGCCATTTCGGGGCTATTTCGGGATCATTGGGTTATCTTCCGTCATCATTTCTAGATGGCTTTCGCGATCCGTCCGGGGTCCCGCCGGGGTCATTTCGGGATTTTTTCTCGACTGATACGGGATCATTTGGGTACCTTTCCGGCATCATTTCTGGATAGTTTTCGGGATCTGTATGGGAACCCACCGTGGTAATTTCGGGACTATTTCGGGATCATTTGGGGAACCTTTTGGGTTTATTTCATGACTTTTTCTGTATTATTTCGGGATCATTTGGGGAACCTTCTGGCATCATTTCTTGATGGTTTACCGGATCCATCAGGGTCTTTCCGGGACCATTTTGAGATCATTTGGGGACCCTTCCAAAGTCATTTCTGAATCCGTCCGTGATGCCGTAGGAGTAACTTCGAGATCTTTTTGTTCCTTTTTCGGTATAGTTATGGGACTCTTTCGGGATCTTTTCTGGATCAGTGCGGGATCTCCTTGGGGTCATTTCGGGACTATTTCGGGCTCATTTTGGGACCCTTCCAGAATCATTTCTGTTTGGGTTTCGCGATCCGTCGTGGATCCCCTCGCGGTCATTTCGGAACTTTTTCTGGACTATGCCAGGATAATTTAGGAACCCTTCCTGGATATTTTCTGGATGGTGTCTGATATCCGTCCGGGAGCCAGTCAGGGTCATTTTGAAACTTTTGCGGTACTAATTCGGAATCATTTTGGTACCCTTCAGGGATCATTTCTGTGTGGTTCTTTGGATAAGTCTAGAATCGTGTCGTTGTCATATCGAGTTTTTTGGGACTATTCCGGGAACTTTTGGAGACTCTTCGGCGGCATTTCTGAACGGTTTTCGGTATCCGTCTGCGATATCGTTGGGTTCATTTCGTGGATTTTTCTGGATAATTTCGGGATCATTTGGGGACCCTTCCGGCATCATTCCTTGATGGTTTGCGGACCTATCAGGGTAATTTCGGGACCATTTTGAGATCTTTTGGGGACCTTTCCGAGATCATTTCTGGATCCGTCCGGAATGCCGTAGGAGTCATTTCGGGATTTTTTTTCCTCTTTCGGGATAGTTTTGGGACCCTTCCGGGATCATTTCTGGATCCGAGCGGGATCCCATCTAGGCCATTTCCTGACTATATCGGAATCATTTTGGACCCTTCCGGAATCATTTCGGTATAGTTTTCGCAATCCGTCGTGGATCCCTTCTGAGTCATTTCGGAACTTTTTCTGGGGTATGTCGGGATAATTTAGGGACCCTTCCTGGATATTTTCTGGATGGTTTTTGAGATACATCTGTGAGACCGTCAGGGTCATTTGGAACTCTTTCGGGATTATTTCGGGATAATTTTGGTAACCTTCAGCGATCATTTCTTTGTGGTTCTCTGGATAAGTCTAGAATCGTGTCGTTGTCATTTCGGGTTTTTTTTTTTGGATTATTCCGGGAACTTTTGGAAACCCTTCCGGGGCATTTCTGGATGGTTTTCGGGAACCGTCAGCGATAGCGACGGGGTCATTTCGTGGCTTTTTTTGGATAATTTCGGGATGATTTGGGGATCCTATCAGGTTATGAGCTCATTTAGTTCTTTGTTTACTCAACTGCAAAATTAAAATGCATTAGACAGAATTTTTTTTTAAACAGATAACTTGATAAACAGATCAACGTGAATAGCCCATATATTTCTTTTTCTCCTTGGCGACGGGGCCGCGGGTAAAGTCTAGTATATATTATAAATGGGAAAGTTGGTATGTTGGTGTGTCCAGACGTTTGTTTGTATGCCTCAATCGCGTAAGAACGGTTGGACGGATTTGGATGAAATTTGGCACACATATAGCCCATAGTCTAGGAGGATCTACTAGCTATCTTTTTTTAAAAGGGGGGAGGTTCCCGCCCCCAAGCAACAGTTATAATTTAAATATTGTATTTTTTCGTCTTTGTGACTGAATCACGCCAGAACGGCTTCACAGATTTTAATGAAATTTGGGACACAGATAGACAATAGTCTACTGGCAAAATTTTTTCGAAAATGGAAAGGGGCGGGGGTCCCACCACCCTTCGAACAATTATTTTTAATAATTTTTACACATTATAACTTGACGTTTACTGACCTTCACCAATATTACAAACTCAATAGGTCAAGTCGAGGGGTTACAAAGTGAGCAGTGACACCCACCGTCTCCTCACTCACCTTCCCCTATGGTGCAAAATCTATAAATTGTTATTATTCAATATAAGTGTTCTCTCTCTGGCTCATACAGATTGAGATCTAAACAAGTTTGGAAAAACGATCGGTGGTGCTATCCGTCTCCTCCCGCCATCCTCCCTCCTTCCATTGTTTTTATTAACATGATTTTATTATAAATGATGTATATTGGAACGATTTTCCGTCATCCCTTGTCAAATTTGTTATTGAGACAAACCGGTTTCGGCGTTGTGCCATCATCAGTGTCGATTTTCGTTCTGATCTGTTGTTGTCATTAGTCCTGTATTTATAGTTCATAGGTATATGAGCAGGTATTGTCAAATTGATGCTTGTGTATATTTAGTTATGTGTATGTGCTGTGTGTTCGTTCAGAACCGAGGGTGGTTTACTAATCGATTTGTGTGGCTGACTGGGGTAGGTAGAAATCTGTGATTTTGGTCGTTTGACCTTCTTTGTCGGTTTTTTGTTTTGGAGTGTTAATTGTTTTGTGTTTATTTGTTGTTGTGTGTTTGTCTGTTGTACCTGTGTGATTAAGTTGTTTCCTGTAAACAAGTTTTAAAGGCTCGAATATTGTGTCAGAAATTGTGTTTATCTGTTCGTTTATTATTCTACTGTCGAATGTTTTCTGTTTGTAGATTTCCATGTTTTCGAGTACGTTGAGACGTCGGCCCTTTTCTTGTATGTGAAGAACCCTAACTGTTTTATTGATGTTTGCTGGGGAACATTCATTCTCGACCATGTGATTCGCGAAGTTAGACTCGGGTATAATGTTTGGATTCCGTATTTTTTTGTTGTAATCTCTAATATATTCTCTGAACCTCATTCTTATTTGCCGTCCTGTTTGTCCTATGTAACTATGCTGGCATCCGCAGGTAAGCTTGTATACGCCGTGGCTGCTAAACGGATCCTCTGAGTAAGTGTTTGTTTTAGTTTTCGCCCTAGATTGTTCGATGTATTGAATGCTGTGTTAATGTTGTATTTTTTAAAGGAGTTTGCCAATTTGTATGTTGCTTTTCCAGTATATGTCATAGCCGACCATCTATTATTTTCCTTTTCATTATTTCTTTTTGGTTCTCCATTTGTCCTTCTGAGCTTATCTACTAGTGCTTTTTTATATCCGTTGTTTGCAGCGATATTATATATGACCTCAAGTTCTCTCTTATATGCCTCTTGTGTAAGAGGTGTTCTTTCAAGTCTATGTACCAAGTGCCTTAATGCTGCATTTTTATGATGTTGAGGGTGATTTGAGGTATTGTGTATTATTGTGTCGGTGGCCGTTGACTTTCTATATATGTCATAGTTAAATCTTTTGGCTTCTTTATCAATATTTATCGTGAGGTCTAGATAGTTGATTCCTCCGTCTTTTTCGGTTTCCATTGTAAATTTTATATTGCCGTGCTGTTTGTTGAGGTACTCCAGTACGAGCTCTTCGTTATTAGTAGTTAAAACGCATATTATGTCATCCACGTATCTAGCATAAAATGACACGCCTAATTTGGACTTCAGCCCCTGTATGTACTTTTCTTCCAGATTTTGCAAATCACAAATACGCTAAGAACCACTTTACGTCAAAACTATTTTAAATTCAACAATAAAATATATAGACAAACAAACGGTCTTGGAATGGGAAGCCCCACATCAGCAATTCTTATGGAAGTGTTCATGCAAAATCTGGAAGAAAAGTACATACAGGGGCTGAAGTCCAAATTAGGCGTGTCATTTTATGCTAGATACGTGGATGACATAATATGCGTTTTAACTACTAATAACGAAGAGCTCGTACTGGAGTACCTCAACAAACAGCACGGCAATATAAAATTTACAATGGAAACCGAAAAAGACGGAGGAATCAACTATCTAGACCTCACGATAAATATTGATAAAGAAGCCAAAAGATTTAACTATGACATATATAGAAAGTCAACGGCCACCGACACAATAATACACAATACCTCAAATCACCCTCAACATCATAAAAATGCAGCATTAAGGCACTTGGTACATAGACTTGAAAGAACACCTCTTACACAAGAGGCATATAAGAGAGAACTTGAGGTCATATATAATATCGCTGCAAACAACGGATATAAAAAAGCACTAGTAGATAAGCTCAGAAGGACAAATGGAGAACCAAAAAGAAATATTGAAAAGGAAAATAATAGCTGGATGACTATGACATATACTGGAAAAGCAACATATAAATTGGCAAACTTCTTTAAAAAATACAACATTAACACAGCATTCAAAACATCGAATAATATAGGGCGAAAACTAAGAACTAACATTAACTCAGAGGATCCGTTTAGCAGCCACGGCGTATACAAGCTTACCTGCGGATGCCAGCATAGTTACATAGGACAAACAGGACGGCAAATAAGAACGAGGTTCAGAGAACATATTAGAGATTACAACAAAAAAATACGGAATCCAAACATTATACCCGAGTCTAACTTCGCGAATCACATGGTCGAGAATGAATGTTCCCCAGCAAACATCAATAAAACAGTTAGGGTTCTTCACATACAAGAAAAGGGCCGACGTCTTAACGTACTCGAAAACATGGAAATCTACAAACAGAAAACATTCGACAGTAGAATAATAAACGAACAGATAAACACAATTTCTGACACAATATTCGAGCCTTTAAAACTTGTTTACAGGAAACAACTTAATCACACAGGTACAACAGACAAACACACAACAACAAATAAACACAAAACAATTAACACTCCAAAACAAAAAACCGACAAAGAAGGTCAAACGACCAAAATCACAGATTTCTACCTACCCCAGTCAGCCACACAAATCGATTAGTAAACCACCCTCGGTTCTGAACGAACACACAGCACATACACATAACGAAATATACACAAGCATCAATTTGACAATACCTGCTCATATACCTATGAACTATAAATACAGGACAAATGACAACAACAGATCAGAACGAAAATCGACACTGATGATGGCACAACGCCGAAACCGGTTTGTCTCAAAACCAAATTTGACAAGGGATGACGGAAAATCGTTCCAATATACATCATTTATCCACCCTGTCGGAAAATCAACCAAACAAGATAAGTCTTTTATTATAAGCTTTATTTGCTTTCACTTGGCTGTTGTCTGTAATCAAAATCTTGCAAGTTAAATTTGATACACTTCTTGGTGTACGATTGAGTTGAAATTTTGCACACATGTATAACTCCGATAACAGTAATAATATTACTTTGGGAGAATTCGACAAATTAATCGATAACAGAGTTATCGGTAAAGATTTGTATTCACAAGGGAATAAAAGTCTAAGTCCTCAAAAACGCAGGTAACTTCGCTTTGTTTGTGTATGCAAAAAACGTAGAAGTTGGGCTGTTATCGCTAAATGTTGCATACTTTTTGTTGCATACTTTTCTGCGCACTTAATTTTGTTTTATAGATTTTTGGCGATGGAACAGAGCAGAGATCTGCAACCAGTAGTTGCAAACTGAACGCGACATAGGCAAAGTCACAATAAAGTTTGATTTTAGGTTATAGAAATATAAAGAATAGAAGAACTTGACTGTTTAAAGTTGACTTCGAAGAAAACTTGTAATGTTGATACATTGACGTAATGGATAGGATGAGAAACGTTACAAATAACTAAGTAAAGAACACATAACTAATTTAAACAATATTTTACCCTACTAAAAATTAAAAAAAAAAAATCATATTTAAATTAAATTTAAGAAAAAATCTTTTCTAATAATAAGCTTCTATTACTTGTTAATAAAACGAACTAAATGTAAAAAATAAAATAAAAGAAAAAAAAACTTTTTTAAAAATAGCTTTTATTACTGGTTAATAAAATTAACTAAAAAGTAAAAAATAAATTGACTATATAGAAATATAACACTTTATAAGTTCATTTTAACCATTAACGATAATAAGGCTTTTACTATTTTTATTTAGACCAATTTGAAACTATATGGTTTGCTGGGTAGAGATCTTATGGTCGTTTTAATAAGTCTAATTTGTTGTTTTTGTATTCTTTGACGCGTTTCGACGCTTACTGCGTCATCCTCAGAAAGCTGTTTTATTTGAAAATATATCAAATACATAAAATTTAACTACTTTTTCCAACAATAAACATGAAAATTCAATCTTGACAATTGTTACTTACATTGATTATTTAACTAATTGTAATATCACAGTTTAAAAACACACACACATATTTACATATTATCAAGTAGCACTGATTTGAGATTGTCTCTTCGCTCTTTGTACAACTGCGGTATAAATGTTGCTTATATTGTTAGCGTCCTCTTCGAAATTCATAACCTGGTGTATTTTTTGTTGTATCTTAAGCTCCACCGTGGTGTGATGGTAGCGTGCTCCGCCTATCACACCGTATGCCCTGGGTTCGCACCCCGGGCAAAGCAACATCAAAATTTTAGAAATAAGGTTTTTCAATTTGAAGAAAATTTTTCTAAGCGGGGTCGCCCCTCGGCAGTGTTTCGCAAGCGCTCCGGGTGTATTTCTGCCATGAAAACCTCTCAGTGAAAACTCATCTGCCGTGCAGATGCCGTTCGGAGTCGGCATAAAACATGTAGGTCCCGTCCGGCCAATTTGTAGGGAAAATCAAGGGGAGCACGATGCAAATTGGAAGAGAACTCGGCCTTAGATCTCTTTGGAGGTTATCGCGCCTTACATTTATTTTTTTTTTATCTTAAGCTCTCCAAAGTTAGTCGTGTTTTTTCTCTTTTTTCTATGTCTAATATTTGTGCATGGTCAAAATCCGCTGTATGGTTGCTCTTTGTAAGGTGCTGTGCGAGAGCCGTTGTCATCTTCTTATTTTTCGCATCTGTTCTGTGTTCATTTAGTCCTATACCCAGTTGCCGTTTTGTTGTGCCTATATAGTATTGATCACATTTTTCACCCACTTTGCCATTACATTTTATTTGATATACTACGTTGTTCTGTTGCTCTTTTTCCACCGGATCCTTTTTTTTTGTAAAAATATTTCTTAGAGTGAAGTTTGGCATGTGTGCATAGTTCACATTTTTAATTTTCGTTATTTTATGCAGATTTCGGTTGTCCGTTAAACCCGGGATAAATGTTACTCCGATGTATTTTTAGTTAATTTCTTCGGATTTTTGTGATTCCTTCTTATCTTCGCGAATTTTATTTGTTACATTTTCTATTAATTTATCAATAAGCTTGTGTGGATAGCTGTTGTTGTACAAAATGTTTTTAATCTTTTGTTTGTTTTCTGGCATAAACTCGCGGTCAGTGAGAAATATTGATTTTCTAATAAGGTTCTTCGCTGTGTTTAACTTTTGCTTCCACGGATGGTTCGAATGGTAATTAATTATTCTCCCCGATGCAATGATTTTCGTGTACCATTTCGTTGTATATTTTCTATTTTTATGGATTACTTTTAGGTCTAGGGAGGCTATTTCATTTTCTTGTTCTATTTCCATTGTAAATATTATTTTAATATGCTGTGCGTACAATCTTTTCAAGATGTCTTCCGCGTCCTTTTTTTTATAATTGCGAATATATCATCTACATACTTTTTTATGTATCTGATACATATGTCATGGGTTTTAAGTTCAGCTATGCTGTCGTCAAGTATTTTGTCAATAGGGGATTGCCCTTGGGAATGCCGTATATTTGCTGATAATAAGTCGAGTTGTACATAAAATTATTATTTTCTCTTAGACAAAACTCGAGTATAGTCTGGAAACGTTTCTTTAAAATTTTTGTGTGTTTTTCCAACTCTGGCCACTTTTTCATTATTGTTTGTATTGCGAAATGTATTGGGATGTTTGTAAATAATAAAACTACATCAAAAGATATTAGAACTTCGTCATCTTCTATATGGATATTTTTAAGATTTTCTTTTAATTGAAATGAATTCTTTATATTATATTCTTCAGATATTATATTCTTCAGTACAACTCCAATATGCTTAGATAGATTTTTATCGACGATACAATTGGCCTTAAGGGCATATTTTTCTTATGTATTTTTGGAAGACCGTATATTCTAGGAGCGATGGCTGCTCGATTTCGTTTTGCTTAAACATTTCATTTATAATTATGTTGTTCTTTCTCATAAGCTGTTGTGTGGGATCTTTCTGTATCTTTTTGTATACTTTACGGTCATCTAACAATTTGTTAATTTTTTCCTCATAAATATTTTTGTAAATATATTTTGTACATCCGTCTTGTTTCCTTTGTCAACCTGAGTTAAAACTATCTCATCTTTTTATTCAAATATGAACTCTTTTGTGTTCACAAAAGTTTTTAGCAAAAGTTTATCCTTTGCGTTATTGTTGCGCCTACTCTGGTAATTATTTATCTTCATTGCGATGTGGCTTCTTACACTGTCCTTAGTTCTGTCATCTTCGATTTCTTGTACTCCTTGTTCCAGTTCCGCGATAACTGGTGAGAAATTTTTGTTTGAAACCGGAAGTGAGAAGTTGTAGCCTAGCGAAAGCAACCAACGATATTCTTGCGGTATTTCGATTTTCGTAGTATTTATGAACTAGTCTTCATTGAATCGGATCCCAAACGTTTGAATGTTGCTAGATATTTGCCTTTGAAGCTTTTTAGATGAGTTTTTTTCCATGTCAGTGCCGATGTGTTTTATAAATTTATCTCGTGTCTCTACGATATTACTGTAATCTTCTTCTCCGAGTACCGCTATTAGTGTGTCTTTGATGCGTTTCAAATCTTTTTCTATTATTTTTATGGTTAGATTTGTTTCTTTTATTTCCAATTTTAAAATTTTTTGTAGAAAACATTCCTCTATTTTATCAAATTGGTGACGTGTAGTATCAGGTTGGAAACAATGTAGTAATGTCATTGTCTTGCCGCGTAGGTGTGGTGGTGTAATTCCATAGTTTTTACACTTCAGCAAAAATTTCAGTTTCCCCTTTTGTTAACTATTTTTTTCGAGTTTTTGTTAAATTGCTTGATTGTATGCTGTGTTTCCTCATTGTATTTTAGTTTTATGTGTCGAAAAAACTGTTTCATTGTTATGTTTATTGTTGGTTAGGTATTAATAGTATTTCGGATTTGCTCACCGATTATATACTTTTACTATTTTTATTTAGACCAATTTGAAACTATATGGTAGAGCTTTTATGGTCGTTTTAATAAGTGTACTTTGTTGTTTTTGTATTCTTTGACGCGTTTCGACGCTTACTGCGACATCCTCAGACAGCTGTTTTATTTGAAAATATATCAGATATATAAAAATTAACTACTTTTTCCAACAATAAACATGAAAATTCAATCTTGACAATTGTTACTTACATTTGATTATTTAACTAATTGTAATATCACAGTTTAAAAACACACACACACATTTACATATTATCAAGTAGCACTGATTTGCGATTATCTCTTCGCTCTTTGTACAACAGCTTATGAGAAAGAACAACATAATTATAAATGAAATGTTTAAGCAAAACGAAATCGAGCTAAAACAGAAATTTCAATTATCTAGTGTTGCAACCATCGCTCCTAGAATATACGGTCTTCCGAAAATACATAAGAAAAACCTGCCCTTAAGGCCAATTGCGATGTACATAGCAATATTGAGACCCCAGTCCCTACCGATATTTCGAGAGCGGAAATTGAAGAAACTTATATTTCAACCAAGTGCATAATCGTGTCGCTAATCAACTCTAGAAACCGCGTGAGTGACTTGAACACTAGTCTTTTTAATTCTACATTATTGGGACTCAATCCTAATTACAAACGTCTACACACACTAAATCTACCAAAGTTCGATGGAAAGTATGCGGAATATTAGCATTTTATCCGCACATTTTCCAATATGGTGCACGATGACCCATTAATACCAAAGGTTGATAAATTTAACTACCTTTTGAACTCTTTTTCGGGCCTGCCTTAAGTGTTATTGAGCCATTCCAGGTAACCGAAGAAAATTATTCGAAGGCGCTGTAACGACTTAAGGAGCGGTACAATAAGAACGTCGTAATTTTTCGCGATTAAATTGCATCAATTTTCAGCATACCAGTTATGAAAAAATCAGACGCGGCAAGCTTGCGACACGTTATCGATATCATTGCTGTACTTCGGGGTTCCCTTCTTTCGTTAGGCTCTAAAAAAGACATAATAAACTCGATTCTTATATATATCGTTTTATCCAAAATAGATTCGGATTCAAAGGCAGCTTATAATCAGAAGCAAGGATTTGAAACCCTACCATCATGGGATGATTGCTACAAATGGTTAAGTCGTCATTGTCAATATTTAGAAACCTGTTCAAAAAGGAAAATTTGAAGGTATCCCCTCTAGAAAGCAAACCAAATGGTAAGCGAACTGCTAATTCTTTTGTTAGTGCTTGTCTTCATTGCAAAAACGGCGACCACCATGTCAACCGGTGCCCATCATTTATAGCCTTGTCACCTAAGCAACGATTTGATTTTGTGAAGCAAGCCGGAGTTTGTATCAATTGTTTGCGTACCGAACACATCGTGTCTAAATGTCCATTAAACTCTCGTTGCCGTGCATGTCAACAGTTACATCATTCTAATTTACACTTTCCCTCGGTTTCAGCAACAACTTCAGAATGGACGCAATTAACAACAACAAATCAATCCAGGCCAGTATCTACTTCAGCCAAGTCGTCAGACAAATCTGGAACCAATTCGGCAGTTTCCTTAATTGCTTGCTCACACAAAACAGCTATAATACCTACCGCTTTAATCTACATCCAAGACAAATTTGGTAAAATGCAGCCTGCTCGTGCTCTATTGGATTCCTGCTTAGAATTGACTTCATAACAGAAGAGACGGCTAAACGATTGCAACGCAAAAGGATCTGTGGAAGTGTCAAGTATATCCGATATACAAACTAATATAAAATTTGCAGTAAACGCAACCATCAAATCTCGTATTGGAGATTTTATCTGGTCATCAAATTTTGCGATAACAAAACGTATTTCATCACAACAACCATACGAGTCCATTGATACATCTCAATGGCGCATACCCCCAGGAATCCAGCTTGCAGACCCATTGTTCCATAAACCGCAACGTATCGATCTTTTATTGAACACAGAACTATTTTTTTAATGTCTACAAGATGGCACCATTTCTATATTGGGCAGTTGTAGGCAAACTTGTGCGCGCTATTAATTCTCGTGCTCTCATATGCATTGTTGCATTAAGCTCGAAGCCATCTAACATCGACTCATTTCTACAGTGATTTTGGAAGATCGAGGAATTTGCCAAACCGTCATCTACATTGTCATAAGCACACTGTTTAAGTAAACAGCATTTAAGTGAAACCGTCAAGGTAGAAAGCAATGGACACATACAGGTGAGGTTACCATTTAAATGTTCGCCAAACATTTTAGGAAATTCTTTCGACAACGCAAAACAGCGTTTTTTCTCCTTTGAACGTCGCTTATTACGCGAAAAAAACTTTAAAGAGCATATACTCGGAATTTATAAAGGAATATGTGGAACTTGGCCACATGTCCCCAATTAATGATTTCGATTTTAAAAATTCGCATTATATTATTCCACATCACTGTGTTCCCAGACCACAGAGTATAACTACCAAACTTCGTGTAGTTTTTGACGCTTCTGCGCGTACCACGTCAAACTATTCATTAAATGACATACTTATGGTTGGACCTACCATCCAACCAGAGCTAATAATTACACTTTTATTATTTCCTTCACATCGATATGTACTAACGGCTGACGTGTCTAAAATGTATCGACAGTTTTTAGTTGCCGAGGAAGACCGGCGCTATCAACTTATCCTCTGGAGAAATGAAATTATTCCACAAGAACTTCAAAATACTTGGCTGCAAATCAAATTTGACCTACAATCTTAATATATATTATATTAATCTAATCTAATATATATATTGTAACGAATTTGCTGCAAATCCTCTTATTTGCAATCCTCTATTAAGTTCGAATAACTAAACTGTTGAATAAATAACTCCAATATTGAATAATGGAAAAATGGCCTTTAATAATGTACTTCACAATAACACTTATACTTTGATACTCGCTGGCTTAATAACCAAACTGATTGATAACTCAAATGAAACTCTACTATTGGCCGCTAAGTCGCGTGCTTAATCAAACTGATTGATAGCTCAACTCAAACTGAATTACAGCGCCTCTATATCTGTCGCCTTTTACACTCTTTGGTTTCCTCGTTTGAATTTTTCTAGAATCTACTAGCATTGTCCATGAGCTCTCAAACTTCTCAGCTATAACCATAGCGGAATGATACAAGGTGGCAGCATGGTGACATACCCACAAACATAAATAAAAATTCCATGTACTTTGTTTTTGTAAATTCGATTAACTAATGTCAAAATCATACTGCGCCGTAAGTTGATGTATCAAATCAAATAAAAAAAGTTTATAATCAGCTGTTCAATGCTGCCACCTTGTATCGTTGCGCCATGGCTATAACTAAAATTGCACAATTTTATACATCTTTCAGGTGCTTCCAGAATCTACTAGTCCAGTAGCTCTCAAACTTCTCAGATATATGCATGTGTTAGTGCGTTGATTCTCCGCTGCTCGTATACGTACATGGTACATATATGTAGACGCAGTTATTGTTTCGTTTATGTAAATACATAATGATTGAATTATTGATGTGCATTCACGTCACTGCTTAGCATCGGTTTAGAGACGATA